>NC_138605.1:1002999-1286513 GCF_964289735.1 Phaethon aethereus
CCCCTCCCACCTATGGACTCCTCATCCGTCCGTCCACACACCCGTCTGTCCGTCCATCCACCCGCCCGTCCACCTGTGTGTCCCTCTGTCTGTCCATCCACCCATCCATCCCTCCCTCCATCCATCTGTCCATCCATCCCTCCATCCCTGCCTCTTTCCATCCATCCATCCATCCATCCATCCATCAATCCATCCATCCATCCATCCATCCATCCATCCATCCATCCATCCATCCATCCATCCATCCATCCATATCTGTCTGTCCGTCTGTCCCTCCCTCCCTCCCTCCCTCCGTCCCTCCGCCTGCCCCCCCGCCCCGCCGCCCCTCCCCAGCCGCCTCCCGCGCCCCGTCGCGCCGCAGCAGAAGGCGACGCCGTGACGAACATCTCGGGGGGAATCGGCACTTTATTGGGGGCGGCCGGGCCGGGGGCCGGGCCCCCCCGCAGCGCGCGCGGCCCTTCACCTGCGCGCGGCCGCCGCCGCCCCCGGCGCGGTGCCGGTGCCGGTGCCGGTGCCGGTGCCGGTGCCGGTGCTCTCCTTCTCCAGGGCGTCCCGCAGGCTGTGGGGCGGGGAGGGGGCGGCTGAGGGGGCCGCGGGGCAACCGAGGCGTCCCCGCCCGCCGCCCGGCTCCCGCGGGCCGCGGCCCCCGCCCCGCAGCGTCCCCCCGGGGAAGCGGGAGGTGACGGGGCCGGCGCTCCCCGGGGGCCGGGCCGGGGCCGCGGCCGCGCCGGGGCTCTCCGCGGGGGAGCCGCGCTCCTCGCCGCCCCTACCTGAGCTCGCCCCCCCCCTCCAGCAGCCGCCGGTAGGCCGCGATCTCGGCCTCCAGCTCGCCCTTGGCGTCCAGCAGCGCGCGCTGCCGCTCGGCCTGGCGCTGCAGCTCGGCGCGCGCCTGCAGCAGCTCCGCCTCGGCGCGCAGGATCAGGCCCTGCAGCGGCTCCAGCCGCGCGCCCTGGCGGCCCTCGGCCTCGCGCAGCGCGGCCTCCAGGGCCCCTCGCTGCCGGGCGGCCCCGGGCTCAGCCCGCGGCCGGGGGCCGGGGGGTCGGCGGGGGTCAGGAGGGGTCGGGGAGGCCGGGAGGGGTCGGGAGGGGTCGGGGGGCCGGGAGGGGTCGGGAGGGGGCCGGGGGGGGGTCGGGAGGGGTCGGGAGGGGTTGGGGGGCCGGGGGAGGCCGGGTGGGGTCGGGGAGGCCGGGAGGGGTCGGGAGGGGGCCGGGGGGGGTCGGGAGGGGTTGGGGGGCCGGGGAGCCGGGGGAGGCCGGGGGGGGTCGGGTGGGGTCAGGGGGCCGGGATGGGTCAGGAGGGGTCGGGAGGGGGTCAGGAGGGGTTGGGGGGCCGGGGAGCTGGGAGGGGCCGGGAGGGGTTGGGGGGGCCGGGGAGCCGGGGGAGGCCAGGAGGGGCCGGGGGGGCCCGCGGGGGCCAGGGGTCACCTGGTTGCGGAGGGATTCCAGGTCGATCTCCAGCGCCTGGAGGGAGCGGCGCAGGTCCAGCGCGGTGCTGCGCGCCGCGTCGATGTCCTTGCTGCTCTGCGTGACCTCGATGGTGCGCTCGGTGATCTTGGGGGACACGCACGTGGGCTGGGGGTCAACGCCTCGGCCCGGCCCACCGCGGCCACCCCCACCCCGCGCAGGAAGCGTGGGGGGCAGAGTTACCCCGGCAACAGCAAACCCCAAGGGCCAGGGTCCCGCACGGGATAGGGTCCCCCCAGGAATGCTGGGGGGCCAGGGCCCCCTTGGAGAAGGTCCCCCCGCAGGCTCGGGCTCTCCTATGGGACAGGGGTCTCCTAGGGACGTCCCCAGCGTTGGACCAGGACCCCACTGGGCCAAGTCCTCCTCGTGGGGAGCCTGTGGGTACCCCTCCTGTGTCAGACTGGGGACCCCCAGGGAACACCCCCCTCATGTTGGGACCCCCAGATGACCGCCCCATTGAGCTGGGGGCTGCCCCCCCTTGGCTTGACGTCCCCCAGAGAAGACACCCCTGTGGAGCATCACCCCAGCTGCCCCCCGGGGCACCGGTTTGGGGGGGTGGACCCACCTGCCGCCCCCATTGCTTCTCCAGGTCCTCCAGGTTCTTCTGGGCCAGGGCGTCGTACTGCGCCCGGATCTCCGCCATGACCTTGCCCAGGTCCTGCGACTTGGGCGCGTCCACCTCCACCGTCAGCGCCGAGTCGGAGACCTGGGCCTGGAGACTCTTCACCTCCTGGGGGTCAGCGAGGGGCCGGCGTCAGCGCGGGGTCCCCACCGGCCCCAGGTCCGCCCCCACCCCGGCTTCACCCCCACCTCCTCGTGGTTCTTCTTCATGAAGATGAGCTCCTCCTTGAGGGACTCGATCTCCCCCTCCAGCTGCAGCCGGGCCATGTTGGTGTCATCGATCACCTTGCGCAGCCCCGCGATGTCGTTCTCCACCGAGAGGCGGATGGCCAGCTCCGCCTCGTACCTGGGGGCACGGCGCTGAGCGGCTCCGGCCCCGGCCGTGTCCCCCTCCCTGTCCCGCTGCCCTGTCCATCCCTGTCCTCATCCCTCTCCCTACGCCCACCCGCGTTCTCATCCCTGTCCCGTCCCCATCCCCGTCCTCATCTCCAACCCCATCCCATGCCATCCCTGTCCTCATCCCCATCCTTGTCCCAGCCTTGTCCCCATCTATGTTCTTATCCCCATCCCTGTCCCCATCCCCACCGCTATTCCCAGCCATGTCCCCATCCTTCTCCCTGCCCCATTCCCACCCCTGTTTCCACCCTTGTCCTTCTCCCCATCCCCATCCACTTCCTCATCCCAGTTCCCATCCCAGTCCCCATCCCCGTCCCCATCCCCACTCCCAACCCCATCCCCATCCCCATCCCCATCCCTGTCCCCGCTCCCAGCCTGCCCCATTCCCACCCCTGGCCCATCCCCTGGCCCGCACTTGACCCTGAAGTCGTCGGCCGCCAGCCGGGCGTTGTCGATCTGCAGCACCGTGCGGGCGCTCTCCACCGTCGCCTCCAGGATCTGGGCAGGGGACGGACGCGGACAGACACGCCGACACGGCACCGTCACCGGGGCGCGGGCACCCCCCCGCTGCCGCCCGCCCACGCCGCCGCCCGCGCCGCCACCCACGTCACCCCGGCAGGTGCCACTCTGGCAGCTGCCCGCGCGCCCGCGGGGGAGGGTGGGGGACCTCGCCCCGGAAAAGCGGCGATAAAGTGGGGTGGGTGCACGCGGGGGGGACCCAGGCGCCCGGGGCGGGCTTGGCTGGGCCCGGGGTGACCTTGAGCCTGGTGAGGACACGGTGCTGGGGGGGCTGTGGGGCTCGTTTGCCTAAGGAAGGCGGTGTTGGACCCCCCTCTGACACTGCCTTGCCCCGCACCCTTGGTCACGTCCCTTCGTGCTGTCCCAGTGAAGCCCCCCGGGGACGTATGGCCCCGCGTAGGTGACGTCCCAGACCCTGGGGTGCAAAGTTCGCCCAGCCCCACCACCCTGCCGGGTTAATGCTTAACCCCCAGGTGCCACCAGCCCTGGGGACACCAGCCGCCCCCCTGCAGGGACCCCACCTTGTCCCGCAGCTCCTCGATGACCTCCCAGTGGTGGCCCCAGTCCTGGGTGCTGGGACCTCTCTTGGCCATGAAGTCCCGTATCTGGAGCTCCAGCTGCTGGTTCTCCTGCTCCAGGCTCCGGACCTTCTCCAGGTAGGTGGCCAGGCGGTCGTTGAGGTCCTGCATCGTCTCCTTCTCGTTGCCCACCATGCCAGAACCCGTGAACAACATGCTGCTCCCCAGCCCGGCCCCATAGCCGGCCCCATAGCCGGCCCCATAGCCACCCCCAGAGCTGGTCAGGCTGCTGGTGCGGGTGATGGAGATGCGGGAGCCCGAGCCCCCGGCCCCGGCGTAGACGCTGGCCGCGCTGCTCAGGGGGGCGAAGCGGCGGCCGGAGACGATGCTGGGGGCGGCACCGGCGCGGCGGGAGCTGGAGTAGATGCTGCTGCAGGAGTAGCTCATGGCGATGGCGATGGCGACAGCACGGGAGCAACGGTGGAGCTGGGCGGACGGGTGGACGGACAGACGGACGGACGGACGGGGATTTATAGCCGGGAGAGGCGGGGAGGGCGGCCCCACGGCACCTCCCCACGGCCCTGCTCCCGGCCCCTGAGCCTGCGAAGGTGGGGCCGGATCCAGCTCAAGGCTTTTGTTCCTGGGGCGGGATCGGCCCCATAACCTGTGGGGTACAGGGTGGAGGGGTGGGGGTCTGCTCCAGACATCTGTGGGCCCCCAGGGTGGAGGAATGGGGCTCAGCCCCATAACTCATGAGGTGCAAGGCAGAAGGATGGGGCTCAGCCCCATAACCCCTGGGGCCTTGGGGCATGGGGACAGGGGTCAGCCCCGTAAGCCGTGGGGTACAGGGTCAAAGGACGGGGCTCAGCCCCACACATTTTGGGGTACCCCACAGCTCCAGCTCTCCCCACCAGATCACACCAGCCCCCCTCCCCCCACTGATGCACCCACCCACTCCACAGTGACGCCCCCACTCCCTGGGGGTGGTGGGACCCCCCGCAACCCTGGGGGTCGCAGGACCCCCCCCAACCCTGGGGGTCGCAGGTGGGGCCGGTCGTGCCGGAGGCCCCGGGGCCGGGCGGGGGGTCGCTGTGGGTCCCGCCCTGCCCAACCGGCTCCCGGAATCCTGCCTGGCCTCTTCCCCCCCGCCCCGAGTTGGGGGGGGACGCAGCCCGCCCGGGGCAGCCAGCCCCTCCCGCCTGCACCCCGAGCCCAGGGACACCCCACCAGTGGGTCTCACCCCGCCCCGGGCTCAGCCCCTCTCCCGGCTGCAGCCGCCCCCCCCCGCCCCCGCGGGACCCCCGCCGGGCCCTCCCCCCCCGGGGCTGCTGGGGGGGGGGCGGCAGGGAGGCGCATTCCAGCCTTATCTGCCGCGCGGCTGCGGGGGGGCTGGAGCCCCCGGGGAGGTGTGGGGCAGGGGCGTGGGGCAGGGCACGTCCCCACTCAACGGGGTCGAAGAGGGCAGCGATGTCCTTTGGGGGGTGGGGGGTGTCCTGGGGGTGCTGTGGGTGGGAACGCGCCACCCCCGCCGCAGGCGTGAGAACACGCAGCTTTGCACGAGCACGTGGCGTTGCACCAGCACGCTCTTTGCACGAGCACGCACTTCTGCACGAGTGCATGCTTTGCAAGGACACGCACCTTTGCACAAGCATGCGCCCTTGCACGAGCACGCACCTCTGCGCGAGCACGCGCCTTTGCAAGGACATGCACCTTTTCACGAGTGCACGCTTTGCACGAAGACGCAGCTTTGCACGAGCACGCTCCCTTGCAAACCCCCTCGCCCTTGCACGAGCGCGGACTCGTGAGCGGGCGCCCGTTTGCGGGCGCCGGTGCCTTGCACGAGCACCCACCTTTGCACAACCCAATCCCTCCGCAGGCCCCCCTCGCCGCGCGCAACCGCGCACCTTTGCGCGCGCGTCGGCGCGGCCCCACGGCGCTGGGGGGACGCGCGGGGGACGCGTGGGCTCCCTGCTGCCCCCCGGCCCCGGCCCACCCGGGAGTCCTGGCCCGGCCCGTGTTTGCTCTGGCCGGGCCATAATGGGGCGAGTCGGGGTGTGGGGGCTGCGCCCGGCCCCCCAGCGCCCTTTTCCCATGAAATCTGGGTCGGGAGCGTCCCAGCCAGCGCCGGCCCCGGCCCCTTCTGCTGCCCCCGGCCCCTGGGTCACCCCTGCCCCGTTTCTGCCCCGTTTCGCCCCATTCCTGCCTTATTCCTGCCCCATTCCTCCTCATTCCTGCCCCATTTCACCCCAGTTTGCCCTATTTTACCCCATTCTGCCCCATTCGTGCCCCATTCTGCCCCACTCCAGCCCCTTTTCTGCCCCATTCCTGCCCCACTCCTCCCCATTCCTGCCCCATTTCACCCCAGTTTGCCCCATTCCTGCCCCATTTTGCCCCATCCCAGACCCATTTCTGCCCATTTTGCCCCATTCCAGCCCCGTTTTGCCCCGGTTCGGCCCCGTTCCCGCCCCGGAGCAGGGCTCGGCTCCACGCCGCCGCCGGCCGAGGGGTTTGTTCCTCTGCCAAACCTGCGCCATTTCGGCGTCCTTTGAGGGTGCTGGCGGTGGCACCGCGCCGGGCGGAGGAGGAGGAGGAGAGGGGACGAGGAAATGGAGGTGCTGGAGCTGCCCTGGCAGGGGCCGAGCCGGGGGTCCCCGAGGCGTCTGACCCACCCGGGGGTTCCCTGTGGCTGCAGGGGGGTCCCACCCTGGGGTCCCCACCCTGGGGTCCCCGTGGTGTCTGGTCGCAGAGGGTCCCCCCGAGGGTCCCCGCAGTGCCCCCCCCGGGGTCCCGGCGGTGTCTGACCCCTCGGTGCCGGCGTTTGGCGCCGAGGCTGCCCCGGCAGCCCCCATCGTCCCTGCCCCCCCCCCCCACCGCGCTGGGGCGATGCTCCACAGCGGGGCTGGATGCGGCCTGGGGGGGGGGGTCATGGGGCTCCCCAAGACCCCCCACCCCTCCGCCCCTTTTGGGGGTCCTCCATGGAGATGGGGGATCCCTTGGCCCCGCTGCTGGGGCGGGGGGGGCACTGGGGGGCCGCTGCCCACGCCAGCCCCTTATCAGGCGCGTTCCTCCCGTGCCGCGCGGGTGATGGGGGAGCTGGGAGCACACACGTCCCGTCTCCCCCGCGCCCCCCCCGCCCCCCCCCCCGGCCCCGAAGGCCTCCAGAGCTCCCGGCGGGGCCATAAACCCCAGATGAAAGACCTGTGGCCGATAAGGCTCTGCCACGGCCCCCACCCCCCGCTTCGGGCCCCCCGCGCCGCGCTCAGCACCCCGAGGATGCTGGTTTTGACCCCGGCCCAGCCCTGAGCCCCCTCCGCGGGGGCGCGGCTGAGGGCTGACCCGGGTCCTTGGTGGTTCGGGGCCACTGTCCGCCTCGCTGCCCCCCAAGCAGCGGGGACACCGTGGGGACACCCCCAGCAGTGCCGGGGCCGGCGGGGCCGCCCGGCTCCCCAGGGGTTAAGTAACGTGGCCAAGGCCCTGCTGCATTCCTGAGCCATGAAACTGCAGCTGGGACCCACCATCCTCCTCCGACAGACACCGCAAACAGGGCCAGGCCCTGGGGGGGCACCCAGCGGGGTGCCCTCCCCCCCTCCAGCCGGAGGCACCCTTGAGGTCCTGCCTGTGTGGGGACGGGCGGTGGCATTTGTCCCCTGCGCCACGTCCCCGCCGGGCACCCAGCCCCGTCCCCACCCAGCTGCGGTGCGCCGGGGGGGTCCCGCACCCATGGGCGCACACCCGAACCACGCGGCGCCCTGCGCCTCCTCGAAGGGTCCTTCCTTTGCAGGGCCCCCCGCGATGGGGAAGGGGGTGCATCCTCCCGGGACCCCCCTCTTGGGGACGTGCCGGGGGGGCGGCAGCCGGCTGGGGATGGGGGGTGCCACCCCTCAGTGCCGTCCCCGTGGCCGTCGCCCAGCTCACGGCAAACAAAAGCCCAGGGAGACACTTGGCCTCCACCCAAAACGGGGCGTGGGACCCCCCCGGCTCCCTGGGGGGGCAGCACCGCGGGGTGATGCTGATCCCGGGGGGCTCTAGGGTGGGCTGCAGCACCCTGGGGTGTCTGTCCCCCCCGGGGTGATCGGGGTGGAGGTGGGTGGGGGATTTATGGCTGAGTGTCTCGTGGTGTGGAGCCACCCACCCGTGGGGCCGAGTGGGTTTGGGGCTGGCCGGGGGTCACTCTCTGGGGGTCCTGGGGATGTCGCTGGACCCCCTCCCCGGGCCGGTTGCCCCCCGTGCCCCTGTTTCCCCAGTGGATGGGGGGTTGTCCCTGCTGCTCCCCAGGTTGCTCTCGAGCTTCTCCCCCCCCGAGCAGCGCCGGGGGCACGGGGGGGCTTGGCGGGGGCTGGCGCAGGGGTCCCGCACCCTGCCGGGACCTGGCACCCACCCAGGGCCCCACTCCCTCCCGGCCAGCGGTATCTCGGAGGGGAGGGAAGTATTTGCCTGGGTTGCAAATTCCTTTGTGATAAGAGAAGCTGGGCGGGATGGAGATCTTCTCTGGGGGGCTGGGGGCTTCTCTGGGGGGCTGGGGGGCTTCTCTGGGGGGCTGGGGGCTTCTCTGGGGGGCTGGGTGGCTTCTCTGGGGGGATGGAGATCGTCTCTGGGGGGATGGGGGCTTCTCCGGGGGGCTGGGGGGCTTCTCTGGGGGGCTGGGGGGCTTCTCTGGGAGGCTGAGGACTTCTCTGGGGGGATGGAGATCTTCTCTGGGGGGCTGGGGGCTTCTCTGGAGGGATGGAGATCGTCTCTGGGGGGCTGGGGGCTTCTCTGGGGGGTGGGAGAGCTTCGCGGCTCCCCTCCCCGGGCCGTGGCCACTTTCGGCCCCTGGGGACGGAGGGGTCAAGCCGTGTCCCCTGCCCGGGTGTCGCAGCCCTGGGGGGCTTTGAGACCCCCCGTAAAGCCGGTTCAACCAGGTGACGGGGTCCGAGCGTCCGACCCCGGAGGCTTCTGGCGCACAGGGGCTCGGGGGGTGGGCGGGTGGTTGTGGCCGTGCAGGGACAGACGGATGGACAGCTGGGTGCACCTATCCAGGGACGGGTGGGGGGACGGGTGGGTGGGTGGATGGATGGGTGGATGGATGGAGGGATGGATGGAGGAAGGGAGGGAGGGAGGGAGGGATGGATGGAAGGAGGGATGGATGCAAGGATGGATGGATGGATGGATGGATGGACGGATGGAAGGAGGGATGAAGGGAGGGAGGGAGGGAGGGATGGATGGATGGATGGACAGACGGATGGAAGGAGGGATGAAGGGAGGGAGGGAGGGAGGGAGGGAGGGATGGATGGATGGATGGATGGATGGATGGATGGACGGATGGATGGATGGACGGATGGAAGGAGGGATGGAGGGAGGGATGGATGGATGGAAGGATGGATGGAGGGAGAAATGGAGGGATGGAGGGATAGAGAGATGGATGGAGGGAGGGATGGATAGAGAGGTGGGGAGACGGATGGACAGATGGATAGATGGATGGAGTGATGGAGTGGTGTCTAGAAGGATGGGTGCATAGCCGGTCTGGCCGGGATGGATGAGCGGATGGGTATGGAAGCAAGTGCAGGGATGGGACGGCCAGAGCCGGCTGGATGAAGGACAGATGGACCTACCTGCGCGGGGAGGCGTGGGGCTGGGTGGGAAGGTGGCTCCATGGGTTTATCCCGCATCAGCCCCGGTCACGCTCTCGGCTCTGCCCTTTTCCTGCCCGCTCCCCGGCGCTGGCCCGGAGCGATCCTTCCTGCCGCGCCGGAGACGAGGAAACGAAGGCAAGTGAACCCGGCAAACCTCCGAATCCCTGCCTGCAGGTGCCGGGTGCCTCGTGCCGTCTCGGCCCGGCGCCTGCCGCTCCCGTGCAGGGCAAGCCTGGTCCTGCCCGGCGCCCGAGCCGCCGCCGCGCCCGTCCGCGTCCCCATCCCGGCCCCCCCGCCGCCAGGGTGCTGCCGGGAACCCGCCGGCGACCGGAGCGGCGGGAGGAGAGATGGCACGGCACGGCACGGCGCGACACGGCGCGGCACAGCACGGCACGGCGTGGCTCGCTGCGGCAGGACCCTGCGTGGGTGGCCTGATCCTGATCTGGGGCGGGAGTCGGGTCCTCGGTCCAGTTGCTGAGGGAGCAGCCTGGGTTTTCGCCAGAAACACACTAAAAGTTCCTTTTTGCGGAGTTTTTCCCTGTTTTGAGGGCAGGGTTTGGTGCAGGAGGCAGGAGGTCACAGAGAGCAGGGGCTGATGGTGCTGGCTCGGGGCTTGGGCTTGGGGACACGGGCTCGGGGCTGTAGGCTGGGGACATGGGACTTGGGACATGGGTTGGGACGAAGGGTGGGTCTACGGGCTTGGGGACGCAGGTTTGGGTTTCAGGTTGGGGTATAATGGGGTCGGGGGTGGAGGCTCGGGGACACGGCTTGGGGATGCAGGTTGGGGACATGGGGCTGGGGAACAGGACTTGGGGGTGCAGGTTCTTGACAGAGACTTGGAGATGTCGGTGGGGGACATCTTTGTCGGTGACATGGTCAGAGTGATCGACGCACCCTCAGCAGGTTTGCCAATGACGCCCAGCTGAGCAGTGCGGGTGACACGCCTGAGGGACGGGATCCATCCAGAGGGACCTGGACAAGCTCCAGGAATGGGCCCGTGTGAACCTCAGGAGGTTCCACAAGGCCAAGTGCAGGGTCCTGTGCCTGGAGGGGGGCAACCCCCGGTACCAGCATGGGCTGGGGGTGAAGGGATGGAGGGCAGCCCCATGGAGAAGGACTTGGGGGTCCTGGTGGGTGAAAAGCTGGACATGAGCCAGCAACGTGTGCTTGCAGCCCAGAAGCCAACGGTGTCCTGGGCTGCCCCCAAAGCCGCGTGGCCAGCGGGGCGAGGGAGGGGATTCTGCCCCTCTGCCCCGCTCTGGGGAGACCCCCCTGCAGTGCTGCGTCCAGCTCCGGAGCCCTCGGCACAGGAGAGACACGGACCTGCTGGAGCGGGGCCAGAGGAGGCCCCAGCAACGCTCCGAGGGCTGGAACAGCTCTGCTGGGAGGACAGGCTGGGAGAGCTGGGGGGGCTCAGCCTGGAGCAGAGAAGGCTCCGGGGAGACCTTCCTGCAGCTTCCAGGGCTGAGAGGGGCTGAGGAGAGAGATGGGGACGGGGTTTTTAGCAGCGCCTGTAGCGATAGGACAAGGGGTGATGGCTTTAAACTAAAAGAGGGGAGATTTGGACTGGATATAGGGAAGAAATGTTTCACCATGAGGGTGGTGAAACCCTGTCCCAGGTTGCCCAGAGAGGTGGGAGATGCCCCATCCCGGGGGACATCCCAGGCTGGTCGGGGCTCGGAGCACCCGCTCGGTGGGTCCCTGCCCATGGCGGGGTGTGACCGTGTGACCTTCCCGGTCCCTTCGCACCCAAACCCTTCTGTGACTCCGTGACTGGGGCCGGGGACAGGGATCGGGGACAAGCTCCGGGGACTTGCCCTCCGCCCCGCACCGGCACCGAGCCGGGGGGGTTTCACCCCGGGGCTGGGTGCAGGGCTCAGGGGGCCGGTGTGGAGGGGGGGTCATTGGCAGATGGATTTTGGGGGCACCAGCCCCCACAGACCCGGGGGGTCTCAGCACCCCCGAGACCCCCCAGCCCCCTCACACCTCCTCGCCTTCCCCACAGCCAGCGGGCAGGATCCAGCCCCAGCCCTGCAGCAAGGCCCAGCAGATCCCAGCAGATCCTGGCGGATCCCAACGGATCCCACTGGATCCTGGCAGATCCTGGCAGATCCCGGCCGCTCCCAGCGGATCCCGGCGGATCCCAGGCAATGCTGGCAGATCCTGACCGATCCCAACGGATCCCACTGGATCCTGGCAGATCCCGGCAGATCCCGGCCGCTCCCAGTGGATCCCAGCGGATCCCAGCCACTCCGAAGGGGTTAAGGAGAAGCAGGTGCTGCTCTCCCGGCACTGGAGGCCCTCCCATCCTCCCGTCCTGCTCTCCTCCCCCAGCTCCGGGATATAAACCGGAGCCGCTCACCCCGCCCGGATCCGTCCTCCCTCACCCCGTCCTGCCCGCGGCCCATCTCCCGGCCTCCTCCCGGGCCTCCTCTTGCCCGGCTGCCACCCTCCGTGCAACCCTCTTCCACCCTCCTTGCCCATCGTCCAACCCTGCTGCCCGCCCTCCTGCCCGCTCTCCTGCCTGCCCTCCTGCCCGCTCTCCTGCCCACCCTCCTGCCCACCCTCCTGCCTGCCCTCCTGCCCGCTCTCCTGCCCGCTCTCCTGCCTGCCCTCCTGCCCGCTCTCCTGCCCGCTATCCTGCCCACCCTCCTGCCTGCTCTCCTGCCCACCCTCCTGCCTGCCCTCCTGCCCGCTCTCCTGCCCACCCTCCTGCCTGCCCTCCTGCCCGCTCTCCTGCCCGCTCTCCTGCCCACCCTCCTGCCCACCCTCCTGCCTGCCCTCCTGCCCGCTCTCCTGCCAGCTCGCCATGTCCGTCACCATCACCAGGAAGACCGTGAGAAGTAGCTCGGCCGTACCCGGCCGTTCCTTCAGCTCCCACTCCTACACCGCCGGCCCCGGTGTGAGGATGAGTATGGCTTCAGCCTTCGGCGGCTATGGTGGGAGCCGCTACGGAGCCGGGTTGTACCGGGGTCCGGCCGCCGTGCCCGGCACGGGGGGTGGCATCGCGGCCGTCAGCGTCAACCAGAGCCTCCTGACGCCCCTCAACCTGGAGATCGACCCCAGCATCCAGCGCGTGCGCAAGGAGGAGAAGGAGCAGATCAAGACGCTCAACAACAAGTTCGCCTCCTTCATCGACAAGGTGGGGCCGGGCGGGGAGGGCTGGGACCCCCCGGGGACCCGCTGGCCCCTTCAGGCACACCCCTTCAGCTCCCTGGGGACACCGAGACCCCCTTGGGGACCTCCCGAGACCCTCAGGGCCCTCCTGGCCCTTCAGGCATGTCTTGACCCCCTTGGGGACATTGAGACCCCCTTGGGGACCTCCTGAGACCCTCAGGGCCCTCCTGGCCCTTTTGAGTACACCCTGAGCCCCGTGAGGAAATTGAGACCCCCGCAGGGACCTCCTGCCCCCCTTGGGGACACCCAGACCCCTTTGGGGGTACCCTGACCCTCCTTTGGTTACATTTTGGGCCTCTGGGGACCTCCCGGCCCCCTTGGGGTCATCCAGACCCCCTTGGGGACACTCTGACCCCTTTGGTTACATTTTGGACCCCTTGGGGACCTCCTGGCCCCCCTGGGGACGCGCAGCCAGCCGTGGGGACACCCTGGTCCCCTCCCACTCCCGGGGGCCGGGACATGGCGGCCGAGCCGGCGGGCAGGGAGAGGCGCCGGGGCGGGAGCTGGCGTGGAACAGGGGTGGGGGGAAGCATTGCCCCTCCGGGGAGCGATGGGGCCCCCCCACCCCGGACGAATCAGCCAGCACGGGGTGGGCGCTCCCCACCCCGGCGGCTCCGGCACCCTCCCTTCCCGGCGCCCGTTTCCGGGTGCTCCGCTGGGGCTGGTGGGGCCCAGCCGGGCGCGGGGGGACGGGAATTCCCCTGGGGCAGCCCCACATTGCACCCCGGACCCTAGCTTTGCACCCCGGACGTGGACCCCAGCACCCCAGCTTGCACCTGGGACCCCGGACGTGCACCCCAGACCTGGTGACCCCAGACTTGCACCCTGGGACCCCGGTTTGCACCTGAGACCCCAGGCTTGCACCCCAGGACCCCAGAATTGCACCCAAGACTCCCTGGCTTGTGCCTGGGACTCCGGATTTGCACCCAGGATCCCAGAGTTGCCCCCCGCCACCCCTGTCACCCACCTCACCCTCTGCCCCTTGCAAACCAGCGCCCGCCACCCCAGCCTTGCACCCAAGACCTCCAGCCCGGTACCCCAGATCCCGCTTGCCCCCAGGACCCCAAATTTGCCCCCAAGACCCCAGATCTGCTCCCTGCCACCCCACTCACCCGCTGCCCCTTGCAAACCAGCACCCGGCACCTCAGCCTTGCACCCCAGGACCCCAGATTTGCCCCCAGGACCCCAAATTTGCCCCCAGAGCCTCAGAACCTCAGATCTGCACTCAGGATCCTGGCCTCGTCCCCTGCCCCCCCGCCCCCTTACAAACCGGCACCCAGCACCCACCCCCGTGACGCACGCTGGGTGCCGAAGCCCGTTCCCAGGGTGGGATTCCCGGGGCGGGGGGTGATGCTGACCCCCCGCCTCTCCCCTTCCCGCTCCCCCCCCCCCCCAGGTGCGGTTCCTGGAGCAGCAGAACAAGATGCTGGAGACCAAGTGGCAGCTCCTGCAGAGCCAGAAGACCACGCGCGGCGACGCGAGCGGGCTCTTCGAGGCGTACGTCGGCAGCCTGCGCCGCCAGCTCGAGGGCCTGGGCCAGGAGCGCCTGCGCCTGGAAGCCGAGCTGGGCAACATGCAGGGGCTGGTGGAGGAGTTCAAGAGCAAGTGAGTCCCGGCCCCGGCCGGGGTCCCGCCGGCACCCCCCCCCCCGCCGCGGCGTCTCCGCCCGGGGGTGCCGCGTCCCGCCGCGTCCCGCCGCGTCCCTGAGGTGTTTGCCGGGGCTGAGGATGCCGGGATGAGGCTGGAGCGTCCTCTCCGGCCGTCGCTGGGGTGGCTTCGCCCGGAGGGGGCGGCTCTTCCCCTGCCAGGTGGATGGGACCCCGTGTCCCCGTGTCCCCATGGCCCTGCGTCATCCCCATGTTCCCGGGTCCCCACATGCCCCATGTCCCCAAATTCCCACGTCCCCCATGTTCCCCATGTCCCTGTGTCCCCATGTCCCCAAATTCCCCTATTCCCATGTCTCCCTGTCCCCATGTCCCCAAATTCCCCTATTCCCCTGCCCCCATGTCCCCAAATTCCCCAATTCCCATGTCGCCCATGTCCCCAAATTCCTCTATTCCCATGTCGCCCATGTCCCCAAAATCCCACATCCCTCACGTTCCCCATGTCTCCGCACCCCTGTGTCCCCATGTCCCCAAATTCCCCTATTCCCATGTCCCTGTGTCCTCATGTCCCCAAATTCCCACATCCCCCATGTTCCCCATGTCCCCGCACCCTTGTGTCCCCAGGTCCCCAAATTCCCCTATTCCCAAGTCCCCCAATTCCCCAATTCCCATGTCCCCATGTCCCTGTGTCCCCATGTTCCCAAATTCCCACGTTCCACATGTCCCCATGTCCCTGTGTCCCCATGTTCCCAGGTTCCCCTATTCCCACATCCCCCCATCCCTGTCCCCAGAGGCTCCAGGCCCTCCCCTCTTCCCCAAGGTACGAAGAAGAGATCAACCACCGCACCGAGAAGGAAAATGAGTTTGTCCTGCTCAAAAAGGTGGGGGGGTCCGGGCCGGGCCGGCGCCGGGCGGCGTGGGGGCCGGCGGGGCCGGGGGGTGACGGGCTGCCTGCCCTGCCCGCAGGACGTGGACGAAGCCTACATGAACAAGGTGGAGCTGGAGTCGCGGCTGGAGAGCTTGACCGACGAAATCAATTTCTTGAGGCAGCTTTATGACGAGGTACGGGGTCGCCTGCCTTGGGGAGGCCCACATGTGCACTGAGTTGCCCGTGCTCGGCCCAGACGCCCCCCCATTCCTTGCTCGCAGGAGCTCCGGGAGCTGCAGTCTCAGATCTCCGACACCTCCGTTGTCCTCTCCATGGACAACAACCGCAGCCTGGACCTGGACGGGATCATCGCCGAGGTGAAGGCGCAGTACGAGGACATCGCCAACCGCAGCCGCGCCGAGGCCGAGAGCATGTACCAGATCAAGGTGAGCCGGAGCACCAGCCCCGGGACGTGGGATGCTCCAACTTCCCTCCTGGTGGTCCCTGCTGCTCCCCGACCGGGGATGAAGGAAGCGCAGGCTCCTTCCTCCTCCTCCCTGCGGCTTCATCCTCCCACCTGGCCGGGCAAACACCCTCCCTGCCCCGGAGCAGGCGGCTGCTGCGTGGGAGAGCCCGGCTCCAAGCCCAAGTGGAGCCGCGACAGCCCAGCCCGGAGCATCCCTCCTGGCGTGGGCACGTCCCGGCTCTTTTCTCCCCAATTTTGGGGTGCTGCGGGAAAGGCGGGGGGGAGGGCATCCCATCTCCATCCCGCCCGCTCCGGTCCCCGCAGTACGAGGAGCTGAAGACGACGGCTGGGAAGCACGGGGACGACCTGCGCAACACCCGCAGCGAGATCAACGAGCTCAACAGGCTGATCCAGAGGATCCAGGCGGAGATCGAGGCGCTGAAGAACCAGGTCTGGGAACGGCCCCGGGCGGCGACGTGGGGAGACGCTGCCCGCTCCTCCCACCGCCGGCCGCCCCCGCCGGCCGCCCCGCGGCCCCTCCGGGCCCGCAGCCCCCCCAGCCACCTGCGGACCCCCGCAGACCCCGCACCCCAGCCCGGGGGAGGGATCGATATCCCGGAGATGCGGGGGAGGGAGGGCTCATGGCCTGGGTGTGCAGGTGCTGGGGGGCGAGCGATGGTGGGACGGGGGGGGGTTATGGGTGAGGTGTGGGGGTGCCGGGGGGTGCAGGATGCTGGAACACGGGAGATTCTGGGGGTGGGGGATGCTGGCGGGGGGGGGGGGGGCGAAGGGTGCTGGGGGTGAGGGACGCCGGTGCACGGGGGATTCCGGGGGCTGAGAGATGCTGTGGGGCACGGGGGATGCTGTGGGGCGCAGGGGACCCCCCAGTCCCTTCTGCAGGTCAACCCCCGCCGCGCGGGCGTGCCTTGCAGCGAGCCAGCCTGGAGGCGGCCATCGCGGAGGCGGAGGAGCGCGGGGAGCTGGCCCTGAAGGACGCCAAGGGGAAGCTGGCCGAGCTGGAGGCAGCTCTGCACAAGGCGAAGCAGGACATGGCCCGGCAGCTCCGCGAGTACCAGGAGCTCATGAACGTCAAGCTGGCCCTGGACATCGAGATCGCGACCTACAGGAAGCTGCTGGAGGGCGAGGAGAGCAGGTGGGGGCACCCCCGCCTTGCCGGCACCCGGGGGGGTGACACGATGGGACCTGCACCCTGCATCCCGCATCCCACGGGCATCCTGCGGCCCCATGCTGGGAATCTGTGGCTCAGGCCTGTGGCCACCAGATGGACACCTCGTCCCTCTGCCACCGCCTCCCCGTCTGGCCTCAGGCATGTCCCTTAGCCCCTGCCCTGATACTCAGGGTGTCGCCCCCCCAATTTCTCCCGGCAGGCTGGAGTCGGGCATGCAAAACCTGAGCATCCACACCAAGATGACGGGGTACTCAGGTAAGGCGGGGGGTGACCGGGACCACCCCCCCTTGGGTGCCACCACCCAGCGCCACCGCACTCATGGCTGGTCCCTCTCCTGCAGCAGCTGGCTTCGCCGGCGGCTTCGGGGGAGGTTTCGGGGGGGGCTTCGGCACCTCCTTCACCAGCTCTGGCTACACCGTGCCCCCCCCCGCCCTGGAGAGCTCATCCGTTACCAAGTCCCGCGCCATCGTCATCAAGAAGATCGAGACCCGCGACGGCAAACTGGTGTCCGAGTCCTCCGATGTCCTGGCCAGCTGAGCCCCCCTCCCGGGGGGTTCCCTCCGCAGGAGCCTTTGGTGGCCGCACCCGGCCCGCAGGCGGATGGGACCCCTGGCACCCTTTACCTCCCCAGGCCAACCTGAGCCAGTGACCCCCGGGCCCCCCTGAGGGCTCCAACCACCCCGTTGTCCCACCCTCACCCGTCCTGGCCCCCCGTGTCCCCATCGGAGCCGTGGAGAGGGAAATGGGGGGGCTCGGCTCCCTCCCCACGCCGAGGGGGCTCCCGCCGGCTCCGCTGCCGGAATAAAGCCTTCAAAACACCGACTTTTTGTGCTGGTGCTGGGAGCCGCTGCCCGCGGGGGCCTGGGGGGCATCGGCCACGGCGCGGAGGAGCCCCCGCCCCAGGCCAGGGCTGCCAGGGCCCCTCCATGGTGCTGGGGTCCGTCCCGGGGTGCTGTGACGGGTCCCGAGGTGTCAGGACCTGTCCCGGGGTGCTGGGGTTCGTCTGGGGGGCCGGGACCAGTCCCATCCTGCAAACCCCAGTGTGGCCCCGTGCCATGGGCTGATGTGTTGTGGGGTGTCGTTTCGGGTCCCCAGCACCTGCCCACACGGGTCTTAATTACGGCCCTTGGTAGCGCTGCCCGTAACGAGGCCGCAGCCCGTGGTGGTCAAAAGCCAACTGGCCAAATCCCGCAGCCTTTTCCCCCAAACTACAGCTCCCGCTGGGGTCCAGGTGACGGCTCCCATCTGTCCTCCAGAGCCGGGAGCTGCCCCAGACATGGGCCTGAGGCTCAGCCCTGCAGGATTCTCCAGTGTCTCGTAGGAGGGTTGAGCCCCAGGGTGCTGCTGGGAGGAAATGTGTGGGAGTCTTTTATTTCTGGCCACCTCTGCAGCCCGAAAAGCCATGGGATCGCCCTGCCTATGGGGTTTGCTGTGCCAAATGTGGGGTGCTGTGCCCCGGGTCACCCTTGGGTGCCCATGGCCCCCCATGTTCCCCCTTTTGCCCCGATCTGGCATCACAGGGAGGGGAGGGGGTGAAACAGCACAATTTGGGGGTCCCAGCTCCCCCTCATATTAAGAGCCAGTCCTGGGAATAGCGGGGGGGTGTTTAATGGGATTTCCCACTCTGACCCCCTTGGAGGTGACATGGGACATGACCGGAGCCATCTGAGCCGCTGGTGGCAGAGACATGGGGTGCAGGCGGGATGGGGCCCCCGGCTGGAAGCCGTTCCTGGGGTGTCTCCAAGGGGGCACGGTGGGCCAGGGGCCCCCAGCTCGGCGCCGGGATGCGGCAGACGCGACTTTGCCCCTTGGTTAATAATTAGCCAGGCCGGCTCGTCTGGGCGGGGGACGGTCCTGCTCACACGGGGCCGGGAGGATTTGGGGGTTTGGGATGGGCTGTGGGCGGCTTTGGGGGCCCATGCAATGGAGATGGGGGGCTCAGCACCCCTCAGGCACCGCTGGCACCTCTGGCGACCCCTTAGCGGTGGGGGGGCTGCGAGGTGGGACTGGGGGGTGTCCCCGGGGTATTGGGGTGCTCCAGGAGTTGGGGTGCAACCTCCCGCCGCCCATTCCCGGTCCGGGGGTGACACCTGCCGTCCGTGCCGCCACCCTCCGCTGCAATTACCGCTTGCAGCTAATTAACGTGCTCTGGGGGCCGGGGGTCCCCTGGCCCCCACGTGCCCCCACTCCGTGCAACGCACGACGTCCCAGCCCTGCCAGTTTGCACCCCAGGGGCTTGGGGGGGGGGCAGGGAGGGGCAATTTTTGGTGGGTGCAAAGTGGGGAGGCGGCCGCCAGAGGGTCCCCGAGAGCCGCCCCGACACCCCCCAATCCCGGGGGGGGCCTGAGCACCTGGGGGGCCCTCGGGATGTGTAACCCCTGATGCTGGGTCAGGGCGGGGGGTGACGCAGCTGACCCCCACCGCCAATCGGGGGGGGAACAGCCGCCGTGCCCGGGCTCCCCCCTGCTCCGGGGGGATTGAGGGGTTTGAAGTGGGGCCACCGCCCTGCACCCCCTTTTCTGCCCCCCCCCCCAATTTCAAGACCACCCTGACCCTGCCTCTGGGCTGGCTTTGCTGGGTCCCCTCCACTGGGTGGTATCCAGGTCCCTCGGGGCTCCCCCTGCTTTTTAGGGGGCTGGAAGCCGGTTTGGGGGCTCCCCGGGGGGCTTGGGCGGGCGGGGGGGTTGGAGACCCCATCAGGGGCTTCGCCCCCAGCCTCTGGGGCAGCCCCGGCCCCCCCGGCCGGTTTCGGGGTTGCCGGGGACGCTGGAGGGCGGCAGAGGAGCGGGGATGGGTGAGAGCAGCGCCCGCTGCCAGATCCCGGGGTGCAGGCAGCTGCCTGCCACCCAGCTGGGGGGGGCAGGATGCTGGGGGCCCGCTTCGGGCCCCCAGGGAGGGAATGGGGAGATGAGCCGGGCCTGGGGGGGATCTTGGGGGGGGGTCCTTCCAGGGGGTCCCACCCCAGCCCTGACCCCCGGCTCCAGACCCCACTGAGCATTTGGGAGCGAGGGGGGGTCTGGATCCGGCCGGGGCCTGGGGGGGGAACAGCCCCGGTGGTGCCAGTGGGGCTGAGCCCCATGGACCCCTCCCCGGAGACGTGGCCTTGCAGGGGAAACAGGCTCGGGGCTGGCTGGCGGTTGGGGGAGCCCAGGCATCCCGGGGGTGCTTGGGCCCCCCGAGGGCAGCAGCTCGGTGGGACCCCCGGGGTGCAACCTCGTGTCACCCACGATGCCACCCAGAACGCGGGGTGGGGCTGGAGGGGACCCGCCCTCCGAAGCATCACCCCTCCTTAGTGCCAGCACCCCTGCTCTGCATACCCCCGTTCCCCACGGGGGGCACTCCAAAACCTGCTGCTGGCCGCCCATGGGTGCTGGCAGAGCCGGGTCCCGCGGGCAGGGCCGGGCAGGGCCGGGCAGGGCCAGGCAGGCCCCGGCAGCGCCGGGACAAGCGGGGGGGGGCACGATTTTTGGGTAGTGCTTTGCTGTGGGCAGGGTGCGGTGCCACCCGGGTTTCAGTGTCACCCCACCCTGCCGGGACCGGGGATGCCGGGGGGGTCCCTGGCATCACCCGGCAGCTTTGTGGGACCCAGGGGCATCCAGAGGGCCCGGGGGGGCATACAACCTCCAAAAATTGCCAGGGCTGGAGCCAGGGAGGTGATGCTCTGGGTGGGGAAAGAGGCACGGGCGCAGGTTGGGGACCCCCAGGCAGGACCCTGTCCCAGCTGGCAGGATTTGACCCTATAAACCACCCTGGGGTCCATCCCCAGGGACTCGGGCCGGCTGTGGCCCCCCAGGGCTGGGTGAGGGGTGCCAGGGCAGGCTGATGCCTGACTCAGCTCGTCTCATGGGTGGAGCAGTGAGTCACCGGGACGGACGTGCCAGGCCCTGTCTGCAGCCCACGCGCTGCTCGGGTGTCCCCGGTGCTGGGGGAGGCCCCTGCCCCTTTCGGGGCGCCCTGGGCCCGGGGGGGAGCAGGGAGGGAGGGTCCGGATGCCTGCGCTCCTCCTGGGCTGGGGGGGAAGCGGGGTGAGGGGGCTTGGGGGTGCTGGGCCCATGGGGGGCTGTTGGGGGCTCGTGGTGGGCGCTGGAGGGGACCCTGACCGGCGGGGGTCCCCCAGCGTGAGGACCCAGGCATCCGAGGATGGAGCCGA
The DNA here is from genome assembly GCF_964289735.1 of Phaethon aethereus. Taxonomy (NCBI): domain Eukaryota; kingdom Metazoa; phylum Chordata; class Aves; order Phaethontiformes; family Phaethontidae; genus Phaethon; species Phaethon aethereus. The sequence goes on from NC_138605.1 coordinate 1,023,583, forward strand.
GGCACCAGCCCAGGCGCTTTGTGCCCCCCCAAACTTTCCTACCAGTCATGGGACCTGAACCCCCATTTCTGCCTCTGCGGGACCCTCTGAGCTCACCCCCCCCCCAAATCCACCACCAGAACAGGATCCTTCACCCCGAAACCCACCTCCCCCTCCTGATCCCCACAGCCGCGAGCGTTTTGGGGTCCCCTTTGCCGACGGATGGATGCGACGCCGCAGTGGGGGGGGTGGAAACGGGCAGCACCCGTGGAGGGGGCACCCGAAATCCGCACGGGCAGGGGGTGCCACAGGGGGTCCCTGCCCCACAGCGGGGGCTCGTCCCCCCGTGCCGCCGGAGCCCGGGCGCGGTTCGGGGCAGGGGCGCAGCAGCGAGACCGGGCTCGCCGGCGCGAGGCCTGTAATTAACGCGGGGCAGGATCCGCCCAAAGCGTCACCCCTGCCTGTTTTCACACGCACACCCCGTGCCCGCCCCGGGGTGGTGCCCCCCCTTGCAGCCCCCAGCCCCCCCGGGCCCAGCAGCCCCCCCGGCCCTGCCCCCAACCTTCGCTTCCCCCCGTGACTCCTCGTGGGGGTGAAGCATCCCCAGACCCTGCACATTTTGGGGAGGGTGTGGCCTTTTGCGGGGGGGGGGGAAACACCGCGGGACCAGGTGCGGGGCGCACCCCGGGTGCTGGCGAATGCCCGGGCAGGGGAAACGGGGGCGAGATGGGGGGGTGGGAGGGGATGCACCCATTTTTAGGGGTCCGGGCAGCTGGTTCGGCTTCCCGGCGCGTCTCTGCCCTTTAGAGGGTGCTCCGCATCCGCCGTCCCCAGGGACTGCGGGGTGGCCGGCACGGGCAGACGGACGGACGGACGGGTGGATGGACGGGTGCAGGGACGTCCCACGGGCTGCAGCATCCTCGGTTCCCACCTCCACTGCCCCACATCTGCCCTTCCCCTGCCTCATCCTCAGGGTGACCCCAGCAATTTGGGGAGGGGGTGATGCTGCAGCAAAGCTGCTTTCACTCTGCGCCAGGAGGCTGTCGGGTCCAAAATCTGCCCGATCCCAATTGCTTTAACCCCTTTGCCTGGCAGCGGCTCCCAAATCCACGCTCAGTCCTCTGCGGGGCCTGGGATTGAATGTTCCTGTGGGCAGAGATGCTCTCCCATCCATTTTGCCTGTTTTCTTCTCAAAATGCTTCTTTTCTGATTGCTTCATGGAAGAGCCGGGGGGTTTAAAAGCCCCCTTTCCACCCCCCAGCTTATGGGATACCAGGGACCTTTGCCTGGGGGAAAATCCTCTCCATCCTCCTGCCAAATCCACAAGTGTTTGGAGAAACTTTTCCATTTTTGCCAGGCTCTGAGGCTTTCAAACCCATTTTCCCCCATCCCTTTTCACTGAAGACGGGTGTTCCGCCCCCAGGCAACGCTGTTGGGCTGGGGGAACGGGCTGGGCGGGATGCTCTGCTCTGCGAACGCTCCCTGACCCCCCCGAAGCGAAGCCCCTTAAAGGTGCGATTCCCCACCCTCGGTCCCACCGTGGGCGTGCTCAGCGCGACCCTTTCCCCTCTACATTCGCCCCATTTTGGTGTCCCCGTTTGCCCGCAGTGCGGGCAAAGAATGCTCAGAGCTGGGTTTCCTCCGTGTTTCCTCCTTCCCTTCCTGGGAAGAAATCGGGGGAAATTGGTGTCTGGTGGGTCTTTATTCCCACGGATGGGGCTGTACCGCTCCGTGCTGGCCTCGCTTGTGCTGCTGCGACGCCCTCGGGCCTCCCTCACTGCCCCGGGGGTCAACCCTGCCCCTGCTTGGGGTAAATCCCCACCCCGTGTCCCTCACAGCGGGTCCTCGTCTCCCCGGGGGGGCCCGCGGGGGTGGCCCTGCTTCCCGCTTCCCGTGCCCGCGGGTGCTCCTCCCCGCGGCGTCCCAAACTACCCCAAATGCTCCTGTCGTGGGAGTCCCGGTTCTGTTTTTCCCACCGCTGAGCCTGGCGGGCGGGGGAGGAGGCTCGGCCACGTCCCGGCAGCTCCCCGCGCCGAGCGGGACGGCCGGGGCAGCGGGGGACGCGGCGCGCGGCAGGGCGGCCGGCGCGACGCCGTTCACGGGCATCACCGCGGCAGTGAGAACTGCTGCTCTCCCTCTCGCGTCCCCGCGGGACGCGCTGCCTGCGGGCCACGCGTCGGCAGCGCCGTTCGCTGCCAGGCGGCTGCGAGCGAGCGCCCGCGGCGCTTCGCCCGCCGCAACTGCGGCTCCGAGAGGAGCGGCCGTGCCGCCCGTCTTCTGCAACGCGCCGCTTTGATCTCGCTCGGGACCCGCCTCGTTGTTTCTGCCTTATGGTTCCCGGCTCATGCCCCAGCCCTGCGATCCGCCCGGCCCGCGATCCATGCCGGCCGGGAACCTGCTGCTCCTCCGCTGTTGGGCAAAGCGGGATTTTCTTGGCTGGACGCGGCCCCGGCGCAGCTTTGGGGCGGAACCGGGGGCGTTTGGGCTCCCTGGTTTTGCTCCGCTTTCCCCCGCTTGAGGTTACGGGTGCGGCAGGTCGGACGCTGCCCGTGCTCTGAGCCTGTGGCAGCGGTCCCCTCGCCCGCAGGGTCCGGGGGATACCCGTGGGAAGGGTATCATACCCCCTCTTCACCATGAGAGGAGCCAGCCCGTGGGTGCGGCCGCTGGTGGGCCACCGAAGAGCTCTGCGGGGCCCGCTTGCCCGCCCCAGTTTAATTTCTCTCTTTCTTTCCTCCGCTCGGCGCGCGAGACCCGGCCCGCGGGGAGAACCGGCCCCGAGGCCGGCGGCCCCAGCGCCAGCCTTCGGCGAGGGGCTGCGCTCGCCGCCGTGGGCTCCGACGCCCGTCGATGGCGGCGAGAAGCTTCCCTGGCTCCGAAATACTCCCAGTACCAGCGGGGGCTGCGGGCGAGGGACTGCGCTGCTCCCGGCGTCGGGAGCCCCGCGACCCCGGCGAGACGCTGAGCGCCGGCAGCCCCGGGTAGGATAAGCCCCCAATTCCGCCCCGTGCGGGAAAGGGTCGCACCCCCCGGCTCGTCTCCCGCCGAGGGGCTCGGGGCGTGCCTGCCCCTCCGCTGGGCCCAGAGACTCTCCCGTCCCCGACCCGCCGCCGCGGCCTCGCGGAGCCCCGAGGGACTCGCGGAAACTCCTTGAAGAAACGCAGCCGTAGGCGTTCGCGGGGCCGCAGAACCTCTCGGGATCCGGTTTCTCCTCTGGGTTCGGATGCAAAAAGTTGCTCATTTCTACCTTCCCGCGGGAAGAGCCGGTTTTCCCTTGCCGGCGTCCGCAGTCGAGCCCGGCCTAGCGAAGCTCGTGGGCGCGCGCCCAAGTCGGGGGCTCGCCCGCTGTCCCGAGGCCGAGGGAGCCCCTCGGAAGGCGGAGGGTTGGCCGCCGAGCTCTCGGGCCGGCCCGGCAGGTGTCCGGGCCCTCAGCGATGGAGCCTTGACCCGGCAGCAAACCTGGCGTCGAGGTTTCGGCCGCATTTCTGAGCTACGCGCTGGCCTTGAGGAGGAGGAGGAGACGGCTCAGCTCCGCTGGGCGCTGCGGCGAGGGGGGAGTCGCTGGGACTGGCCCCGTCCCCCCGCACGCCGCGGCCGGGCGGGAGCGGAGGCGCCGGCCGCTAAAGCGGGGCCAGGCTGTCCCGTGGGCTCCGTCTTCGCCCTCCGCCCCACGGCCTCGGGAGGAAGGTTGTCGCCTCCACAGTTGTGCTTCCCACCCCGGGGTGCTCGTCCCAAGGCTTCGCCGTTGCCGCCGGGTCACTCCGTGCCGGAGCCGGGTGGCTGCCGGTGGCCAGCGCCGCGTCCCCGGGGCAAGCGGGGGGGGCAAGCGCTGGGGCCTCCGAGGCGCTCAGCCTGGGGACCCGGCACGGGTTTGGGGGGCAGCCCCAGCGTCCCAGTGAGGTTTTCCCACCCCGCTGCGGTGCGGCAGGACTCGGGGGGTGTAGCAGGGCGCTTTGCTGGCCCGACAGCGGCCTTCTTGGGCAAGCGCCTTGGCCGGCAGCGGGCCAGGAGCCGTGCCGGGAGCCGGCGGCGGAGCCACCCTGGGAACTCCCGGCAGCTGCGCCCGGGCTCCAACAGGTTCATTCGGTTTCTCGGCAGATCTGCCGGTTGCGTAAGGTCGGGGAGACGCAGCCGCCGCCTCCTTCCCCCGGCCGGAGCCGGGCTCGAGCTGCTTCCCTCCTTGCGCCGGCCACGTCCCCCCGTGAGCTGGAAAACCGGGGATCCGGAGCCCCAGGGTCGGACGGGGCTCGCGGGTGGGGCTGGGGCGCGCAGGACGCGCGTTGCCGGAGGCGAGCGGGAGTTTCCCTGTTCCCTGCAATGCGAATCCCCCTGGGCTGAAAATCCTGCAGGTCAACGAACGCCCGATGTCCCTTCCTGCAGAGACGCACCCGGCCCCAGATTTGCATGTTTGCAGGAAAAAAAGGTAGGGGTGAACTGGTTCAGAGCTGAAACTGGTTCCCCAAACCTCTCCCACGAGCGTCTCCAATAAAAGGGATAATTACAGAGTTGGCTTTTATTGTCACGGCTTCAGCTGCAGCTTGTGGTTTGGGGGGAAGTGTTACGGCTTTTTATTTTTTTTTAATGGTGGGATAAAGGGGGATCCTCAGTTGGAAGGCATCTTCAGACACCTCTGCTCATTAAAATAGAAATTAAAAGTGGTTAAGCAATTAAGTAATTTTTTTTTTTTTCCAAACAATGTGAGCTCGCTGATGGGTTAGTGTGGGGGCGGCTGTGCCAAGTGCCACGTGCTGGGGGGGGCTCGTGGCCAGAGACCCTGCGAGGGTGATGGGGAAATATCCCGGCAGTGCCTGGAAGGCTTCCAGCCTGGGAGGGATGGGGACCCGCTGTCACGGACGCGGAGCAGAGCTCCTCAGGCTGGTAACGGCATCTCGACCCTGCTGAGGTACGGCAGAGGGAAATGTCAAGATATTTTGGCCTCTGCAAAACCCCTTGTCTCCCTCCAGGCTCAACCCACCAGTCAGAGTGATCTAAAACGACTTTAAAACCTTCTTCAAAGTGTTTCTAAATCTTCTTTGTTGACATAAAACTGATTTTATGCCAAGGACTAATGCTCTCTGGTTGTGCAACAGTTCTGGACAACCCAAGTCAAACCTCCTGTGAGTGGGGAGTTGAGCCGGAGTGCATCTGCGGGTGTGATTGGGAAACCACGTTTTTGTTGGAATTCAGTGAACCAAGCACCTGCCATCGGACTCAAAATGAGTGATCTAGCTAAAACAAGGGTCTCCCTCAAGGGTGTAATATGTCAAGGATTTTGCAGTGCTTTGTCATTGCTGTAAGAGGCTCAGAAAGGCCCGTGATGAGTTGACAGTTGCAGCTGAGGGAATTTGATTTGGAGTTGTGCTTCCAACACCAACAATAGCTTTGTTTTCCTTAGCTCTCGAGGGAGTGTTTTGAGGCAGGTCATGGTGGTGGCAAAGAGAGGAGGGCATCCTTCCAAGCCCTAAAACAATGAATAGAATAAAAAAATAAGAGACACCTCCACTCCCCTGACAGCCAGCCAACTCCCTGAGCACATAAAAAGGGGCACTCAGCCACTGCACCCACAGGACTCACCTCCTCTTGCTTCCGAACCTCCTTCCGTGCACCGCACCGCTCGGCTTGTCTCTCTTCGAGGGTTGACTGTTGGGGACCCATCATCATGTCTCGCCAGTCCTGTGGTCTCGGCAGAGGATTCAGCTCCAGCTCTGCTTGTTTTGGAGGGAGGAACAAGGTCACGTTCAGCTCCGTGTCTCGTGGGGACTGCAGGGAACCTGGCAACGCTGGTGGCTTTGGCAGCAGGAGCCTCTATTGCTTGGGAGGGAGTAAAAGCACCTCTCTGGGAGGATTCGGTGGCAGTGGTGGTGTCTGTAGAGGTTTTGGGGCTGGTGGCCAAGGAGGCTTTGGCTACGGCTATGGTGCTGGGCCAGGATTTGGTGGTGGCTATGGCAGTGGGGCTGGAAGTGGCTTTGGTGGAGGCCTCAGTGGTGGTTTTGGTGGCTTTGGTGGAGGATTTGATGGCGGGATAGGAGGTCAAGGCTTTCCCCCTTGCCCACTGGGCGGCATCAGGGAAGTGACCATCAACCAGAGCCTGCTGGCCCCGCTCAACCTTAAAATTGACCCCGAGATCCAGAAGGTGCGAACACAAGAGCGGGAGGAGATGAAGCAGCTCAATGACAAATTCGCCTCCTTCATTGACAAGGTGAGTGTGGCTTCGATCCGGGGCTGGGAGGTGGGAGGTGGGAGCTTGAGCTCATCACGGCTCGTGCTGGTTGCAATTACTGTGAGATGCCCATCCAACACCAGCCAGAGAGCCAGGCGCTGCCCAGGCTACTCCAAAGAACCCCTGCAGACAGGGAGATGGTGGCTGGAGAAGTGGCTTCCCCAAGGTTATGGAGAAACCCAGGAATAGGATCCTTGGTTCTTAAGACCACGGTGCTGGCACTAAGCTGTGGGATCACGTATGTGCAGGGCATCCTCAGAGGAGTCTCTGCTGATGGTCTCTGTCTGTCCGTGGGCTGAAGGACTTTGGGTGTTTTGGCCTATTTTTAAGAAGATGATGGCAAAGCCATTATGAAGTTCACCGTGTTTCTCCTGTTTAGAGCCTGTGAGATTGGAAAGGCAAGGTGGCCCACCTTTGCCCACTCATCCTAGAGCGGCGGTCCCGCCTGTCCAGTGGGACCCTGGAGTTACTGCTCACTGGAGATGAGAATAGGCAGGAAGGTTAACTCACTAAATGGGAAAAAATTATGGAAAGTGTGGGGAAAAAAATCAATAAAAGGACGCTTTTGGGAATAGTCTGACTCTTTTTCTACCCATCCCTGAAATCATTTAGGTTCGGTTCCTAGAGCAGCAGAACCGAGTCCTGGAGACCAAGTGGAAACTCCTGCAGGAGCAGGGTGGCACAGGGACAGGCGGCAGGAACCTCGACCCCTTTTTTGAAACCTACATCAGCGGGCTGAGGAAGCAGCTGGACTGCCTCGCAAGTGAGAAGCACCAGCTGGAGTCGGAGCTGAAGGGCTTCCAAGATATGGTGGAAGACTTCAAGACCAAGTATGTTGTTCTTGGTCTTGTCACGGTTGGGTGGTCTGGTGGTGAAAAAATAGAGATAAAAGCTCACTTTGAACAGGCAGAAAATTCAAGGGATCATAAGAAACGGCAATATTTCACTTGTTTCAATGATTAGAAAATGTAAAAAGTTTGGGGGAAGTTTTCACCAGCTGAGTTTTGACAATAGGTGGTGATTTTTCAAGGCATTTCTCAATATATATTTTTGCCTGAGTTATGCTTCTCAGTAAAGCAGGATCCTCTACTGTTTGTCTTCCTCACTTAAGAATCCATGACTTATGATTTAATGAACTAATTAGATCAGTTGCTAAATCCTACTATAATTTCCTCATGGATTTCCTCATGGATTCCTTCCCGTAGTATCCTTCATGATTTGAAGCATAAAGTTTTCTTTGGAAAGATGATGTGGAGTAAAAAAGAAAAAAAGAAAAAAAGGAAAAAAGAAAGGGTTCTTTTAGACTAATTTGTCCAGTGGGAAAAGCAAGAACAAAGGCTGGAGAAATGCTTCAACTGAAGGAATTACAAAAAATGTTGGGAAAGCAAGCCTGGGACTCATCAGGATCAACTAGATCCCTTGCTCTACTGAGGCTGCAGGTTGAAAATGGGCTTTGCTTTGAGGGTATCTCCACCACTCAACGCTCTGCAGCAATTAACTGCCCCGATGAGCATTTGGAAATGGCCCATGTTGAGGATGTGAAGGTCCTTGGGTCTTGTAGAAGGAGTTAGAGTGGCCGCAGCCACCGGGACTCGCTTTAGGCAGCGAGAGGATGCCTCTTTGCAGGCTTTCTTCAGCGAGGCATTGGAGATGGCAGGAGCCAGGACTCATCTAGGGAGGCGAAGTGCTGCCGCTTGTCCGTAAATCTCGCTCTTGGCAGGTCTATTTTTGCTGCCTTCATTAGTCTGAGGCCAACAGCGTCTAGTTGCCAGCAGCAGGCAGAGCCAAAATAAGCAAAGAGATCCAATCTACCTCCTTATAATCGGCAGGTATGAAGAGGAAATAAACAAAAGGACAGCTGCGGAGAACGATTTTGTGCTCCTAAAAAAGGTAAAGTACTTTTTTTTTCCTAACACAAAGACACACCTGGGTTCAGAGAATGTCTTGCTTCCATCAGCACTGATTCGTTAGCATCAGACGTAAGCCAGGGCCCCTGGATGTACGTGCCACAGGGAAACAGAGCACCAAAGGGCTCCCAGCTACATGTTAGATGAAACGGCGTGTGTCAGGCAGGTTTTCATTTCCCATTTCTCCGGCAGGACGTGGATGCAGTCTACATGACCAAGGTGGAACTTCAGGCAAAATCAGATTCTCTGGCAGATGAGATTAACTTCTTGAAGTATCTTTATGAAGCTGTAAGTGGTCCAGCTGCTCCGTGGAGGGGGATGCTGGGGTGGAGAAGGGTTGTGAGGAAATGGTGGCAGGGCTAAACCAGAGCTGGTGTGAATTGCAGGAGCTCTCTCAGATGCAGAAGACCGTTTCTGACACATCTGTGGTTCTCTCCATGGACAATAACCGAAACCTGAACCTGGACAGCATCATTGCGGAGGTCAAAGCCCAATACGAGGAGATTGCCAACAGGAGCCGAGTGGAGGCTGAGTCTTGGTACCGATACAAGGTGAGTGCTCCACACCTTGCTTGTAATCACGGGTGGCTGAGGAGGTGGAAGAGTTACTGGTGGTAGCTCAGACCATGCTGGGGCCTGGGATATTGCTGGTACTGATCTAGCCAGAGTGGAGCTCCCCTATGCATGCTGGCCTTGCATGGGGTGGTATGGAGAGCGTCGGGAGGAGCCACTCATGGTGCATCTAACGTGCTCCGCTTGCTTCTGCCTACCAGTATGAAGAGCTGCAGGCTACCGCAGGCAAACATGGAGACAGCCTTAAGGATACAAAGACCGAGATCTCTGAGCTCAACCGTATGACCCAGAGGATACGGGCTGAGATCGAGAGTGTGAAGAAACAGGTAGGGGTTGCATTTTTTAAGAAATGGGTGTGAGCTCTTGGTAATGCCCTTCAGAGCTTCCCTAAAAGCAAACAGTTTGGTAACAGTCGCTGTAAGTGGGAGGGAACCTGCTGTATTCGTGAGCAGCTGAGCCCAAGGGATCTGGGATCACGGCTTCATCTCCGACCTGCTGCCCCTGCCCTACTCACCACATCCACATCTTGTCCTCCAGTGTGAAACTCTGCAGAGCTCCATTGCGGACGCTGAGGAACGTGGGGAGCTGGCCCTCAAGGATGCCAGGGCCAAACTGACTGACCTGGAGTCAGCCCTGCAGAAAGCCAAGGCAGACCTGGCCCGGCAGCTCCGCGAGTACCAGGAGCTCATGAACGTCAAGCTGGCCCTGGATGTTGAGATCGCAACCTACAGGAAGCTGCTGGAGGGCGAGGAGAGCAGGTGGGTGAGGATACAGCAAGAGCTTGATTGCATCCTGCCAAATCAATCCGAAAAACGCGGCACACCACATCTCGTCTGTTAAAATATCCGTGGTGTTGCCGTTAGCTGTGGACTACGGTCCGATAGCTGCTGTTATTTATGCCCACGGTCTGATGGGCCAAGCCTGGCTTCACGGAGCTGGACCAGTCCAGATGCTCTGTCTGGAGCTGACATTCCGTCTCTGTTCCTTGCAGGATGTCTGGCGAGTGTCAGAGCGCTGTCAGCATCTGTAAGTAGGATTGTGCGCTCCCGAGGGAGCACGGTGGGCTGGGGTCGGTGCTCCAAAACTTTGTAGTGGCATCAGAGGTAACCTTGTGCCTTCTGTTCTTCTCTGCAGCTGTGGTGGGAGGCAGCAGCTCTGCCGGAGGCGGATACGGTGGCGGACTGTGCCTTGGAGGAGGAGGAACTGGATTTGGTGCTGGAAGTGGGGGAGGCAGCTGTAACACAGCTGGTGTTGGCTTCTGCTACAGCCTGGGAGGGGGCGGACATGGCTCGGGGGGAGGATTCAGTGCCGGGGGGGCATTCGGCTCCGGAGGGGCAGGGCTCTACTCCACGGGCGGGGGCTGTAACTCAGTGGTGGTGGGGTCTGGCACCATCCTGACGAAAACCACCAGCTCTACGTCTGTCAGCCGGAGGGTCTAGAAAACCTCTTACCCCTCCCTGGCACCCAAAGGAGAAAGGAGGCAAATTGCATGGCGGCCACCACCACTCCTTCCTTGCCAAGGTGGCAACCGCCCATTTCATTTTAAACCACCACCATCCTTCAGAAACTGCACAGAAATGTAAAATACGGCTATATTGACCAGCTCATGACTGAGATTCTCAACAGCGTTTGAGAACAGCTTGCTTCCCCAGCACTCCTCTCGAGACACTGCAAAGCTGCTGGTCATCAGAGTGCTGGGACTCATCTGGAAGCAGGACCTGCTTGTCTACTGGAAAGCCGCGAACACAGCCGGGATAAGGCCATAAAGCAGCGTGGTCCATGTGAGAGGCGTTCTACCAGCCATGGGTAGAGGGGACTGGTCCACGTCCTGCTCGGAGAACTGGCGTCCTGGGAAGCCTGCGGAAAGGCTCGACTTCGTTCAAGATCTTGTGCTGGATCCAGATGTGGTGCAATTTTAATCAGTGCTACTCATCAGGCAGGGCTTGAACTCCAAAACAAGAGTTTCCTAATGGTGACTAGTCCCAGCTGAAGACATTTCTTACCCCGCTGCAGTTTGTTTTTTTTCTAGGCAAGATACCGGCAGTTTCACCCATGTTCTTTAGAAGCTGTTGTAAAAGTTTAGTTTTGTTCAGGGTTCACTTTTTCACTGTGATCATGGGAACAATTGTGCTTGTTTGCTTAAGCCTTTCTCCTCTGGCATGTGCCATACCCTAATAAACACTAGAGGCAGTAAGCTTGTGTGGTTTTCCCTCTGACCAAAGAGTTTCGTGTTGCAACAAGACTCATCTTTTGCTGAGATCTGAAAGTGTTACCTGTCTTTCTCTTACCCTTTGAAGTTTGCCTTTAAAGGTACAAAAGCGAACAGGTAGCCCAGTCTTCCGTCCTGCTCAGCCCACTCTCTCAAAAAATTTGGGTGGTTTGTAGGTTTGGCAGGAGGGCGAAGGAGGTCTTGCAGGGGTAGAGGTGGTCGGGGTGGCAAAATTGCTGGATCAGGCTCAGTGTGATGGTCTGATGCGGCTGAGTCTGTGAAACTCACTGGGTTTTCTTGAATGACACCCGTGGGAACGAGCCCACTCCTTGCAGTGTGGCAGGAGAGAAAGAGGCAGCAGGGCTGAACCCAGATGCTCTTCTCCTCTGTGCTTCTGCTGGGTCTCCTGGGGTGACAGAGGCGGTTGGCCCCGTTACAGCAGAGCAGACTGTTGGACTCGGTTGATATTAGGAGACTGTTCCCTTCCACTGTCTCCTCCTAAGCCCTTTCCTTTCTCGAGGTGGCCAATTTGGGATATTCCCTAGCTAGTCCACCTCTGACCACTGCCTCCAGGCACACCACTGGCCTCCACCCATGCTTCCCTCTCCTCCAAGGTGGTCCCCATGCTGTGGTGCCCACAGCTGGTGCCGTCACGGCAAAGACATTGCACAGCCCTAAGTGTTTTTGGAGCATCGTATAAGGGACGGTGTGGAAGAGGGGATGTGATCATCACCCCTCCAGCTAACTCAGAACTGATTGCTCAGTATCTGTGATATTGGAGCCAGCCCTGCAGCTTTTACTGTTGTCTGGACTGGCCAGGGGTCCATGGGTTGCTTTTAAGGTGTCTCCAAAAGGTAACTGAGACCATGGGAAGAGCAAGATCTCAACCTCCTGTCAAGCCCTACCTCCCCACAAAAGTAGAATATTTTTGATGACCTGTAAATTTAGAGCAAAAAACTCCTGGTGTGGTTTGACCTCTGGCTCAGGAGACCTTGAGTCACATCCCTGGTCAACCACAGACTCGCTCTGCGATCTGGATGAGTAATTTCATTTATCCCATGCTCCATTCCCTGATGCTTGAGACATAAACGTACCAGCCGCTGCGGAATGTCACAACGCTGCCAGCAAAGGCATGTAACTACTTGGATCAGGAGATGGTTTGGGCAATGGTTAAACGTTCTAGTGAGTTGTAAAGGGACCTCAGATGGCGTTGAATGAAAAGCCATCTACTTCCCTCAGAGTCACCCCAGTCTAGCTGCCTCTGTGTAAACTTGCCTCCAGCAAATGACTCCTGACATCAGGGCAGCGTGATGAAGAGACAAAAGGCTTCTAGATGTGTACAAATGCTGTAGTTAAAACAAACAGACACCAAAAAGCCCTTCTCTTTTGTTCCTATGATTGCACCAGCAATTAGGGGAAAATTCTCCTGGGCTGGACAGAGATGTGACATAATTTCTGCCTTTTGTTGGAGCAGTGAAAACATTTTACGTGGCCTGAAATAAGTTTCGTTTAATTTCGTCATGTTTTCCCTGTTTGAAAAGTCTTTTCTAAAGCACAGTGAAAACACTTAGATGTCAAGTGCTTTACGGAAAGTGTGGGAATTATTTGTTTTGGTTTTTCCCTAGAAATTCTCCCTTTCTGTGGTTGAAGACTTTTCCTAAGTTCAGTGCACGTTGGCTCACAGTGTTGCTGCTAAAAACGAGCCTTTTCCTCCAAGTGTTCAAGGCTTGAGCAGCTTTTCCACTATTCCTGCCCATTTATTTTCATAGAATCATAGAATAGTTCGTGTTGGAAGGCGCTTTTAAAGGTCATTTTCCTTCATTAGGCTTTGGGTACAACGATGTTGTTTGAGATTCCTGCAGTCTCAAGCTGCCTATTGCATTTGAACCGGCTGATGATGTTGATACCCAAATCCCGGTTTGATTTCCTAAACTTGGCTGGAGACACGGCCATGACTCAACGAGCGCGTTATCTAAACACGGGTGCTCGGGACTCGAGCGTTGTGCTGACTTAACGCATCTCCTCCCAGCGCGGCTGGGAACATGAAAACTTTCTGATCACGTTGTCCCGCCCACGGAAAAAGAAAAAACCCAAAAAGCTTCCAGAAAAACGTAACCGCGTATTTGGTAACGCAGAGGGAGGCGAGGGAAAGCGTTAAAGGCATCTGCGTCTGTGCATGAGCGTGTACGTGATTACATCTATAGCAGTGACAAACCCACGGCACCCTCCTGAACCTTGCGGTGTGGCAGGCGGCAGCGGAATGTATTTGACTGATAAATCAGAAGCGAAGCGCGTTCCCAGCGCGGGTCCACAGAGGTGGTGCTGCCAGGTCTTGCCTCTCCTGCAGACAGGAAGGACTGTTGAGAGATGGCTCTTGCCTTCGCCCCCAGAGGGGATCAGATGTTTGTCAAGTCTTCTGGCTCATGGTTGCAGCGATGTTTGAGGTTGCGCTTCAAAACCTCCCAGGCTGGGCAGGCGTTTGTCCCAACTGTGGCATTTAGGAGACAAAGTCTTGCTGAAGACCAACAAGCCATACGGGACCTCCTCAACCCACATATTTATTGTCTACAAACCATGCTGTACAACCACCAAAACCCCTGTCCTCCCCATTCCTTTGTTCTCAAAGTGACTTCTTGTTATTATATTTTTTTTTATCCCTATCTATCCCCTGATCCACTTCCCTGTGTGCTCGTGAATCCATGCTGGTGCTGGGGAGGGAGGTGGAACGAGCAGGCTGTGCAGGGACGGTCGTGTTTTTCAGTGGAAATGCCAGTTTAGCTGCACGTTACGCCACGGTCCAGGTCCCTAGGCACTTTTGGAAATAGGTGTCTGGGTGGTATTTTTAGAGGTATTTAAACATCTGAAGATACCAAGAGTTGCTAGTGTGGATTTTCAAGAAGCACTTAATTGTCTGTGTCCTATGGGAACTTCTCAGAACCTTGCTAGGCAGCTACCAGCACAGTTAGATGCCTCAATGGTCGTAAAGATTTTTGAATGTCAAGATTTCTCAGGTGGCTTTAAAAAGTTGAAAACTAATAAAAAAAGGAATTTCTCAATAAAAAATTTTAAAATGAGACAGTAATTGTTATTTGATAAGCAGGTTTCTGCAACACAAAAGGATGGACGCATGATGGGTCCTAGTCTTATTATCGTGAGTTTAACTCGTAAGCTAATCCTTTGGCATCAAACCCAGAGCACTCTGATAAGCTTCTTCCTTTCTAAAATCTGGTGACTACTTTCAAATAAGCTTCAAAAGGATACCTACCCTTAAAAAGGACCCACCCGTGTCCCTGAAGGAGGGCTCAACACAGCTTAGAAGTGTCTATGTCTGCCAAAAACATTTGCGTATAGATACTGAAGTAAGCCAGGCAGCTGAAAAACATGCATGTCCTCAAGTGAAAGTGGCTGTGCCCTCTGTCCTCCTCATTTCTCTGTGTGTCTACAAAGAGTTGAGCTCTCCGGCATCCTCTGCTCAGCATTTAAACAGTTGCATTTAAATAGCTACAGGATTTATTATGTGGGCAGCATGATTTCGCATGCCTCCTTCTCCCTCAGAGAGGGTGTGTCTGTCTGTCCACACTTCCCACCATAGCAGCTGGGTTCCTGATGTCTTCTCTGGCTCTTCTCATGGTCTTGCAGCCTTCAGAAAATCCTGAAGGGATTTCCCATCTGTGACGTTCGTGGCATTTCTCCACCGGTGCTGAGGCTGTCGTGGCGCAAAGGCTGCAGAACTCACTTTCAGTACGACTTTGGTCCAACAATAAGTGAGTTTCCAGTGCCAACCATTGCTCCGGTATCTCGTTTCTGGTAAGGTTTTATTTATCAAAAAGATGCAGAGCCTCATCAAGATGCAATTTGCTGAGCCCTGGCTCTAGATTGAGAAACTACTTCTCAAAGCCAAAGGCAATTTTCCATGTAAAAAGAAGACTAAGGGTGTAACATAGGTGTGTTTTGGGAATTGTGAAAGCCATGCTACAACTTGGCATGAGCTGCAGCGCTTGGCTGCCATGGGGCTTTGGAGTGAAAGATCAAGATAAAGATAAACATAAGCAGGGAAACAACCACAATGGAGGAAAGGTGGAAAAAAAAAGAGCAGTATATCCTAGGGAGACTGTTACTATACCACAAAAGCATAAGACTTCTTAGTCATTGAGTGCTACCATTCGGTAGCCACAGTTGTATCTTTTCTAATTTTCTCCTGCATTATAGGGTGTGTTTCTGGGTAGGGTCAATGTTTGGCAAATTGAAGATGAAAATCTGTAAACCACGCCACGCTGATGAAGACAGTAACTGTCTCCTCCTTCACGCCCATGCAAACCCAGCCCACCTCCAGAAACAGATAAAAGAGAGCATCTGCTGCCCTCGAGTCAGAGGGACTGACTGCCCTTCTCTTTGCACTCGTCTCCTCGCAGCACAACTCCATTGCTCTGTCTTATTTTCTCCATTTTTGACTCTGCTTGGAAGAAACAGCCATGTCTCGGCAGTCTGTCTGCAGAAGCTTTGGAGGCGGGAGTAGAAGGGGCTACAGCTCTTGCTCTGCCATCGGTGGTGGCTTTGGAGGAGGTGGCGGAAGAAGCAGGAGCAGCTACAGCTCATTCTCTATGTCCAGGGGATTTGGAGGTGGTGGACGTTGTGGAGGGTTTAGCAGCAAGAGTCTGCATAACATAGGTGGCAGTGGCAGGATTTCCATGGGTGGATGTTATGGCGGTGGAGGATATGGAGGCAGAATGGGTGGCTTTGGTGGAGGCTATGGAGGAGGAATGGGTGGCTTTGGTGGAGGAATGGGTGGAGGTGGAATGGGTGGCTTTGGTGGAATGGGTGGTGGTGGAGGAATGGGTGGCTTTGGTGGAGGAATGGGTGGTTATGGTGGAGGAATGGGTGGTGGAGGAATGGGTGGTGGAGGAATGGGCGGCTTTGGTGGACCAGGCTTTGGCATGCCAGGCTTTGGTGGCCCCTGTAGAGGTGGCCCTGGAATCCAGCCAGTGCAGGTTGACTCAACCCTCCTACAGCCAGTCCATGTTGAGATTGATCCTCAGATACAGCAAGTCAAAAACCAGGAGAAGGAGCAGATCAAGACTCTTAACAATCAATTTGCCTCTTTCATTGATAAGGTGAGAGGGTGGGATCATGTCGAATTAAGGGTCAAAATTGGGAAGAACTTTCAAGTTCTGCAGAAATATTGTCCTTTTTGAGCTGAATATCAGCAGGCTGAGAAGCTTGAGCAGAGTCTTTTTATTAAGTACTGCTAGGGAAGAGATGAGAATCTCTCTTCCATATGAGATCAAAGCTCTGTCTTCAGGGCTTTAATCTAGCCTGTTACACCAGGCTCAACTAATAGGTTTTTCTTGGAAACAAGCTCAACGCCTCCAAACATTTTCAGGTTTCAGGCACAAATTTTCCCTTCTGTACCATCCTCTTTCCAAATACCCTCCCATCTAAGTATTCACTAATATAATTTTTTTCTCTTTGTTTTGAAATATCCAGGCTTTTAAATCTAGACTAGTAATCTAAGATTTTTATACTACCTGCAACAGGAATGTACTTGGAGCTGAGGCTACATTTCAAAGCTTCTTTGACTTGAATAAGATTTAGAAATTTCCTCCTTTTTCCAACCTTGCACTTTAGGCAACAAGAGAAAATAAAAAAAAAAAGTTACCCGTTTCACTCACTGACATGCAAAGGAGAATTTTCTAAGTGATGGAAGGGTGCCTTGGTTGCTGCTGTGGTTCCACATGTGATAGTGGATACTCCATGTGTTGGCTTTCAGGTCCGCTTCCTGGAGCAACAGAACAAGGTCCTCTCCACCAAGTGGGAGCTCCTCCAACAGCAAGGGCCTTCGGGGCCAAGGAAGAACCTCGACGTCATCTTTGAAAATTATATCCAGAACCTGAGGAGGCAGCTGGACTCAATCTTGGCACAGAGGGGACAGCTGGAGTCGGAACTGCAGAACATGCAGCAATACGTCGAGGATTACAAAACCAAGTAAGTGTGGTAGCAGCCTAACCCAGAAAGCAACTCAAGCAGCTTGGTAGTAGTTTTTCTGCACACACATGTTTTTCTATGGCAATTATGGACGTAGATTTTCAGTCTAAATAGTTTATTCTGTGTTTTTTTCTTTTAGTTTGTTTAGCGTGGCCTTAGGCAGGAAAATTCAGGAAACTCAGCTTGTATTTTTACTCTCCATAGGTATGAGGAAGAGATCAACAGGCGCACTACTGCTGAGAATGAGTTTGTGGTGCTTAAGAAGGTGAGTCACACGCACTACAAAATGATCGCTGGAATATCAGGCTTTATCTGTGCTTCGAGGGGATGCCCTCTGGAATGGGAATTTGGAGAGGCTGTAGGATCTGTGGGCTGATAGTTAAGTCCTTTGTTTTTAATTTGCATAATTGAACAGCACCATTGCAGCTGTTACTCTCAGCACAGACTGTAATTTCCCTGGTCCTGAAAGACTTCCAAGGGGAAATGAAAGTATTCTCTGTGCGATCTTTCCTTTAGGATGTAGACTGTGCCTACATGACTAAAGTAGAGTTGGAAGCCAAGGTGGGAGCTCTGACTGATGAAATCAACTTCCTGAGGTGCATCTACGAGGAGGTAAGAGCTCTCTCTTCCCCTGGGCAGCCTGGAGTTGCAGTGAGGTGTGTGGTGGCCAAAGACACTGAGGCTGCACTGGGCGCCCATGTGGATTTGGTCTGGAGAGGCTGCCGGGGCTTGCTGCTCTTTTCTCCCATCCTCAGATGGGCAGGCTAAATCATGTCTTGGTTGTAGGAACTGGCTCAGATGCAGACAATCAGCCGGGACCTGTCTGTGGTGGTGTCTATGGACAACAACCGGCACCTGGATCTGGACAGCATCATTGAGGAGGTCAGGCGTCAGTACGAGCAGATTGCTCAGAGCAGCAGAGCTGAAGCTGAGGCTTGGTACCAGAGCCAGGTGAGCTGGGAAGCAGTGATGGAACCCTGGGTGATGGCTAGAGTTTGCAGATAATTTCTGACAAAGTGAGATACCTCTTTAAGCTAACAGTGCTGGAGCTCATGCAAGGAAGTCCCAAGAGGAATTGTGTTGCTTTTGAGTGATCTGACTCATTGTGTTGAAGGTGTCCAGAATCTCACTTTGGTGCATGGTACAAGCCTCTGAATAAAATGTACTGTAACTCGAAAATGCCAGCCCAAAGAGGCTTCTTAGAAGCCAAGGGATGCTTATTAGCATGACTAAGACCAATTTCAAAGTTCAAAACCAATAATATTTGAGTCTCAGAATCATCTTTTACATTGACCTGGGCATCAGTGACCAACATGATAGGTGTTTGTAGCAGCACATGAGCTATGAGACTGTTGACAAACCTTGTCTAAGCATCAGGAATGTTTCACTGAAGGTTTGCTTTGTCTTGGTGCCATCAGTACGAACAGCTGCAGAGCACTGCTGGGAGGCATGGCGACAGCCTCCGCAACACCAAGATAGAGATCCAAGAGTTGACCAGGAACATCCAGAGGCTGCGGGCCGAGATTGAGAACGTGAAGAAACAGGTAGGGGTTGCCTGGTGTCTCATGGGATGCTGGTGTCAGGTTGGATCACAAAGGACCATGTGTGGGGCAGAAATGGTTTCTTCAGCCACCCCTTGTTTACTTATGTAGATGTTTCTTTTTTTTTCCTTGACTTCTTCACTTGGGGTTTGAGGGCTGGTCCTAAATGTCAAAACGACATCTGAGAAATTGCCCTCTTCCTCAGAATCAGCAGCTGCAGGCAGCTATTGCTGAGGCTGAGGAGCGGGGTGAGATGGCCCTCAAGGATGCCAGGTTAAAACTGGAAGAGCTGGAATGTGCTCTGCAGAAGGACAAGGAGGAGCTGGCTCGCTTGCTGAAGGAGTACCAGGAGCTCTTGAATATCAAGATTGCCCTGGACGTTGAGATTGCCATGTACAGGAAGCTGCTGGAGGGGGAGGAGAACAGGTAAACCCTTGGTCTCTGATTTGAGAGGGATGTTGAGATCTGGGCTGGACCCTCTGGGTTTTGAAATTAACAGTTTAATCTCAAACCAGCACCTTTGCTTAGAATTGGTAGATATGGCTATTGCCACACTGAGTGACATTTTGGGTGGTCAGGACTGATAGTTGGCATACTCCGTTCACTACAGGTGGTATAACTATCATTTAATTGCTATTATGTGCAAATTTTTTAATGAACCTGAAGTCTGAAGAACCTTGACCTCCTTAAATATTTCAGTGATACCAAAGTTCCTAATAAGGATGAAACAGGAAGATGGTTTGATAATGCAAATGCAGTTCTCAGTCTCTTTTGTTGGGTGATTAAAATTTACCAACTTCCCTTTGCAGGCTGTGCAATGACGGCATGTCCAACGTCAACGTCTGTAAGTATCTGCATTCGTTTCCCTACGCGGTAATAGCAGGCCACGTCTTTTTGGAGATCGAGCCTGCCGGGGGACAACGTGTGCGTAACCTGTGCTTCTCTTCCAGCTGTGGTAGGCAGGACCACCATCTCTGGCGGCAGAGGAGGCATGGGCGGAGGCTTCGGAGGCGGCAGCGGCATGGGCGGAGGCTTCGGAGGCGGCAGCGGCATGGGAGGAGGCTTCGGAGGCGGCAGCGGCATGGGCGGAGGAATGGGAGGAGGCGTATGTGGAGTCGGAGGAGGCGTTGGAGGGGGAAGCATGGGCGGCAGCTGTGGAATGGGAGGAGGAATGTACGGCGGTGGCTTCTCTTCTGGAAGTGGAAGGATGTGCGTCGCTGGAGGTGGCAACTTCAGCTCCGGTGGGGGATCGTCCTCCGTACGGAGGTGTGTCACGACCACCTCCGTCAAATCTTCCGGAGTGAGATTCTGAGCCCCGAAGCCAGATCGAAAAAGGAAAGAAGCGTCTCCTATCTTCTCCCGGCAGCAGCCCAGCCTCCTTAAATCCAGCTCCGGTGTCCTGCAAAGAAACAAACTGTGTCCCTGGTGGCCCACCACGTACCGGCTGATCTCCCTGGCTCTGTCCCGTCAAGGGAGTCCCGTGGCAGTGCCACCTCCCATCAGCAGCCCTGGCGAGCTGCTCGTCAGCCCCAAGCCCAGTGATGAAATAACCGTCTGAGCAAAGGAAAGTCTCCCCGGTGGGCACCAGCACGGAGAGCTGATTTACAGGAGGGAAACGCTCTGCCTTTCTCGCTGGGTTGTACATTTCTGGCTGCCTCATGGCAAATGTGTATAAAACTCCTCTTTCCTCCTCTGTCCTCATGTCCCTGCCTCGATGGCCACATCCCTGGGGTGCTTCTGTGTGCAGTACATCCTGCAGCTTCCATTCACTCGCCTTTGGGGTCAGGGTAGGTGTGGGGCAAGCGGGACTTGTCCCTTGGCAGAGCTGGGAGGGAGCATCTTCTCAGCTGGTGGCCAGAGGGATTAACGGCCCCGGGGTGGAGCACCTGGGCAGCTTTGCTCACCTGGTAGCCCCAGGCGTGCTGTAAGCTGGAGCTCTCTCTGGAGCTGTGCCTTCCAGTTCCACGTGTCCTTGCTCTCCGTGACACCCCGTAACACCTCAGGCATGCGTGGACTTCTTCTGAGGAGAACAAAGCTTGCTCTTCGGTGCCAGGCCCCTGGTGACATGGAACGAGATGTACTGTCCCCACCTCCCTTCCTCTTCTGTTTGTGGTATGTCCTACTTCCTCGGCATGTTGCCATTCTCAATAAATTGCAGAGAACATTCATGGTGTCTTTGTGTCATTGCTTTGGAAGCCATGTCTAGGCCAGGTGGTTTTTGCTACTGGGGAAGCAACTTAGTGGGCAGGTGTGGGTTATTCTTCTGTTCAATGTGTTGTGACTGTGCTTTGAGGGAAATGAATGGGTGTGTGGAGAGAGCCAGGCAAGTGTCCAAGCATGGGTGATGCCTCTTGGCTCTTACCAGTCACTGCAGTGCCTGAAAGCACAAGCCCGTACCCAGAACGATGGGGTTATGAATACGACAGTCAAGCAACGTGCAGCAACTCAGCTGCGGCCCGAGCACTGTCCTAGAACTCAAGGCTCAGTCATTGTACCAACCAACGCAATGCAGCACGCTCTCATGACGTTCCCTCTGATTACCTCCCTGTGGAGCAGAC
This sequence comes from Phaethon aethereus, assembly GCF_964289735.1. NCBI lineage: Eukaryota > Metazoa > Chordata > Aves > Phaethontiformes > Phaethontidae > Phaethon > Phaethon aethereus. The sequence continues at coordinate 1,044,548 of NC_138605.1, forward strand.
TTTGATATATGTTAAGGCAATAAGATGGCAGTGGCACTGTGGGCAGAGGTGGGAGGGCAGGTTTACAGCTGCCTTTAAGAATGGATATGGATGTTGGCCAAACACCTACCCTCTGGTGTACAAGTAGGCTGTGGCCAGGCAGGCTGCATAGCTCGGCACCCTCCGAGCACCAGGAATGCTTGAGAATCACTAACTCATCCGCCCCTTCATTGACCACCAGTGGGAACACAAAGGGCTGGGAAGGAATGACGCATCCCAAAACCGTGGGCTCAGGTACCCATCAGCTCCCACAAAAAGTCGGACAAGACCCCTCAGTGTCTTGTCTTTCCATTGAGAGCAAGTGGGAGAGATTTGGTCTAGAGGAGGGGGTATGGGAGAAGAATGTTGCTGTGTTTGATCTGTGCTTCAGTTCCTCCACCACAAGAACAGATCAAAGAGACAGAAACCGCTTTCAGTAGTGGTTCAGGAGTCCCACAACAACCTGTTGTGAGCTGCCGGTGTCCCCACAGCAGGTCAGGATGCTGCGGACTTAGGATGAGGTCCAGTCAAGGCAATGGGGATGGTTACAGGGCTCTTGGAAGAAGACCTTGTACGCACTTTGAAGCCCAGCAGAAGCGTGCTAGAGATGGGGAACGTAGCTGCGTTTGGCCAAAACAGAAGACGATGAGAAGGCAATGCCTCTGAGAAGCTGGGGCTGTGCCAAGAGCACTTTGGCGTTTGGCTTGGGGCAAGAGTCACCTCTTTTTGTTCTTAGTTTTGAGACTAAGCTTCTTCTCGGCTTTAAAATCTGAAACATGGCGTTGTAGGCATTGTTGTGAGGAATCATTGCAACATCCTCCTCTATGCTCCCTCTTGATTTTTGCGCCAGAATCTCTTTGCTGTGTGAGATCCAAAGGTGCAGCCTGGCTTGGTCTCCATCTCCGTTTTCTGCAGAGTTTACATTTTGCCTGTGTTGATGATTTTGCTGTGCACCTTGCGTAAGAGATCTGAAGGAACGGCTGGAGCCGAGGCTTGGTATTGATTCTGACCTGGAAGAGGCTGAAGTAACTCCAGGTTTGGTATAATCTTCACATCGTGTCTGAAGACGTCAGAGTGACTCAATCTGGGCGTCTTATCTGTATGTGCTGAATGTGGTCAGCATCCAGGCATTTGGCTGACTTAGCAGATCTTCTCCCTCGTTGTGGAGCTGCCATGTGGGATGTTACAACCAAGTCATGCCGCCTGCCGAGAAAGGCAGCTAGCATGCGTTTGGCAACCTGGAGGGAGGCCATGGGAAGAGACAACCTGTTTTCTCTCACCACATTTTAGCTACCCTGCACCTCGCTGGGACTGCTCGTCATGAGCAAGTGCACTGGGCTGTAGAGTGACCCGGAGCACTTCACTCTCCGCTTTGGAGATAGGAACCGAGAAATGAGACCCTCTTCGTTCCATCTGCTTTTGAAAGGGAAGGGGTCCCCTCCCTGCTGGAGGGATGGCTGCCCCTTCTCCAGCTGCAGCCTGTTGCACAGGGCAGGCCACGCACGTCTGGAGAACCCTTGGCCAACCGTGACTTGAGTCCCTCAAGAGTAGGACAACCCTTGGCCAACTCTTACTTGAGTCCCTCGAGGGGAATGTTCTCCACTCCCCTATGCCCCGTTCTGTGAAGAGACCGTGGCGTCAAGCAGCCTCCGACCCAGGGCCAGTCAACGACATTTATGTGTCTGACTCCTCTGGTGGCTTTTGAAAGTGATTCTCTGGGCTGGTTTTTCAAAGGCTTTGAAGTGTCTGTGGCTGAAGGCTGATACCTAGGGATACTTTCAAACAACATTTAGTTGCACAAGTCTCTAGGAGATTCTGAAAATTCCTTATGAATGTATATGTTCATATTTAGAACTTTTGAATAACCTTAAGTTTTTGTTCATTATTGTTTTAAATCTTTTGAAGGGCTGTAACGTATATTTTCTCTGTTACATTTTGATTACTTTTGCTGGCTATTATCTGCAGAAAATGTGAAAAGTAATTTTATATTTCACTCATTAGCTGAAACATATATTTGATTGATAACATCCAGACAGAAAATAACTTTAAATAGTATTTACAGACCTCAGTTTCCTTTTAACCGGTACCTATAATCTAGCTTCTTCAGAACACTGCACATCAGTACCATGTATTTTCTATCATAATCTGGGACCTTATGATTAATTATTTAAAATTCCATTTACATGCAATCAAAAAATAGTCTTCTTTATTTCAGAGACATCCTACAGAACACATTTTTCTTCCCCAAGAGAATATCTGCAGTTAAGAGCATATACCATGCCTTAGAAGTTGTAATAGCTCAAGTTCTCAACATGGTTTTCCACCTCAGTTGTCTCATCTTTGGAAAGAAACAGGTAAACAAGAGGTCAGCAACATTCATCTGAGCAGTAGGAACCTCACACCACCTTGAATTGTTCATCTGTCATTCCGCTTCTACAGTGCTTGTCCGTCTGTCCCCAATCTTCGTCACCAAAGCAGCTGCCCGACGTGTCCCTTCGTTCCTCCACAGGTCGTCAGTCCCCGTTACCCTTGGAAGAGCACAGAGGAGGAGCATGATGATTCCAGTTGTCTTGTTCGCTCATCTCCAGCATCATCCAAGGTCCCAGTTAGTTGTCACAGATTTGGGGAGATACCGTTGGAGGGAATTTAATCCACAGGGAGAAGACACGCCCATTCAAAGTGACACCACGTGCACTCCGAAGAGATGCAATTCCTTCCTAGCAGGAGAATATGCTGAGTCTGAGTTCAAAGTTTGGTGTCATGAGTTCTCATTCAAGATTGGGAAACTTCTAAAATGCCAAAGGCAATTTTACATATAAAAAGGGGATTTAGGGTGTGTTTAAGGAATTGTGAAAGCTATATTATAGCTGAGATTTCATCAAAACTTCTCCTACAGTGGAGCTACAATTGGAAAGATCTATATCTGGAATTATTGGGAACCATTAATGAAGACTGGAAATCCAATGAGGGGCTGCAGAAAAGTGTATTATTGTGAAAGTTGATTTCCAAGGTGTCATAAAGATACAGGAGTCCACTTAGTCATTAAGACCTGTTTCAATGTTCTTGTTCTTTATTCACTTCTATATTGCAGGGTGTGTTTGTAGGCAGGCCCAAATATGGTAAAGCTCAACTGAGAATCTGTCAACAACACCATGCTGATGAAAATAATAAATTGATTTCCACCTTCACACCCATGCCGTCCCAGCCCACCTCCAGAAGCGGATAAAAGGGAGTGCCTGAAGCTGTGGAGTTAGAGAAGACTGCGGAGACTTCTCTCTGCGTTCATCCCTCAGCAGCACACCTCCGTTGGTCTTTCTGCTCTTCTTGATTTTGACTCTGCTTGGAAGAAACAGCCATGTCTCGGCAGTCTGTCTGCAGAAGCTTTGGAGGCGGCAGTAGAAGGGGCTACAGCTCTTGCTCTGCCATCGGTGGTGGCTTTGGAGGAGGCGGCGGCAGAAGCAGGATCAGTTACAGTTCATACTCCTCATCCAGGGGAGGTGGAGGAGGTGGACATTGTGGAGGGTTTAGCAGCAGAAGCCTCCATAACATGGGTGGCAGCAGAAGAATTACCGTGGGTGGATGCTATGGTGGTGGAGGATACGGAGGCAGAATGGGTGGCTTTGGTGGAGGCTATGGAGGAGGAATGGGTGGCTTTGGTGGAGGAATGGGTGGCTATGGAGGAGGAATGGGTGGCTTTGGTGGAGGAATGGGTGGCTTTGGTGGAGGAATGGGTGGTGGAGGAATGGGTGGTGGAGGAATGGGTGGCTTTGGTGGAGGAATGGGTGGTGGAGGAATGGGTGGCTTTGGTGGCCCTGGTTTTCCTGGAGGCATCCAACCGGTGCAAGTTGACCAGACCCTCCTGCGGCCTGTCCATGTTGAGATTGACCCTCAAATCCAGCAAGTCAAAAACCAAGAGAAGGAGCAGATTAAGACCCTTAACAATCAGTTTGCCTGCTTCATTGATAAGGTGAGAATTTAGGACCGAGTTTGTTTGGAGGTGGGCATTTTAGAAAACTTTCCTGTGAAGTGGAATGGAATTTTTTTTTACAAGCAAGTACTTGTTAAAGTTTGCAAGACTGATGCCTTAGTAGCAAGTTATTATTAAGGTCTTATTAAGCAATACTGAACAAGGTTTAGAATATACAAGGAATAGACAAGGTTTTCATACTAGTGGAAGATTAATGAGAACATCTGTAGGACATTCTGTAGATTCTCTTGCCTAGTCTTCAGCCTAATTTCTAGTGATGCAGGGTAAAGTCATCATCATATTTAGTTTTTCTAAGAGTTCTTACTACTGTGCTTTTCTTTTTGATGAAAATTGCTTTTCAAGGAACTGATTCTATAAACTTAGGAGTATTAAATACCTTTCCAATAATCTTAGATTATTTTAATTCCAAATAGAAAGCAAAGAAATACAGAATCCCTTATAAAAGAACTCATGTGCAGTTAGATAAAAAAATACTTGTTTTCTTAATTTCAGCACTGCAAAGATGATAGAAAGGACCAAAATGGATACTACGGATATAGGGGATGCTGTTTTATATTGGCAACATCTTTAAAGTGAGAAGTTTAGAAAGACTCGAAAAGTAATAATACTTGTCACGCACTTTAGGAGCTTGGATGTTTCAATGAGCTGTAGCTGGGGATATGGGAAATGGTTCCCTTGGCCTCTCTGATAAGAAGGAGGTTTGAGTAGTGTGATGTCTCCCGGGCTGAATATCTCACACAACCCTTGGTGGGCTTTCAGGTCCGCTTCCTGGAGCAACAGAACAAGGTCCTCTCCACCAAGTGGGAGCTCCTCCAACAGCAAGGGCCTTCGGGGCCAAGGAAGAACCTCGACGTCATCTTTGAAAATTACATCCAGAACCTGAGAAGGCAGCTGGACTCAATCTTGGCACAGAGGGGACAGCTGGAGTCGGAACTGCAGAACATGCGACAATACGTGGAGGAGTACAAAACCAAGTAAGTGCAGTGACAGACTGAGGAAGAAGTGAGCACCCAGGCAGGAGAGCTAGGCTGGCTTGGAGATTTCCACGCTGTCTTCCCTTTGCTCTGGAGCTCTGTAGAAATGGGATCAATGTTGCCATGGAGGGAAGGGAGTTCCACTGGTTGACTGAGTCCAAGAGACTCATCTTGTCTTGTCCCCTTCAACAGGTACGAAGAAGAAATCAACAGACGCACCGCTGCTGAGAATGAGTTTGTGGTGCTCAAGAAGGTGAGCCACAGAGGCACCAGGAGAAAGGGGGTGTTGTGGGACAGGCTGCAAAGACATTGGAAGGAGGCAGCACCAAGACGGGCAGCTTCCAACAGGGTGCATTGACTGCCAACAGTCTTCTGGCATGGGATGAAGCTGTTGTCTATCTGTGCGATCTTTCCTTTAGGATGTGGACTGTGCCTACATGACTAAAGTAGAGTTGGAAGCCAAGGTGGGAGCTCTGACTGATGAAATCAACTTCCTGAGATATATCTTTGAGGAGGTAAGAGCTCTCTCTTCCCCTGGGCAGCCTGGAGTTGCAGTGAGGTGTGTGGTGGCAAAAGACACTGAGGTTGGACGGGGTGCCCATGTGGATTTAGGCTTGAGAGTCACTTGGACTGCCTGTCTTGGTTGTAGGAACTGTGTCAGATGCAGGCAATTAGCCGGGACCTGTCTGTGGTGGTGTCTATGGACAACAACCGGCACCTGGATCTGGACAGCATCATTGAGGAGGTCAGGCGTCAGTACGAGCAGATTGCTCAGAGCAGCAGAGCTGAAGCTGAGGCTTGGTACCAGAGCCGGGTGAGTTGGGAAGCAGTGATGGAACCTGGGACAGTCCCTGCTGCTGGCTGCCGCCCTTGCCACAGAGCAAAGGAGCTGCCGGAGGTCTGGGTAGGTTGTGTCACTGATGGGTTGCTTTGTCTCCACGCTGTCAGTATGAAGAGCTGCAGAACACTGCTGGGAGGCATGGCGACAGCCTCCGCAACACCAAGATAGAGATCCAAGAGTTGACCAGGAATGTCCAGAGGCTGCGGGCTGAGATTGAGAACGTGAAGAAGCAGGTAGGGATTGCCCAGCACCTCGTTGCATGATGGCATCAGGCTGGGTCATGACTGAGCTGGGTGGTGGGCTAAGGACAGCGTGAAGGAAACATAGTCATTGAAATTCAGGTCCTTTGGAGGAGACTGATGGTTCCTGCCGATTGTCCATCCAGTTTGTGCCCTCAGGGCTTCTCCAGTGGAGGGTGTGCAGAAGGGAACTGAGAAACTGCTTTTCTGTTTTCTTTCGCAGAATCATCAGCTGCAGTCAGCTATTGCTGAGGCCGAGGAACGGGGTGAGATGGCCCTCAAGGATGCCAGGAGGAAACTGGAAGAGCTGGAATGTGCCCTGAGCAAAGACAAGGAAGAGCTGGCTCTCTTGTTGAAGGAGTACCAGGAGCTGCTGAACATCAAAATTGCGCTGGACGTTGAGATTGCCATGTACAGGAAGCTGCTGGAGGGAGAGGAGAACAGGTACCTCTATTTCTTTCTATCTAGTTTTTCTAAATTCTTGACAGATTATACTATAAATTTGTAAAAGCTTTGCATGCAGTCTAAAGATAAATTTCGTATCACTTGTAATTCTTAGCCTTTGGTATGGTTGTCATAGATCTTATATAGAATGTTAAGATCAGGGTTGCTTATTTCTTTTAAAGAATAATTGGGAAATTAAGAAAGAATATGGAATACCTACCTTGTAAAAAAAGTGAAATTCTCAGCTGAAGAAATGTGGACTTCCTGTAGGATTAACTAGTCCCGTTTTCCCTCATAGGCTGTGCAATGACGGCATGTCCAACGTCAACGTCTGTAAGTATCTGCATTCGTTTCCCTACGCGGTAATAGCAGGCCACGTCTTTTTGGAGATCGAGCCTGCCGGGGGACAACGTGTGCGTAACCTGTGCTTCTCTTCCAGCTGTGGTAGGCAGGACCACCATCTCTGGTGGCAGAGGAGGCATGGGCGGAGGCTTCGGAGGCGGCAGCGGCATGGGAGGAGGCTTCGGAGGCGGCAGCGGCATGGGCGGAGGAATGGGAGGAGGCGTATGTGGAGTCGGAGGAGGCGTTGGAGGGGGAAGCATGGGCGGCAGCTGTGGAATGGGAGGAGGAATGTACGGCGGTGGCTTCTCTTCTGGAAGTGGAAGGATGTGCGTCGCTGGAGGTGGCAACTTCAGCTCCGGTGGGGGATCGTCCTCCGTACGGAGGTGTGTCACGACCACCTCCGTCAAATCTTCCGGAGTGAGATTCTGAGCCCCGAAGCCAGATCGAAAAAGGAAAGAAGCGTCTCCTATCTTCTCCCGGCAGCAGCCCAGCCTCCTTAAATCCAGCTCCGGTGTCCTGCAAAGAAACAAACTGTGTCCCTGGTGGCCCACCACGTACCGGCTGATCTCCCTGGCTCTGTCCCGTCAAGGGAGTCCCGTGGCAGTGCCACCTCCCATCAGCAGCCCTGGCGAGCTGCTCGTCAGCCCCAAGCCCAGTGATGAAATAACCGTCTGAGCAAAGGAAAGTCTCCCCGGTGGGCACCAGCACGGAGAGCTGATTTACAGGAGGGAAACGCTCTGCCTTTCTCGCTGGGTTGTACATTTCTGGCTGCCTCATGGCAAATGTGTATAAAACTCCTCTTTCCTCCTCTGTCCTCATGTCCCTGCCTCGATGGCCACATCCCTGGGGTGCTTCTGTGTGCAGTACATCCTGCAGCTTCCATTCACTCGCCTTTGGGGTCAGGGTAGGTGTGGGGCAAGCGGGACTTGTCCCTTGGCAGAGCTGGGAGGGAGCATCTTCTCAGCTGGTGGCCAGAGGGATTAACGGCCCCGGGGTGGAGCACCTGGGCAGCTTTGCTCACCTGGTAGCCCCAGGCGTGCTGTAAGCTGGAGCTCTCTCTGGAGCTGTGCCTTCCAGTTCCACGTGTCCTTGCTCTCCGTGACACCCCGTAACACCTCAGGCATGCGTGGACTTCTTCTGAGGAGAACAAAGCTTGCTCTTCGGTGCCAGGCCCCTGGTGACATGGAACGAGATGTACTGTCCCCACCTCCCTTCCTCTTCTGTTTGTGGTATGTCCTACTTCCTCGGCATGTTGCCATTCTCAATAAATTGCAGAGAACATTCATGGTGTCTTTGTGTCATTGCTTTGGAAGCCATGTCTAGGCCAGGTGGTTTTTGCTACTGGGGAAGCAACTTAGTGGGCAGGTGTGGGTTATTCTCCTGTTCAATGTGTTGTGACTGTGCTTTGAGGGAAATGAATGGGTGTGTGGAGAGAGCCAGGCAAGTGTCCAAGCATGGGTGATGCCTCTTGGCTCTTACCAGTCACTGCAGTGCCTGAAAGCACAAGCCCGTATGTGGTGTGTTGACCTTGGCTGGACTCCAGGTGCCACCAAACTGCTCTATCACCCCTCTCCTCAGCAGAACAGGAGGGGGAGAAAATACGATGGAAAAAACCTCATGGGTCATGATAAAGGCAGTTTACTAAAGCAAAAGGAAAGGCTGCGTGTAGAAGAAAAGGAAGACAAAAGATTTATTTTATACTTCCCATCAGCATGTGATGTCAAGGCACTTCCCGGGAAGCAAGGCTTCAGTATGAGTAGTGGTTGCACTGGAAGACAAATGTCATAAATAACAAATGCTCCCCCTTCCTCCTCCTTTCTCTTAGTTTTTATTGCTGAGCAGACATCATAAGATATGGAATATCCCTTTGGTCAGTGTGGTCAGATGTCCTGGCTACGTCCCCTCCCAAGACCTCGCCCACCCCCAGCTTAATGGTGAGGGGGGGAAATTTTGGTGAGACAGCCTTGATGCTGTGCGAGCAATGCCCAGCAGTAGCCAAAACAGTGGTGGGTTATCAATCAACACCATTCTAGCTACCAGTACAAAGCACAGCGCTATGAGGGCTGCTATGGGGAAAACTAACCCCATCTCAGCCCGACGCAATACACCATACGTAGAACGGTGGGGTTCTGGATGCTCAGCTCGCACAATGTGCAGTAAATGTGAGAAGCAGGAGGACTGGGAACACAAATTTGAGGAATTCAGGAGACTATTAAATTTTTGGGCAGGTCCTGAAGTAGCCCCATCCTTAGAATTATATATAGTAATTTCAACAGCAGATGTCTTCACTTGTTATGTCTTGAAATCTCTAGCACAGAGGCGTCCAGCACATTCCGAATCAATGTGGAGGCTACAGGCTACCCTATGCCAACATTTGGGGCTCAGCCTTTATGCAAACGAAGGTACTCAATACCCTGTTACTCAGGTCACGTCTTACCAGAGTGGTCTGGTAACAGACAAATTGCAGCTGCTCTAGGAAAGAGGTTTTATTAATCTCTCTCTTGGATTTCAGATTTCTAGAGCAGGAAGAAGCCGTGTGCAGGGTATGATGAAATCACAAACAGAAAGTTATGGGATTCGTGCAGCAACGTTGCCAGTGCACAGTGGCGAAACCAGTAGAGACCCAAACACATTGATTGACAATGGGAATCGGCAGTGGCAAGGAGGGAGCAGACATCAGATCAGTCTGCTGTTGTCTGTTCATCTGAGTTTCCTGCCTTGGAGTGGACCTCCCTATGTGGTAGGAGAAGGTGGCAATGGTAGGAGTCTTGTGGGGAGTGGTGGGAGGGCAGGTTTACAGCTGCCTTTAAGAATGAATATGGATGTTGGCCAAACACCTACCCTCTGGTGTACAAGTAGGCTGTGGCCAGGCAGGCTGCATAGCTCGGCACCCTCCGAGCACCAGGAATGCTTGAGAACCACTAACTCATCCGCCCCTTCATTGACCACCAGTGGGAACACAAAGGGCTGGGAAGGAATGACGCATCCCAAAACCGTGGGCTCAGGTACCCATCAGCTCCCACAAAAAGTCGGACAAGACCCCTCAGTGTCTTGTCTTTCCATTGAGAGCAAGTGGGAGAGATTTGGTCTAGAGGAGGGGGTATGGGAGAAGAATGTTGCTGTGTTTGATCTGTGCTTCAGTTCCTCCACCACAAGAACAGATCAAAGAGACAGAAACCGCTTTCAGTAGTGGTTCAGGAGTCCCACAACAACCTGTTGTGAGCTGCCGGTGTCCCCACAGCAGGTCAGGATGCTGCGGACTTAGGATGAGGTCCAGTCAAGGCAATGGGGATGGTTACAGGGCTCTTGGAAGAAGACCTTGTACGCACTTTGAAGCCCAGCAGAAGCGTGCTAGAGATGGGGAACGTGGCTGCGTTTGGCCGAAACAGAAGACGATGAGAAGGCAATGCCTCTGAGAAGCTGGGGCTGTGCCAAGAGCACTTTGGCGTTTGGCTTGGGGCAAGAGTCACCTCTTTTTGTTCTTAGTTTTGAGACTAAGCTTCTTCTCGGCTTTAAAATCTGAAACATGGCGTTGTAGGCATTGTTGTGAGGAATCATTGCAACATCCTCCTCTATGCTCCCGCTTGATTTTTGCGCCAGAATCTCTTTGCTGTGTGAGATCCAAAGGTGCAGCCTGGCTTGGTCTCCATCTCCGTTTTCTGCAGAGTTTACATTTTGCCTGTGTTGATGATTTTGCTGTGCACAGCTCCTTGCGTAAGAGATCTGAAGGAACGGCTGGAGCCGAGGCTGTCTATCAAGTTTTACCTGGAAGAGGCTGAAGTAACTCCAGGTTTGGTATAATCTTCACATCGTGTCTGAAGACGTCAGAGTGACTCAATCTGGGCGTCTTATCTGTATGTGCTGAATGTGGTCAGCATCCAGGCATTTGGCTGACTTAGCAGATCTTCTCCCTCGTTGTGGAGCTGCCATGTGGGATGTTACAACCAAGTCATGCCGCCTGCCGAGAAAGGCAGCTAGCATGCGTTTGGCAACCTGGAGGGAGGCCATGGGAAGAGACAACCTGTTTTCTCTCACCACATTTTAGCTACCCTGCACCTCGCTGGGACTGCTCGTCATGAGCAAGTGCACTGGGCTGTAGAGTGACCCGGAGCACTTCACTCTCCGCTTTGGAGATAGGAACCGAGAAATGAGACCCTCTTCGTTCCATCTGCTTTTGAAAGGGAAGGGGTCCCCTCCCTGCTGGAGGGATGGCTGCCCCTTCTCCAGCTGCAGCCTGTTGCACAGGGCAGGTCACGCACGTCTGGAGAACCCTTGGCCAACCGTGACTTGAGTCCCTCAAGAGTAGGACAACCCTTGGCCAACTCTTACTTGAGTCCCTCGAGGGGAATGTTCTCTACTCCCCTATGCCCCGTTCTGTGAAGAGACCGTGGCGTCAAGCAGCCTCCGACCCAGGGCCAGTCAACGACATTTATGTGTCTGACTCCTCTAGTGGCTTTTGAAAGTGATTCTCTGGGCTGGTTTTTCAAAGGCTTTGAAGTGTCTGTGGCTGAAGGCTGATACCTAGGGATACTTTCAAACAACATTTAGTTGCACAAGTCTCTAGGAGATTCTGCTGAAATGCTTAGAAAGCTTTAAAATATATCTCCCTTGACATTTATTGATGATTTTCAGGAACTAAGTACTAGGAAAAAATTGGAGTTTTTTTCTTAAATTTCATACATGTAACTAAAATGTGTATTTGATTAATGAGAGTCGGAAAATATCTGCAAGATGTCTTTCAGGTGAACTTCCTACTTCATAGCCAGAGAGCTTCTGCATGAAATTAAACATTGTTGTTTTGTAGTTTGAAGCAGCAGCTGTAGTCTTAAAAACACATTTTTCTAAACTGAATTTGTTCAGCACCTCTTCTTTCCCCACCCCAAATTTATTTGGGGCAAAGATGTCATACCTCATAAAGCACACTTCTTATACAGCAATACTTTAACTGCTATTACTTAAGGAAGAATCAGGGCTTCTTCTACCTTTTAGTTGCCCCTTATTTAAAAATTATCAAGTATGATGAACTCAGCTTGATCATTTGCCTACCAACTTAAGTAAAAAAAAATTATTTTAACAAGTCATTGATATCCCTTCCTGCATTTCACGGCTATTTGTCTGTCTTCAATCATCATTACCGCATCTAGTGCCCGAAGCGTCCTTTCAGTCCTCTGCAGGTTCAGCAATACCTGTGGCCATCTAAAAGCACAAGGAAGGAGCTTGGATGTTCTTGTTCTCTTGTTCATTCCACTCTGGTGCTCAGAGTCTTGGTACCTGGCTATCTCAGACTCTGGGAGATGGATTTTGCAGGAATGTGCCCTAGAAGAAGGCACTCCCGTCCCGACTGGTGCTCTTAGGAAAGGAACTAAGCACCTCCTTTCCAGATAAAAAATAAATGCTGACCGTTGTTAAATGTTAATGTGTGGTATTTTTGCACTACACTGGGAAACTGCCTCTTGGAAAGCCATCAGCAATTTTCCACTTAAGAAGGAGATTTGGGGTGTGTTTGGGGAAATTGTGAAAGTCTCATTCTAGTTGGTTTTCACCAAAATGCTTGCCTGACATTGAGTGTCAGTGCAAAAGATCTAGATAAACTGCAAAATCATTAAGAACAGATAGAAAGGTGGGAGGAGGGAAGAACATGACTACATCACTGTAAAACATATTTTTCCAGATGCCATAAAGATATGAGAGTCCACTTACTCATTGAGACCTGTTTCAATGCTCTTGCTCTTTTATTCTCTTCTGCATTGCAAGGCGTATTTCTGGGTGGAGTCAACAATTTGGCAAAAATCTGTTAACCGCACCAAGCTGATGAAGACAGTAAATTTGTTTCCTCTTCACGCCCTTGTAGACCCAGCCCACCTCCAGAAACAGATAAAAAGGAATGCCTGAAGCTGTGGAGCCAGAGAAGACTGCAGACTTCTCTCTGCATTCATCCCTCAGCAGCACAGCTCCGTTGGTCTTTCTGCTCTCCTCAACTCTGCGTGGAAGAAACAGCCATGTCTCGGCAGTCAATCTGTAGAAGCTTTGGAAGCGGAAGCAAAAGGGGATACAGCTCTTGTTCCGCCATCGGTGGTGGCTTTGGAGGAAGTGCGGGCAGAAGCAGGATCAGCTATAGCTCGTTCTCCACATCCAGGGGAATTGGAGGCAGTGGACGTTGTGGAGGTTTTAGCAGCAGGAGCCTCCATAACCTGGGTGGCAACGGAAGAATTTCCATGGGTGGCTCTTATGGCGGTGGATATGGATGTAGAATTGGTGGCTTTGGTGGAGGCTATGGAGGAGGATTTGGCAGCATTGGAGGAGGTGTCATTGGTGGAGGAATAGGCAGCTTTGGTGGTCCTGTGAGATGTGGTCCTGGGTTCCCTGGAGGCATCCAACCGGTGCAGGTTGACCCAACCCTCCTGCGGCCTGTCCATGTTGATATTGATCCTCAAATCCAACAAGTGAAGTGCCAGGAGAAGGAACAGATCAAGACTCTTAACAATCAGTTTGCCTCTTTCATTGACAAGGTGAGAGGCTGGAACTGTATTTGTTTGGGTATGGGGAGTCTGAGGAATTTTCCTGTGCTGTGGAGAGGGAAATATTGGAGAGGGAAATATTGGAGAGGGAAATATTGTCCTTCTCAGCTTAGTGTTGGCAGGTCTGGAAGGCTGGTAGTGTTTTCATTTCGTCCTCCTAAGGAAATGTAAAAATTTTACATCTGCAGAGAAACCAAAAGACTTTCTCTAGGCTTGATTGATCCAAATTCTTCCTTAGCTTTTCTCTCTAGTGTTCTCTGTGCAGTCAGGCCAAAGTGACCATGATATACTCAGTTATTCTAAGCTGTCCTTGAAGTCTGTCCTTTTTTCAAGGTTAGTTTCTTCTTGAGGAACTTAGAATGTAGGAATGAGATTTCATTAAGTCCTGTTTGTTCCATATTTCATTTCAAGTACAGATGAGTATTCTTTAGACTGTCTGCACTGGGAGAACCTTGGTTATAAATGCGCTTCATAGTTTTTAAAATATGTGTCATAAGTATATTTTACTTTTTGTATCTGGCAAGATGAATGTTCTCCAATGTTGAAACATATGGGATTTCATTCACTGGAAGGTAAAAAAAGATCTGATGTTTCCACAAATTAACGTGGGTCAAAATTTGCAATTGGAAATGACAATAATCTGTAAATCTGGAATGTAATCCTTCCAACAGATAACAAAAAAAGAGCTGAAATGTAGGAGGAAAAAAGAGGAGGAAGTCAATGGTAATTGAAAAAAGAGGAAAAAGAAGGGAGGAATCTTCCTCTTGGAAAACTGGCTTTCAGCTAGCCAGGGTCCTGCTGGGGATGTGGGGAATGACCCTTGGCCTCTCTGATAAGCAGGAGGTTTGAGTAGTGTGATGTCTCCCGGGCTGAATATCTCACACAACCCTTGGTGGACTTTCAGGTCCGCTTCCTGGAGCAACAGAACAAGGTCCTCTCCACCAAGTGGGAGCTCCTCCAACAGCAAGGGCCTTCGGGGCCAAGGAAGAACCTCGACGTCATCTTTGAAAATTACATCCAGAACCTGAGGAGGAGGCTAGAGTCTCTCCTGGGACAGAGGGGACAGCTGGAGTTGGAATTGCAGAACATGCGACAATACGTGGAGGAGTACAAAACCAAGTAAGTGCAGTGACAGACTGAGGAAGAAGTGAGCACCCAGGCAGGAGAGCTAGGCTGGCTTGGAGATTTCCACGCTGTCTTCCCTTTGCTCTGGAGCTCTGTAGAAATGGGACCAAGGCTGCCATGGAGGGAAGGGAGTTCCACTGGTTGACTGAGTCCAAGAGACTCATCTTGTCTTGTCCCCTTCAACAGGTACGAAGAAGAAATCAACAGACGCACCGCTGCTGAGAATGAGTTTGTGGTGCTCAAGAAGGTGAGCCACAGAGGCACCAGGAGAAAGGGGATGTTGTGGGACAGGCTGCAAAGACATTGGAAGGAGGCAGCACCAAGACGGGCAGCTTCCAACAGGGTGCATTGACTGCCAACAGTCTTCTGGCATGGGATGAAGCTGTTGTCTATCTGTGCGATCTTTCCTTTAGGATGTGGACTGTGCCTACATGACTAAAGTAGAGTTGGAAGCCAAGGTGGGAGCTCTGACTGATGAAATCAACTTCCTGAGGTGCATCTACGAGGAGGTAAGAGCTCTCTCTTCCCCTGGGCAGCCTGGAGTTGCAGTGAGGTGTGTGGTGGCCAAAGACACTGAGGCTTCACTGGGCACCTGTGTGGATTTGGTCTGGAGAGGCTGCCGGGGCTTGCTGCTCTTTTCTCCCATCCTCAGATGGTCAGGCTAACTCATGTCTTGGTTGTAGGAACTGGCTCAGATGCAGACAATCAGCCGGGACCTGTCTGTGGTGGTGTCTATGGACAACAACCGGCACCTGGATCTGGACAGCATCATTGAGGAGGTCAGGCGTCAGTACGAGCAGATTGCTCAGAACAGCAGAGCTGAAGCTGAGGCTTGGTACCAGAGCCGGGTGAGTTGGGAAGCAGTGATGGAACCTGGGACAGTCCCTGCTGCTGGCTGCCGCCCTTGCCACAGAGCAAAGGAGCTGCTGGAGGTCTGGGTAGGTTGTGTCACTGATGGGTTGCTTTGTCTCCACGCTGTCAGTATGAAGAGCTGCAGAACACTGCTGGGAGGCATGGCGACAGCCTCCGCAACACCAAGATAGAGATCCAAGAGTTGACCAGGAATGTCCAGAGGCTGCGGGCTGAGATTGAGAACGTGAAGAAGCAGGTAGGGATTGCCCAGCACCTCGTTGCATGATGGCATCAGGCTGGGTCATGACTGAGCTGGGTGGTGGGCTAAGGACAGCGTGAAGGAAACGTAGTCATTGAAATTCAGGTCCTTTGGAGGAGACTGATGGTTCCTGCCGATTGTCCATCCAGTTTGTGCCTTCAGGGCTTCTCCAGTGGAGGGTGTGCAGAAGGGAACTGAGAAACGGCTTTTCTGTTTTCTTTCGCAGAATCATCAGCTGCAGTCAGCTATTGCTGAGGCCGAGGAACGGGGTGAGATGGCCCTCAAGGATGCCAGGAGGAAACTGGAAGAGCTGGAATGTGCCCTGAGCAAAGACAAGGAGGAGCTGGCTCGCTTGTTGAAGGAGTACCAGGAGCTGCTGAACATCAAAATTGCGCTGGACGTTGAGATTGCCATGTACAGGAAGCTGCTGGAGGGAGAGGAGAACCGGTGAGACCTGGCGCCAGGTTGGCCTGTCCTATCTCATTGGGATAGACTGAGTTTTAATCATCTCTCAGAACTCATTTAAAGTTGGAGTCTGATTTACCTGCTTTTTTTCCCCCAAGTTTTTAGAGCTAGAAATAGAAAAAAGGTCCCCACAGGGAATATTTCTGAATGGTTTTGATTGTTGTTAGATGAAACAGGAAATAAAAGGAGTACTTGGGAAATTGCTCAGAGCTTAATTGTTTTCTATTACATTAGATTTACAACTTGTGTTCCTTTCCCTGCACAGGCTCTGTGGAGATAACCCGTCCAACGTCAATGTCTGTAAGTATCTGTCCACCGTCTTCTCTGCAGAGTGGCTTTTACCCTGGGTTTTGTGAGGATTCTCAGGCTGTCAATGGATGCACAGTAAGCCTGTCCTTCTCTTGCAGCTGTGGTAGGCAGAACCACCATTGCTGGAGGCAGAGCTGGTGGCTTTGGAGTCAGCAATGGCATGGGAGGAGGAGTATGTGCAGTTGGAGGAGGAAGCATCATTGGAGGCAGTTGTGGCGTGGGAGGAGGAATACTCAGTGGTGGCTTCTCTTCTGGAAGTGGAAGAATGTGCAGCTCTGCAGGTGGTAACTTCATCTCAGGGGGTGGATCCTCCTCTGTGCGGAGATGTGTCACAACCACGACGGTCAAATCTTCAGGTGTAAAATACTGAGCCCTGACCTCAGTCCCTCCAAGGAAAGAAGCATCTTCCATCTCCAGCCAGCAGCATAACCCCTTTCATCCAGAACCAGTATCCACCAAAGAAGTGAACTGTTTCCCATATCACTCACAACTTCCTCAAATCATCCTGCCCAAGGGATTTGCAGCGAAACACCATCCTGTTGGCAGAGGCTGGCTCCTCTCTGAGCTCCACCAGTCTCCAAGGATGAAAGATCTCCCTTGTGGGTACCAGGGACTGTAAAGTTCATCCAAGCATCTCTTGCTGCATTTCTCGCTGCTACCCTTGGCTGCCGCTCTGGCTGAGGAGAAGTGTGTATAAAAGTGCTCTTTCCTTCCACTTTTTAAGGTCTCTTTTTCAATGGCCGTGTTTCCCTTGCAACTTCCGCGTGTCCTGCATGTTACCCACATGCTTGTTTCAGCTATATCAGGAATTCATGTAAGCAGAAGAAATGTGATAATGTCTCATAGTCAGATTTAGGAGTAAGAAGCAGCTCTCTGGAGATGTCCACCCTCCCTTGGTGGAGTAATTTGGCAGCTTTAATATTTTGTAGATTCCTTTCCCTCTTCTCCTTCATACCTGACGTATGTATGGCCTTATTGCAAACCTTCTGTCGCGTGAACCCTACTGCATGGTTGCTTTCTACCAGCACCTCTTTCCTCCAAGTTCTTTCATTATCAATAAACTGCAGACAGATGAAAAGACATTTTTGTGTTGTCTTATCACTTAATGGTCCCCAGGGAGGGAAAACATGCTTTGGTCTTCACTGCAAGGAATGGCAATGTCTCTGGTGCTCTGTCCTGTGGTGTAAATCACTGAGCACTATGGACTGCCCAGCTGAGGAAGGAGGAAGATGGCCCTTCTCCCTCCTCTTAGGAGGTGCCATCTTGCCCCTCCACAGCTGACTCCCCTTCTCTCTGTGGGGTGGGAAAGCCATGGCTGTAAGGAGTGTGGCATGGGGAGGGGACATGTGATGTCATTCTGGTGGCTGTGAGATGGAGGGATTGCACTCATGTCAAGGGTGGCAGGACAAAGTGTCCAGACCTTGGTTGATGGGCGCCTCAGGAGAAAGGCAGGCAGGGCCACCAACGGGGACATCGTGGCAACGAACAGATGGTGGTCTGGATGTGATGGTTTGAACACGGCGACCTGAACAGGCCATTGGACTGGGGTGGTTTAAACATGGCCATCAGGATGTGGTGGTTTGAACATGGCCATTGGGATGTAGCAGTTAGCGCCAGCTCTCAGCACAGCTGTCATCCCAAGAGGACATCACCACCATGCAGTGGCTCAGTCCTGATGGTGCCTGTAGCTCCCACCCAGGCACCCTGGAGGCTCTGGTGAGGGAGGACACCAGCGACAGGTCTGCACTGAGCTGTTAAGGCACCGATGAAGAGTGGTTGTCCTCCACTCTTGGCTGGCACAAGGGCAAGCAGCACCATCTATCTGACGAGCAGGGCTCTTACATGGGCACCGGTGCCTCATACGAGAGTGGTGGGAAGGCCTGAAGATGCTACGTGGACACAGATTACTCATAAAAAAAAGCAGCGTGAAAGTATGAGAGACAGCCTCAAACCTGCTATTATAACTCCAGATTGCCCAGCCAGGTTAGTCATTAGCCCTCTCTAAATAACATCCCATTGCAACCAAATTAATTTGATTAATCATTGGCTGGATTCTTCCCCAGCACTGGGAGGAGTGAGAGCCGGACCAGTAGATGAATCAAGCCTGGCTGCACTGTAGTCTGCGCACTATGCTGGAGCAGGCCCAGTGTTTGTCAGATAAAAGTATGGCAACGGAGAAGAACTTTATTGTAGAGTCTTTGCCGTCTAAATGAACAAAACGAACGAGGAAGAAAGGATAGTTCTTATTTCAACTAGTCTTGCTTTCTTGCTGTTTTTCTTTTTTTCCCTCAAATATTCTTTCAGTTGACACCTGACTTCTTAAGCTGGTGTTTATACCAGGCAATAATATGCCTTATTCTCTTGTTTGTATAAACAAGTACATTTCCGATTCTAAAATTTATAGGTTGGGATGGCAGGGACCAAGAAGTGGTCTCCTACTTCCTCATCCCAGTGAGGAGTCCAAGGACAGGTACAGACGAAGATGGTGCGAAGCCCTAGAGCATTCCTGGGGACTTCCTTAAGAGAATCGCAGGGAGGCTGGAGACCTCCATTGCGTTGAAACCCAGGAAGCCAAAGACGCAGGCTTCATCCTGCAGAAAACCACAAGCTTTTTATAAGTTCCCTGAGCTTTTCCTGGAGAGGGGCCAGGCTGTAACACGGAGGTGCCGGAGTTTATCTTTCCCATCTGCTGTGCTCACAAAAAAAAAAGGGAGTAATGCTAATTGCTCAAGCATATCATGCTTGATCGTGACAGCCCAGTGACTGGGCTTCCAGCTCCCCTTCATTTGCTCCATGGGGCACTGTGCTAGCTGCTAGCTCTAGTTTAAAAGTAGATCCGTATTTGCAGCAACGAGGCCTGTTTTGCTTAAAAGGAGTGAATTTACTTGTGAAACAGCCTCAGTGTGATCAAGCAATGATCTCTCTTCACTACGTTTTGGTAGAGCTGTTGCCATTGTGGACATAGAGGATAAAAAATACAGAATAAATATATTTTTTGGTTGTTTCTAAATTCTGTTTTTCTACAGTGAAGGGCATGTGCCGACTGTGCTAATACAAAATCTGCCCCCAGGAGTCTCCTGAGGCTCTGCTTAGGTGCTCACGAGAACCTGCCTGCATTTTCAGATGATTTTTGGCTTGCAAAGATTTGTGTTCAAAGTGAGATGGCAAATGCCTTACTCCTAGCGTTTACCGAGTCTCCATCCCTCAGTCTGAGTGACATGGGGTCGTGAAATACAGTCTGGGACTGCTGGCTTCGCCAGTCACCAACTGGTTTAGTGCAAGACCACTGGTGGCTAGATGCCCTGCAGCTCAGAGGACAGCTAGGTCTGAGCTGGTGGGACTCAGAGCACTCTTCCTTCCACCAAGCATTGTTGAGGTGGAACAGAAAGGAGCTCTCACGCTCAACAAAGCCAAGAGCAAACTGGGTGAACTCTGCAGAGCCCTCAATGGAGCCAAAGAGGAGCTTGGCCATGCACTGAAGGGATATCAGGACTTGCTGAGAGTGAAGATAGCCCTGGACGTTGAGATTGCCATGTGCAGGAAGCTTCTGGAAGGAGAGGAGAGCAGGTAGATGTCTGTCACATAACCTGGTTCATGGTGTGAGTGGTGCAATATTCTTTGCATTAGACCATGGAAAGAAATACAACAGATACAATATTTTATGACTTTACTGGGGAATGAATCCAGGTGGCACTATATTGGCTATAATTAGAGCTGTAATGAGTTTTAATTGTTACTAATCATGTATATTATGGGAGGGCCTCCAAAGCTACCAAGATTGCTTCCCTTGGCTTGGTCACTGTGCAAATATGGAGGAGACTCACCCATGTTGTGGTCGCATTGGATATGACAGTGAAGAGCTGGTAAGCAGGAAAAGTTTGCTTTTATGAGTGTCTTTGCTTTGTTGAAAGGATGGGAACATTGTCTCCTGAGACCTAATCTGCCTCTGCATACTTGATACTGTATTTATGTGGCACATATCTCCTGAGCAGCTGGAGTCCTTCATGATCCTGAAGGATGAGATGTTAAGGGCAATGGAGCTGAGGTACAGAGGTCATAGGAGGTTAAATGCAGAAATCAGCATCCTTTGATTCTTTATTTACACTTCAAACAACAACAGCAACACCCCCAGCTCACTCGCCTCCAGCTCCAGCTGTCCAAATTCAAAACTAGCTCAAATACTCACTAGAAAACATGCTGACTTTCTCATGAGAGACTGAAATCAGCATATCATGAAAGCAGCAATGACCACGAAGTATCTGGGCTTGGAAGGAGTTTTAAAACCCAACGGTGAAAGACCTAAAAGCTTTTGTAAGCCAACATATTGACAAATGTACCTAAAGCAATGTAGCTACAAAAGGAATTTATCTAAGGGGTGAAGTGGAGCTCTTCCACTTGCTTTTTCAAGCTGTGCCCCTGTTCTTTTCTTCTAGATGCTAAAACACGTCCTTCATTGCCTCTGTGGATCCTGGCTGCTCTTGCCTTGGATTCACCATGAGCGAAATTGGTTCTGTTGTAAGTCTCCAGGGATGTCTTGTGCCAGCAGGGCAAATCTTGCTGACTGGCTTACTGGGATCCAAAGAAGTCTGTGTCCTAGAGCATCATCTAGGGCTTTGCAGGAGAATTTGGGCTCTTCATCTAAGTTAACCTAAGTTCACCTCAATTTTGATTGTAGAGACTGTGTCAACAGTCAAGTGCCTTTCATCCCACCCTTTTCTTCCTGTTTGATGTCAGCCCCCTTCCTCTGTGAGAGTGCTCAATGAACTGCAAGCAAATCACATGCTGCTCCTGCGTTACGTGTCTCTGAACAAAACATCTTCTCCCACACAGCCAGGTGACCTGGCTGAGTGTTGCCAGTGGATGTGGTGTACCTCCGGCTCCCTCCTGGCCCCATTTCATCCAGTGCTCTCTCAGCTAAAGCTGGGATGGGTAGAGCAGGTTCTGCAGAACTTATGGCAACCACATTGTCTGTGTCAGGTGCTGACAGCAACCCTTCCTCCTCTTCTTCCTCACCTCCACTCTGGCTTGGATGCTGGTGCTTCCCTGCCCTTCATCTCGCTCTCATACCCACCGGGTCTGACCTAAGAACGGGCCAATATTCCTTTAGGTTCACACTCATTACCCCACAATGCACATTTTCTGACCAGTTCTATTGCTGGTGCCCATCAGGCCTACCTGAAAGTCTACCTGGCATGGCATGGCATGGCATGACAACATCCATTCTCAACTAGAAGTATGGGTTGAAGCAATTCTACATCACCCGTAGCCTGGGGACTCAGGGCTTGCTGGGAAGACATGATGAAGGTAGGGAAGACACGGCCACAAAATGCCACTAGAGGGCTTGCAGCCTGTGCAAGGGACACTGCCCTGTTCTCACACACACGTGAACCTGCTGTTGTCCTCCAGGTCAATGACAAATTGACTTTCCCATAAATTATCGGTCAGGCTGAGATGGGAATTTCGGGTTGTGTGGAAAACCACTACCTAAAGGAAGGACCGGCTCCATTCTTAGTGCAGTCATCGCTCACAAGTGACAGCCTGATGAAAGGACAAGTGGTGTGTTGCATTTGCCAATAACTGTGTTTGTGGCAGATCCTGCAGGTCCTCTGCCTTGCCTGATCTTTACAGGGTTTGATATGGGACCAGAACTAACTGAAACAGGAACTGGTCCTTGTCTCAGACTTGGATAGCCACCTCATGCTGGTCCTGGAGGTCCTCAGACCAGCCTCCCTACCTCCTCCCCCACAAAACCACTCTCTGAAGTCCCTAGAATAAGGTTTTTTTTTTTTGGTGCCTCCGTAGGTGTTTGAAATCTGCTGGAGTAGAGGCTGGGCTGGCAGCCAAGGAACCAAGCCCTTCAGCTGGCTTGCATTGCTTGCTTTTCACCTCTCCAGCCAAGCCCAGTTCCTTGTAGACAGGTAAAGAGGAAATACACTGATCTTCTGTTAGAAGACCTGGTTTTGTGCTATAGCCTTGTCCATTTGAAATAAAACAGCTGAACAAGAGCAAGGTTAGCTCTGGTATTGTCATTCCTGTTAGCAGCACAGCCTGCCTGAATCCTTTTGGGCTGAGAAAGAAATGGCTTCCGTGGCTTTGCAGCAGAAGTGTCTCCAGCGATGGTGGGGATAGAAGTGTTTCCTACAGGTTGGAAATTCTCAGCTTGGAGAGCACTTTGGTGCTGAGTGCTCCTAAGGTCATGCGGCAAATCTCTTTGATGAAAACAGGCTGTTTGTTGGAAAAAGATATGCTAGTTCCCCTCCATCACATCTGCTGGCATCCAAGAAGTCACCGTGAACCAAGACTTCCTGGCACCTCTCCGTCTAGATGTTGACCTTGAGGTCCAGAAGGTGCAAATGTTGGAGAAGAAGAAAATCAAGATCCTCAATGGAAACAAGGCAGGAGTTGTAATTTTTTCACTGTTACACTTGCAAAGACTTCTGGTGGGATATAGCATTCAGGGGTAGACAGGTCCCTTTCCTGGAATATTAGGTTGGCAAATTGGGCCTTGGACAAGGGAGTTTATCTCATGCTTGGATCTGACAGGCTGTGATGGCTGAGGTTACTCACACCAGGCTACCAAAGCACTGGTAAATACAATGGCATACTTCAGGCTCTGGCCACAGGTTCTTCATCCTTTGGCCACGATGAGGGCTCAGTGGTTATTTTTACACCAAGGTGTGCAGCAAACTGCTGCTCTGGATGGTTTTTAAAGCACAGACTGTGCCAAGCACCACTAGAAGGCTCAGAAAAGATTTTAAATGCATGAAAGATAGATCTAAATTACTCTTTACTGCAAAATGTTAGCAGTCTATTGCCCTGCAAGGTACAGAGCCAGCATGCCTGTGGCTCCAAAGGGTTTTTGGTGACAATGTGTGAATGCTTTTGTTCGTACAGCACGTAGCACAGATGATCGATGGCCCCGACTGAGGTTCCCAGTGACAATAAATAACTGTATTTAAAACCTTTGTGTATTGTTGACTGCTTCTGGAATGGGAAGAATTGAAAGCAGCGTGATTTGGGAAAGACTGTGACCTTTTGAGTCATAGGGTTACTTCCAGCAGTTTGCAACTCGCTTGCCTCTTCCCAGCGGTTGCATGCCTTTGCCAGTTGTTCCGGTGTGCAAATCTGCCGCTGTTCCTGCGGACTGGCATTCTTCTGCTTGGTGAGCAAAGTGCAGCTGCAGGCCAGGGTGGAAATGGCTGATGGATGAGATAATTCCCGAGATGCTAATACTTCAGTTCCAGCCCTCTTGGGCCATGTAGCAATGTGGATAATTTCCTGCTAACATGGACGAGAGTTGCAGCATGTCCCCTAACAGAACTGGGTGCTCAGCGGGTTTTTATTCTTCCCAAAATCAGAGGTTGAATGTGGACCTGGGAGAATTTCCTTGCTAAAGGACAACTTTGATGAGTGGCAGCTCATCATGGGTTCCTCTTCAGCTGGCAGGACTGCCCACGTGCATCATTTGAAATGCCCTATCCCTGTACCACAATATGAGCCGTATCCGGAGGTTGTGAGTGATCAAGCCAGCCTTAATAGATTTTACGATACTTTCCCACCTAAGACAAACCGTACTAAATATTGCCCTATGAAGCTTGCCCTAAGTCCTACAGCCTTATATAGTGTGCAGTAATAGCAACCCCCATGTCGCGCTCTTGCATGATAAATACTGCTGCAGCGCAGCCTGGGCCTCTGAGCAAACTATTTCCATCCCCAGCTCTTCCTGAGATTTATAGCCAGCACGTTAACAGGTCCCCTGGGCCATGAGACAGGCAGCCAAACACCATGTCCTACCCAGACAGCTTTTCCAGATCATGGAGACGTGTCAGCCTGAACTTACCAGCCCCTGGCTAGTGCTGCGCACGAGCAGGCACAAAATGTGCGTGGTCCCGGGAAGTGCTGGTGGGAGGCAATGGCATGTTGCCCTCCCTGGGCCCATTGCGCCACCAGCTTGAAGGTGCATGCCAGCAAGCCATGCCCAACCTACTGTGCAAAACCTGCTGGCCAAGACCCAAACAGTGCTCCGTGGCAGTGGCTGTGCTCCAAAAGTGATCGTACGCTGTTCTGGCATGCAGCAAGTGTGATGTGGCTGCCAGTCTCAACTTCTTTGGAAAAAGCTGAATTAAGGTCTCAGCTGGCAACTTACGTTGCGCAGTTGCTGCTACTGGAGATGCCATGAGATAGGAACTCAATGATTTGCTGGGGGAGCGCCAGGTCCTGCGTTTTGGACACCATAGGGCCCTGGTGTCTGGTTAAAGAAGTATGGGCATGGGACTGGGACAAAGTTAGCACGACGGGATGGAACTTCCAGCGACAGTACCATTCATAATTGTCTAAAGTAGTCCTGAAAGTAAGGTATCTCGTGATGCCACAGGTCTGTTGAGAGGATGAATGCTGGGGAATTCTGTACCTTTGTGTCAAACAGTTGCTGGTCCTCATCACATCTGCCACCAGTCAGACCGTTGCAAACCCAGGAGAGACTGGTGGAATGTGCCTTCTGCCAGAACGAGGGCTCTGCAGAGGGGTCTGGACAGGCTGGAGCGATGGGCCGAAGCCAACTGTATGAGGTTTAACAAGGCCAAGTGCTGGGTCCTGCACTTGGGTCACAACAATCCCATGCAACGCTACAGGCTTGGGGAGGAGTGGCTGGAGAGCTGCCCGGTGGAAAGGGACCTGGGGGTGCTGGTTGACAGCCGGCTGGACATGAGCCGGCAGTGTGCCCAGGTGGCCAAGAAGGCCAGCAGCATCCTGGCCTGTGTCAGCAATGGTGTGGCCAGCAGGAGCCGGGCAGGGATCGTGCCCCTGTACTCAGCACTGGTGAGGCTGCACCTCGAATCCTGTGTTCAGTGTTGGGCCCCTCACGACAAGAAGGACGTTGAGGTGCTGGAGCGTGTCCAGAGAAGGGCAACAGAGCTGGGGAGGGGTCTGGAGCACAAGTCTGATGAGGAGCGGCTGAGGGAACTGGGGGTGTTCAGTCTGGAGAAGAGGAGGCTGAGGGGAACCCTCATCGCTCTCTACAGATATCTGAAAGGGGGTTGTGGTGAGGTGGGGGTTGGTGTCTTCTCCCAAGGAACCAGTGACAGGACGAGAGGAAATGGCCTCAAGTTGCACCAGGGGAGATTTAGGCTGGATATGAGGAAAAATTTCTTCACCAAGAGGGTGGCCAAGCATTGGCACAGGCTGCCCAGGGAGGTGGTGGAGTCGCCATCACTGGAAATGTTCAAAAAATGTGTGGATGTGGTGCTTCAGAACGTGGTTTAGGGGGCTTGGTGGCGTTGGGTTAACAGTTGGACTTGATGATCTTGAAGGTCCTTTCCAACCTTAGTGATTCTGTGATTCTGTGATTGTCTGAAGCTGGACATGCACAATATATCTGGCAGAACTCCTCTGATGGAAGAGTCCTCTTGGCTAAGAAATGCCATTCTTTAAAACACATACCTGTAAGGTTGTGTTAAAAGAGACTTTGACTAACTTTGCTGTTATGTGGGGAAAGAAAGATACCTTCAAGGATGGATTCTGCAGAGAGGGAATCACCTTCTGGAGGTGGTGGTCTCTCTTCACCAGCTCTGCGAAGAGCCTAGATGACTAGATTAGCCAAAATACTATGTTCGGAGTTGGGCATCACATGATGCTTACACTAGGTGGCTTTTCTTCAGACCCTTCCCTTGCTGGGCAGGTCTAGTCTAAAAATAACCAAAGTTCTGGTGCTTTTTGTGTTGCTTTACCTTTTCTCCACCTGTTTTGCTGTCCTGTGGATGCTGTTATTGCTGCTGCAGAGTTAATAATAGCAACTGAATATCCAATAACTCAAAAGAGTGATTTACTCAATTGATCACAAAGTCTGACCTTGATTGGACTAATTATCAGCTCTAAGCCAACTGGGAGGCCAGCCCAGCTGATACATAAGTGTGATTGGGTGTGGTGAGCTTCCCAGCTGTGATGACACTCTGCCCAGAGAAGGCAGCACTGGGACCCACTTTTTTGTAGGCTGGTAATCACATTGTTTACTGGATTCTGAACATCTGCCAGAATTATTTCCAGCTCTTTCAACTTCCTGTGGGAAGGGATGTTATTAAAATTGTTCTCAGTCATAAACAGTGTCTTTTGATGCTTGCCGTAGCTCTCTTAGCATGTTCTCTACCTCTATTCTCTGACCATGTGAGCTATTGATTCCCTATCTACCTAGGAAAGGCTGACCCACTGAGCATGAAAGGCTTTTCTTGTGTTTCCTTAAATTTTGTGAAAGTGGGATGTTTAATGCCTTTGGCTGCTAAAAGAAACCTTGCAAAAACAGGGGTCATGATGGCTTGAGTCTTGCTCAGGAGAGGCCAGCCTCTCTCTCCCTCCCTCTCTCTCTCTCTCCCTCTCTCTCCATGGCTTTAGTGGCTCAGGTACACTGGAATGAATCCCACCATGCATGGCCAGCTGCTGTGGATCATGGTTGAACCAGATTGGGTTCAGCTGCTTGTCGTGGGCTCCTCCTAGAAGCAGTTCCCAAACTCGTAGACCTGTCAGCACTGATTGCTGGTGTCAATTGAAGTTTCAGCAACTCCCTTTGCTTATTCCCACTTAGATCTTGATCATGAAGCTGCCCTAACATTATTCCTCTATTTATATCATGGATGCCATTACATTGGCTCTTCTTCTGCTGAGGAGCAGCTGCACATAGAAAAAAACTCATGTTTTCTCTTGACACCTGGTGCATTTAACCTAAAGTTCAACCCAGTTTCCTCTTTTTCCTCATTTTTCTTTTTTTTTTCTTTCCTGCAGGATGTACCTCTCCTTCTCCTGAAACCCTGTGGAGATTTCATCTCTGCCTTGTTCTAGCACCACACACCCCAGCTCGAGGGCATCAGCTGCAGGTTTGCTTTGTGTGGAGGAACCAGGTCTTGCTTAGCCTTTAAGAAATCTCGGGGATCAGAGAGCACAGTATTTTGCATCAGGTTAGCCAACAGAGTAAAAAAAGTAATAAGCTTCTACTTCATCCACTCACTCCAGTTGTTAATAATAACAGTAATAGAAAAATTGCTTCACTATTTTCACACATTATGTCAAATTGATACTTTCACATTCTTGTAGGGGAAATAAGAGATTAACAGATATCATAACTATGATTAGTATTTTCTGAACTATCTGAATAATTTAATACTATAGGTGGTTACAAGTAAGTTATTGACTTGTTTACCTTCCTGTTAACCCAGAATAATTAGCCATTTATTAAAATAGCCATTAGTCATTTGTTAACGGGATTGCAAGGTAAAGTAATACTTTGTTTTGTATTAGAAGATTACCTGCTGGTCCAGACCTGAGACTAAAATCAAGCCTTAACACAGCCCACCCCTCTCCCCATTCAAAGTGTCTCAAACAGGCAAGACCTGGATGGGAAGTGACCTACCCCTAGAAGAAGGGGACTTACCCTACACCAGGTAGAATTCAGGTGGAATTAATCCTGCCTAAACTCTGGTTTTCTCAAAGTCAAAGGTCTAATCCAAAGCCCTCACACAGGCTCCATGCACAGTCAAGGAGAGAGGTCCGTAGCTCCAGGGGCAGCTCTCCTTGCTCCTCTTTGGCTTTCCACCACTTCCCACGCTGTGTCTCCTTAGCTTGCCTTGCTGTCGTACTTGTGAACTGAGCACTTGGTTCCAGCCTCTTACAGGTTGGTCTGTGCTGCCCTGACCTCTTGGTCTTCACCTTATTCTACTTGTTGTCCTTCTTCCACTCAAAAGAAATCCCTCACAAGCAGAGATGCACTGTTGCTTTTTACCACCTGAAATGCTTGTGTCTGCCGGCCACTTCCTTACATCCGTATTACGGAGCAGCTCCTGATGGAGAAGGCGCAGGTACTGTGCCAAGTTCCTCCTTGTCTATCCATTGAGCTCACATTGTCCGGAGTGGCCAGCTCTGCCCCCTCACCTTTCATCCTAGCCTCCACCCTGGTTCTGTGCAATTTGACCGCAGCATTTCCACACAATGCTTCTGTTTACCAAAAAGTACATTTCTCCCCACAAAACATTCCCAACCAGCTGAGCTTAGTGCCCACTTATATCAGCCTATGCAGGACAAAGTCCTTCCATCTTAGGGGCTTCCTGGACATCCTCTAATTATAGTTTCCTCATCAGGAAGCTTCACTGTTTTACTGTGAAGGGTTAACAACTCATGTAATTCCAAACATGCCCTGAGATGGGGCTTTTTTCTGTGGTCTAATAGCAACTTTCAGTCTCACCCAGATGTAGGTCTGGTTGAGGGAAACTCCTTCTGATCTCTACGTACCATAGATCACATATGTGGGATCATATTCCTGCTCCCACCTTGAAGTGTCTATATAATTAGTGCAATATATTCTTGCAGGCAAGGTGCTCTCCAAGCTGGGGAACCTCAGAATTGATGTAGCATAAACCTTTGGTAGAATACCAGCATTTCACTTTTTTTTTTGCCTTTACAAGGTTTTTGACACTTGTCTTCCTTTTGTTCTCTCCTCAGAATCTCTTACTGCCTTCCCTGGCCACAGAAAGGCCACAGAAAAAGGTTATTGTTAGTCCCTGTGATGGAAGGTGGGAGAAAATGAAAGTCTGTGGGATGAAAGGCATTTTTATTAATGTGTCTATGGGATCTCAATCTCTTTTTCTAAGTGACGTAGGGCCCTACTTATGCAGGGATTTATGCAACTAGCGATCAAGATCTACTATTTCAGTCCTATGTGCGTGTGTCTATCTACTTTATCTGGACAGCTTAAATCTATGTATTAAGCTTAAATCTATTAAATCTATGTACTGTGTTTATTAATGTACTACCGTACTACAGTGCTGGTGTCCACTGTACTGGTGTGCAGTAGTTATTTAATAGTAATAAGTACCTTACTGTACTTATTTATCTACTCTCTGCTCTGCCAAGGTGGCTTGTAAAGATCACTAGTTTATGTTCATCGGTGATGAAAAGTAGCTAGATCTTTCTTCTGAGACATTGGCAGGATTTTAGTCATTTAGGCTTTCTGTTTTGAGCTGATTAAAATGGTCCTGCAAGAATATAAAGGCATTTCCTTGAGCATTAGCCTAAGTACTAGAATTTAGTGTTCTGATTTACTACTTGTTTTGACCGGAGGTAGACAGAGATGGATGTGGGTTGTGGAGGCTGGCAGGTTCCTGCATCAGTTGTGCTCAAAGAGCTAAAGCTTGGGCCTGTTTGTGAATTGTCTTTATGGTTTGAAAATGTTAATCTTTGGTGCAGTCTCTGTGACATGGGTCTGATGCAGGACGGCTCAATTCACCGTCTGAAAGTCAGGAGTTGAGTGAGATCTCCAGGTTCCTTTATAGTCCATAATCCACTATAGTCCATAGTTCCTTCTGAGTCCATGAGACCATCCAGAAAGGCACGTTCATGCCACCTGTCTCAGAGGCTTCTCCAGATGGGAGGACCATCATCTCCTACTTCACAGACTGTTCTGGATGGGAAGAATAACATGTGGATGTTCTAGGCTTGCTCCAACAGCTATACAAGAAGACCAGGCAATCAGTTTTACATGAATAACTTTTGGGATGCAATTTAAATTTATCTTAAAAATCCCCAACAAAAAACCCCAGGTTGACCATGTGGCTGTTTGAATAGCCCCTGAGGACTTTCGATCCCTGGTAGATTCTGTGATAACCCATCTCTGTGGTAAGGATTTTGGTTGAATCTGTGGTTCTTTTTGTCCATGCATGTTGGGAACTGTTTTCTTGTTTCTTTTGAAGGATCAGAGAGGAAGCTACCCAGGCACATCCAAGAGCAATGCCAACTCATTGCAGGGAAGAGAACACTATCACAGGAAGCTCCCCCTTCATCCGCAGGATGCGTGGACATCTGTCTGGATACATCGCTGTTTCTGGAGCCAGCTCAACAGGTTCTGGTGTGGCTTGGTCTGTTGTGCCAAGGCTGAGTTGATGCCAGCGATGATCACAACAGCAGCCTACACACCGTGCTCTGGATTATGTGGCACATGGAGTAGGATGGCTGCTCTTCTCAGGTAGGGTTTGCAGGAGGTCTTCTCAAGCAGGACACAGCTACCTTGGAGTCAGTGCAGTGGTTCTGTATGAAATGCCACCTGGTTTGCTTCATGCAGCGAGCTGATGTATGTATTTGGGGCAATGATTTTGGGTAGACACCTTTCTAACCATTGTTCTACACGGAGCTTGCTTGTTTGGTCTGTGGGCATTCCCTCCCCTAGGTCACAACATGTCCTTCCAAGATCCGTGTGGACGATCTAAAGCATTGCCTGATGCAGTGTGCATTGGAATGAGCCACTCTCAAAATGGAAAGAGGAGGGATGAAGACGAATTGCACCCAAAGTA
The DNA here is from genome assembly GCF_964289735.1 of Phaethon aethereus. NCBI lineage: Eukaryota > Metazoa > Chordata > Aves > Phaethontiformes > Phaethontidae > Phaethon > Phaethon aethereus. The sequence goes on from NC_138605.1 coordinate 1,075,246, forward strand.
GTCATTCACAAATTCAACAGACAGGTGAACAACAGCAACCCTTTAGAAGCTGTTGTGCAGGTTGCTGAAGAATTGTTAGTTAAGGCAAGCAAAAGGGATGTTTTAGCTCAGACCTCACTAGGAAAATCATGGGTCATGTCCACTGATTCTCACCTCCTCCTGACATGAAGTCATATATTGTCCTCCTAATCTTTACCTGAGCCTAATAATGGCTCCAAGGTCGCACAGGAATTTCAGTCTCAGCATTGTTCAGACACAGTTTGTCCTACAGGGAACTGTGCGGAGAGCAGATACAGTTCTGAAAGCATCTTTCAGCTTGACTGAAATATGGGAGTGAAGGAGGGGCAATTTACACTGGTTTCTCTTCAGACGCACCAGCATCTAGAAACTGCTGAGTCCAGCTAAAACAGAATAGGAAAGATTTTTGTGTAATATCCTCATGCTTTGTCAAACCTTATACAGATGTACTGAAATGGGTCTGTTTCCAGATTTTCCCCCACTCACTTTTAAAATCATGGTCATTACACATTTTTTGTGTTCACCATAATTATTCTCTCCAGCAGGACACAGAATTCTCGATCGAAGTCAGATTTTTATATAGGTATGTAAAAAGAGGGAATTCAGTGAGGAACTTTTGTTGAAATTCTCAGTAAAATGTAGGTAACTAATGAAGTTCAATTACAAAAAAGTAGCACAAATGGAAGGTCTGGGCTACCAGTTGGCCATTCCTGGTGTAAGGCTAGAAGAGACTAAGTTTGGTAAGGAAAAGTGGTACTTCTCATCTGGTTGTCTGGAAAACACTGTGTCTGCTTCTGGGAAAAGCCCTTCATCTGGTCGCTGGGCATCTAAAGTACTGTCCACCTCAAGATATTTCAGCTGGTCTAATAGCAGCTGATCTAATAACCTCTCACTACAAACCTTTCATTTAGGGGATTTATGAGGCACTTTCCAAACAGAGCCACAGCAAGGATTACAAAGCCCTGACCGCATAACCTCTATATAACTGAAAGGTTCACAGTGTGGTTTTACCCAGCACCTTTGGAAGGAAGAGCATCTCCTTCAGGTGAAGCCCAGCTCCTCCTAATGTTGTGTAGGGGACAAAGGGGAGGTGCTTGCCATGTGGAAATTATTCCACCAGTGCTTTTGGAGACAGTGTACCAGATCTTAGTTGTCTTCTTGAGATATTAGCCAAGGCTGAAGACTCTTGGTGGCATTGTCAGCAGCAGGACTTGGCTCCCAAATGCTTTTTAATGAGTCCATGGCCATTGAGTCTTGCATCGGAGTGTGCTCAGACTGGAAAGGTGGAGTCCTGCACAGAGATAAGGAAAGAGGGATGGATCAGGCAGATGCTCAGTGGGAGAATCTGTGTAGAAAAGCTTGGACCCCAGCTCTGTATTTGATAACTCAGCTATCCAGTAGTGAGGTCTTTAAAAAGAAACACCCCACAAACAGGCAGTTTTAGGTCATGGTCTACCTATTCCCACATGGAAGAGCAGGAGCAACCATAACAGAAGGGCCAAGAGTCCTAGTCTATGGAAGTGATGGGTCATCTGTTCCCTAAGGTGACGTCATCTTAATCTTTAATGGTTGCTTTAATTGATTAAAGTTTATCTCGGTGCTTTCTCTTCTCCATTTAAAACTCTGTATCCATTTATGTAACTAAAATTGATACAGAAAGATTCCATTTTTTCCATTTTCTAGACACTATTTCAGCTTTATGAACCAAAGGCAGATTTATTCTCTTTTTATGCCATTAGCAAGATCAGACAGCAACACTTTTCCTCTCCCTGCAAAAGCAATACTTAGTCATGGGTAGATGTACTGGGAATGAGAGAAAAGAGAGAATGGGAAGCTAAGGGAGCTGTAGTCTTTGCTTTCTGTAGTAGGTACTCGTGGTGGTGTGGTGAAGAAAGGTGAGCACCCTCAAGTCAATATGAGGACAATATCAGGGCCTCCTGTCTCATGAAATGAAATGCCAAAAGGGGTGGGGAAATTTGAGAGAGAACAAGCCATGGTAATGTGCATGGATAACTGTGCAAACTGTAATTAATGATGGAGGGCAGGCTGATGAGATAAGGAAATCTCACCTGAGCAAAGCTCGTGAGTCAAGCAGGATTTGGGGAATTTCACAATTCCTCCATCGGTGTGTGGTGTTTATTCTGACCTCTCTTCAGGCAGCCATTAATTGCTGCCTGATGAACCAAGCCCAATAACAACATTAACAGACCTGCTAATTACCACGGAATGGAGACTAACTCCTCCAGAACGTATAAAGGAGAACTTCCATCACCCCCACCAGAGGAGCTGAGGATCCTTCACTCTCATTTCTCTCCTGTTTTACAACCTTCCCCACCTCCTCTCTCATCTTCTCTTAACACTCTGAAAACGACGCTATGAGCCAACATTTCTCCAGATTTGGGGATGGGAATTTCAGTTCTTCTTCTGCTCACTGTGGCACACTGGGTGGTGGGAGAAGTTCATTTACTCTAAGCCATTGTGAAGACAATAGAGGAGAAGAAAGATACAGTGGTTATGGGTATGGCTATGGCAGCAGGAGTCTCCACAACCTTGGTGTGTTTAGGAATGTTTCTACTGGTGGAGGCTATGGAGGAGAAGGAAGAGGATATGGGAGGTGCCTGGGATTTGGTGGTAGAAGACATCTTGATAGGGGCTTTGGTAGAAGAGGATATTTTGTGGGAGCTTTTCAAGGTGGTGAAGCAGGGCTTGGTAGCATGTGTGGAAAAAGTTCAGGCAGGGAGGTGCTCGGAGGAGGCCTTGGTGGAAGTGCCTTTGGTGAACGAGGGGCTGGACAGGGTTTTGCGCGGGCTGGTGTTAGCAGAGGCATCGAGGAGGTCCACGTCAATACCAACCTGCTGAGGCCAATACAAGTGCAAGTTGACCCCGAGTTCCAGAGAGTGCGGTCAGATGAGAAAGAGCAGATTAAGGCGCTCAACAACAAATTTGCATCATTCATCGATAAGGTGAGTCCCTGTTCTCTTTTTTACTCATCTGGGAAGGGGGAAATATAAAGGGTGCTGCTCTGCCTGTGTGAGTCATGGCGACACCTTTATGTTGCATCTTCTTGCCCCCAAAATCACAGCGTTGGCTAGATTCCCTTATGCTGGTGTGAAGTTCTTAATAGCTTGCTATAAACGCTGCTGCATGAATCACACAGCCTTGGGATAAGTATCTCTGAGTCGTCTTTTCTGGCAGGACAATAACAAACTACTGGGATGTCACCGACACATTAACTCACTTCTCTTTTGAGGAAAAAGGTTTCTGCATGGCTAGTAATATTCTGGTGCCTGGGAATTGTTGATGCTAGCAGGAAAAATGGGTATGGACTTGGACATCCCTGATGTGTTCTGTTTTGTTGTTGTTGTTGTTTTATTTTTTCCACAAGCAAAACAAAATGTTGCATTTCTCTGAATTACAAAACAAATTACTTCTTTGCTTGGAGGTCTTGGCCTCTTTCAGGTGGCCAGTGGCCCCACATCTTTATTCTTTACCTCTTTTTTGGTTTACACTACAATACTTTTACCTCTGTCTACAGTCTTTTCTTCTCTTGTGTTTCTACTCACAGACACGGGAACAAAACAGCCACAAAACCACTTCCACCCACCCAGAGCTGACATGTGCCTTTGTTTGGGTGGTGACATGTGTCTCTGCATAGGGTGGAAGCTTGTATGATCTGTTACACATGAAGACTTAAGGGCTTCTTGTATTACCAGAAAAGGTGCTGGTTACACCCCACCCAGAAGCTTTAAGCATGTTTAGTACTGAAAAATAGGAGCGCCTTTCACTCCTTTTTTTTTAAAACCTTCTGGATATCATCTTCCAGATGATATCTGGATATCATCTTCCATAACCTATTCAGTGACCCATCTGAAGAGGTGCTACCCCTCTGGTTTCCAAAAATACCAGCTCTGCATGTTATAGGTCTTTCTCACCTTCTTCTATACGGCAAGGTATATCTAGGAAGAGAGTGGTCCTGTGTGGTCTTCTGAGAGGGGGCTAACTATTCTCATGTATTTGGGTGTCTAAGGTGCTTCAGAAACAGATGAAGTCTCCCTCTACACCAATCATACCCCTAAACATTGTGCATTTAAGAGATGAAAAACCAGCAAAGATTTCAGTATCAGCTTTGAGAAGCAGCAGTAAAATCATACCCTTCTTACACAACAGATTGGGAAAAAAGAGGTGTCCGCCACTTTAGACTAAGCTGTCTTGTGTGTTGGTAGCAGTGTTACTACAGTTGGTCGCACCTAATGAAACCTCTAGATGTTACAGCATTGGAAATACAAATTAGGATTTGTTTTGCTACAGGGGCTAGTGCTGATGTTGGTGTTTCTCCCAGTGCTTTCCGGTGGCTGAAAGGCTCGCTCTTCTGCTTTGCCTTTCAGGTTCAATGTCTTGAGCGGCAGAACCAGGCTCTGGTGGCCAAATGGGAACTTCTGCAGCAGCAAAGTGCCCGACCAGAAGAGAGCAGAAATATCACCTCTTTCTTCCAGTCTTACATCAGCAACCTGCAGAGGCAGCTAGAAACGCTCCAGAACCAGAAGGAGCAGCTGGATCCAGAAGCGTATAATATGCTTCAGCTTGTTGAAGATTATAAAAAGAGGTGAATAATCACAAGTCTGGGAAAAAGCATACTGGAATTTTCCAAGGTGATGCTAATCATACCCTGGGATGGCATAGCTTAGCTTGGCACCTTCAAGAGTTTTGTAGCTATTACAGCACTACTCTGAAGTAGGTTCATTACGGGACTTGACTTCCACACTGGAAGACTAAAGCAGGTTTGGTGAGGGTAGAACCTGGAACAGGAAGAGGAAAATCAAAGGCACTGTAGATTTATCCCACTCTTCTCTCCTCCTGTCCTCCTTCATGACCCTCTTCCCGCAAGCAGTGAGTAACCCGGGACTCCTGACTCTTGCTGGTAGTTGTGGAGTTGTCGTCAGCGTGGACAGTGGGGAGGGACAGCACTAGAGCAGTGGGGTCAAGTTGAGAAGAGCTATCACTTCTTATGGCTTAGCTGCATCCAAAAGATAATACATGTCCACAGCTCTGAAAAATGGGAATTTAGTTCAGAATTACAGAATGTTAGAACTGATCTATATCAATCACATTTTGTTGGGTAATTTAGCATATAGTTTTGCAGAGGGTTTGCAAGTGCCTTTGCAGTTGCCAGAATTGCAGCCAAATTCTGATCCACTTGGCTGAAAAAGTAAGATAGGCAATGAGCTACCTATTTCTTTTCTCTGCTGCAACAGATTCGAGGACGAGATCAACAAGCGTGCGTCTAAAGAAGAGGAGTTTGTGGAGCTTAAAAAGGTGAAGTAATCCAAGCCACTGAGCTAAATCAAAGCCTCAGAAATAAAGCAATAACTGGATGGTTGCTGAGGCTTTCAAAAGCAAGGTCTTTGCTTAACTTCATCTAACTTTCTCTAACTGGAGTAATTGAAAACCTGAACTTTTTACTGCAAGACTGGAGAGAAATCATTTCCTCTAGAGACTGAATCGGTCCTTTGTAAGATGAATGTCTAAAAAGAGCTGGTCTTTCTCTATTCTCTCAATCATGACCTAGCTGAGACATCATAATTAGGAGTTAAATAATGTCTGTAGATGGCTTAGATAGGAGAATAGAAAATTTAGACAACTTTTTATTAGAAGAATTAATGAAATCTATGTTTCTACATTTTTCTCCAGGAACATATTTATTGCCACAGCTATTTTGCTTATTTCCAAGTCATTCTTTTCTTCTAAGAGTTAAAAACTTTCCCTTTGTTCCAATTGCTTTTCAAATGAAATCTGAGATTTTTGGGCTGTTGTTTGACTCCAGGAGCGAAGGCTTTAAAGAAATGGACCAAGCCTTGCAGGAATTGCACTTCAGTGGAGAATTTGGATCAAGGAAATGCAAATATGCCTATGGCTTTTTTTACAGGAACTGGACAGTGCCTACATGGGAAAAATGGAGTTTGATATTCGGGTGGAAATACTGAGGCAGGAGCTTGAGTTCCTCAGATGTTTACACGAAGCTGTGAGTATGCTTCTCAGATTAAAAACTTACCCTCAGCTCTTGAAGGACATGTATCTGTTGGAGGTTCCCAGAAATTTTGCCTGAAGAGGACTTTTTGGTGTGGAGTGGATCATCCTTGGCCTTTGATCTTATAAAGTTCTTTTCAATCTGTGAGTGAAAAGGGGGTCTGGTGCGTCACAAAGACTGGAAGAGACACTTGAAAATTAAAACTGGTGGTGAAACAATAGGACCTGGGGGGTGCAGGGAGGGAAGTTCCAGTGGGTAACTGGCCAGAGGGTTTAATTTCTTTCTTCATAACATGACCTGGACTGTTAAAATCCAAAACTTCGTTTTCCTTGCAGGAGCTGTCCCAGCTACAAACAGTGGTTGGCAACACCAATGTAATTCTGTCCATGGACAACCATAGAGAACTGAACATGGATGGAATCATTGAAGAAGTCAGGCAGGAGTATGAGACAATTGCTCAGAGAAGCAAAGCTGAAGTAGATGCCATGTATCAGGGCAGGGTGAGTAGACATCAACAAGATAGGGAGGCAAGTCTGTCTGCTCAGTATAAAAGAGACCAAAAATGTCTGTTCTTTTCTCCACACATCAGTACCAGGATCTTCAGAACATGTGGGTAAATCAACGTGAGCAACTGAGGAGCAGTTACCAGGAAATCCAGGAACTTACCAGGCAGATCCAAAGACTACAACCAGAAATTGAAATTGCAAGGAAAAAGGTAAAGCTGATACTTTCCAACATGACTGAACTACTTAAGTCACTTTTAGGGGACTTAGTGCAGTATAGTGTAGCCTGCCCTTTGGAAGCAAACCTAGAGATGATGTTTTCTCTTAAAAATGAAGCAGATTCATATTTTGGCTATCTGCACTTGGGTTTTTGATTTGGGTTAATTTACCCAGTCTAATGTATCTTCTGAGTTCTGTCACTGAGGCAGGTTTTTTAATTTCCAAGGACTGTAGAAGGGTTTGAAAATCCTAGTGCCATAGAAGGGAATGTTTGTGCCCTCTGCAGAATGCCAACCTCCAAGAAACAATTAAAGATTCTGAGCATCGTGGGAGCTCTGCCATCAAAGATGGACAGCAAAAGCTTCAGGAGTTGGAAAATGCCCTGCAGCAGGCCAAAGATGATCTCGCTCGCCTTCTTCATGATTATCAGGAGCTCCTGAGTGTGAAATTGGCCCTGGATATTGAAATTGCCATGTACAGATCACTCCTTGAGGAGGAAGAGACCAGGTAGGTACAAACTATTAATCCTGGATAGAAGCACCTGTACAAAACAGTGCGTCCCATTCTTCAATCTCTCACTTCCATTTCCAGGCTGAATTGCTACCTGGAGGGAGTGACTCTCTCATTGGCTTATTGATAGAACCTAGCCTGATTTTTACTTCTGTTGGATGCATTATCTCAATGTCACTTTTCCTTCACAGGATACAGGAAGGCTCACCAGCCACAATCTGTGAGTATCTCAAGGCCTTGCTTTGCTTTTTTAAGTGCACTCTTACCATTTTGCAGTCTTTGGTACGTAACACCTACCATCAGAACAACCTGTCTTAGTTCCTATCTTAGTTTCCTAGGGAAATGAAGCAAATGGTAGTCTCTTGTGAGTGTGTGTGTGAATACACATTTATATGCATTAATATGTCAACATTGAGCTACTGACTTTGGAACTTATTGGCCAATTTCAAACAAATTTGTAGGAAGTCGAAGACACCTCACTTATTCTATAGGTCTATGTGGTGCATGTCAGAACTGAATGAAAAAAAAATCTAGTCTTAAATTTGTGGAAACAGGAGGCCAGCTAAAAGAGAGAGAAACCCATACTCTAGGCCTTCTTAAAGGAAGGGATGTACTGAGTATTGATGTATGGAGTAAGACATAAGTCATGTTAAAGATAAGCTAATAAAGAACCACATGCGAAAGTATTTCATAGGTACATCTACTAATGAAGATCCTTGTTGCCCCTTTTCAAAGATATGACTATGACCAAAAGAGTAGGTACAATGATGGCCATACAGAAGTACTTACATCAGAAGTGTTAGTAATTATTTTGGGTAAAAAGAACAAGGTGGACATCATTTCCATTTCTTGCAGGTGTCATTGACCACAATGCAAGTGCTACTGGAGTCCTTAAACTTGGATCTGGAGACTTGAAAAGTGGGAAGGGGCAGCTGTGCTCTGTGGGTGCCAGCAAGAACAGAAAGAAGGGATCAATATGTGGAGGAGGAAAAGGTGAAAGTTCTGGAGGATGGGGATCCTCCTCTGGTAGTGGCAGGTCCATATGTGGAGGTGACCACAGTTCTGGTGGGTGGGGACCGAGCTCTGGCAGTGGTGGATCAACCTGTGGGAGACAAGGAAGCTCAGGCAGCAGAGGCTCAATCACTGGAGGTGGTCACAGCTCTGGTGGGTGGGGATACAGATCTGGTGGGGGCAAAAAAGGGTCTGTCTCTGGAGGTGAAGAAGGAGGAAGCTCATGCCATCGAGGATCAAACTCGGGCAGAGGCGGGTCCATCTGTGGAGGAGGAGGAAGCTCAGGCAGGCAAGGCTCCATCTCTGGAGGTGGTCACAGTTCTGGTGGGTGGGGATCCAGCTCTGATAGTGGTGGCTCCATTTGTGGAGGAGAAGGAGGAGGCTCAGGGTATGGAGGAGGAGGCTCAGGGTATGGAGGAGGAGGAAGCTCTGGACGTGGAGGCTCCATCTGTGGAGGTGGCCACAGCTCTGGAGGATGGGGATCCAGCTCAGGCAGTGGCACATGCAGTCCCCAGAGTGGAGGGCTGAGCTCCGGAGGTGGCAGCAGCGGTGGCAGGAGAGGGTCCATGTCTGGAGGTGGAGGAGGAGGGAGCTCTGGCAGTGATGGCACCATTTGCGGAGGAGGAGGGAGCTCAGGTCATGGAGGATCGAGCTCTGGCAGTGGTGGCTCCATCTGTGGAGGTGGAGGAGGAGGCTCAGGGTATGGAGGAGGAGGAAGCTCCGGACGTGGAGGCTCCATCTGTGGAGGTGGCCACAGCTCTGGAGCATGGGGATCCAGCTCTGGTGGTGGCAAGAGAGAGTCCATCTCTGGAGGTGGAGGAGGAGGGAGCTCAGGTCGTGGAGGATCGAGCTCTGGCAGTGGTGGCTCCATCTGTGGAGGAGGGGGAAGCTCAGGTCAGGGAGGAATGAGCTCTGGCAGTGGTGGGACCATCTGCGGAGGAGGGGGAAGTTCAGGAAAGCGAGGCTCCATCACTGGAGGTGGTCACAGCTCTTGTGGGTGGGGATCCAGCTCTGGTAGTGGTGGCTCCATTTGTGGAGGTGGAGGAGGAGGGAGCTCAGGTCATGGAGGAGAAGGAAGCTCCCGAGGTGGCAGCTCCATCTGTGGAGGTGGCCACAGCTCTGGAGGCTGGGAGTCCAGCTCGGGCAGTGGTGGCTCCATTTGTGGAGGTGGAGGAGGAGGCTCAGGCTATGGAGGAGGAGGCTCAGGCTATGGAGGAGGAGGCTCAGGGTATGGAGGAGGAAGCTCCGGACGTGGAGGTTCCATCTGTGGAGGGGGCCACAGCTCTGGAGCATGGGGATCCAGCTCAGGCAGTGGCAGATGCAGTCCCCAGAGTGGAGGGCCGAGCTCTGGCGGTGGCAGCAGCGGTGGCAGGAGAGGGTCCATCTCTGGAGGTGGGGGAGGAGGGAGCTCAGGTCATGGAGGATCGAGCTCTGGCAGTGGTGGGTCCATCTGTGGAGGTGGAGGCTCAGGGTATGGAGGAGGAGGAAGCTCCGGACGTGGAGGTTCCATCTGTGGAGGGGGCCACAGCTCTGGAGCATGGGGATCCAGCTCAGGCAGTGGCACATGCAGTCCCCAGAGTGGAGGGCTGAGCTCTGGTGGTGGCAGCAGCGGTGGCAGGAGGGGGTCCATCTCTGGAGGTGGAGGAGGAGGGAGCTCAGGTCATGGAGGAACGAGCTCTGGCAGTGGTGGATCCATCTGCGGAGGAGGGGAAAGCTCAGGCAGGCGAGGCTCCATCACTGGAGGTGGTCAGAGTTCTGCTGGGTGGGGAACCAGCTCGGGCAGTGGTGGCTCCATCTGTGGAGGTGGAGGAGGAGGCTCAGGATATGGAGGAGGAGGAAGCTCAGGCAGTGGTGGCTCCATCTGTGGAGGTGGAGGAGGAGGCTCAGGGTATGGAGGAGGAGGAAGCTCAGGCATTGGAGGCTCCATCTGTGGAGGTGGCCACAGCTCTGGAGGATGGGGACCCAGCTCAGGCAGTGGCAGATGCAGTCCCCAGAGTGGAGGGCTGAGCTCTGGTGGTGGCAGCAGCGGTGGCAGGAGGGGGTCCATCTCTGGAGGTGGAGGAGGAGGGAGCTCTGGCAGTGGTAGCACCATTTGCGGAGGAGGAGGGAGCTCAGGTCGTGGAGGATCGAGCTCTGGCAGTGGTGGCTCCATCTGTGGAGGAGGGGGAAGCTCAGGTCAGGGAGGAATGAGCTCTGGCAGTGGTGGGACCATTTGTGGAGGAGGGGGAAGTTCAGGAAAGCGAGGTTCCATCACTGGAGGTGGCCACAGCTCTGGAGGCTGGGAGTCCAGCTCGGGCAGTGGTGGCTCCATCTGTGGAGGTGGAGGAGGAGGCTCAGGGTATGGAGGAGGAGGAAGCTCAGGCAGTGGTGGCTCCATCTGTGGAGGTGGAGGAGGAGGCTCAGGGTATGGAGGAGGAGGAAGCTCAGGCAGTGGTGGCTCCATCTGTGGAGGTGGAGGAGGAGGAAGCTCAGGCAGTGGAGGCTCCATCTGTGGAGGGGGCCACAGCTCTGGAGCATGGGGATCCAGCTCAGGCAGTGGCAGATGCAGTCCCCAGAGTGGAGGGCTGAGCTCTGGTGGTGGCAGCAGCGGTGGCAGGAGGGGGTCCATCTCTGGAGGTGGGGGAGGAGGGAGCTCAGGTCATGGAGGATCGAGCTCTGGCAGTGGTGGGTCCATCTGTGGAGGTGGAGGCTCAGGGTATGGAGGAGGAGGAAGCTCAGGCAGTGGAGGCTCCATCTGTGGAGGTGGCCACAGCTCTGGAGGATGGGGATCCAGCTCAGGCAGTGGCACATGCAGTCCCCAGAGTGGAGGGCTGAGCTCCGGAGGTGGCAGCAGCGGTGGAAGGAGAGGGTCCATCTCTGGAGGTGGAGGAGGAGGGCGCTCAGGTCATGGAGGAACGAGCTCTGGCAGCGGTGGGTCCATCTGCGGAGGAGGGGGAAGCTCAGGCAGGCGAGGCTCCATCACTGGAGGTGGTCAGAGTTCTGCTGGGTGGGGATCCAGCTCGGGCAGTGGTGGCTCCATCTGTGGAGGTGGAGGACGAGGCTCAGGGTATGGAGGAGGAGGAAGCTCAGGCAGGCGAGGCTCCATCACTGGAGGTGGTCAGAGTTCTGCTGGGTGGGAATCCAGCTCGGGCAGTGGTGGCTCCATCTGTGGAGGTGGAGGACGAGGCTCAGGGTATGGAGGAGGAGGAAGCTCAGGCATTGGAGGCTCCATCTGTGGAGGTGGCCACAGCTCTGGAGGATGGGGATCCAGCTCAGGCAGTGGCAGATGCAGTCCCCAGAGTGGAGGGCTGAGCTCTGGTGGTGGCAGCAGCGGTGGCAGGAGGGGGTCCATCTCTGGAGGTGGAGGAGGAGGGAGCTCTGGCAGTGGTGGCACCATTTGCGGAGGAGGAGGGAGCTCAGGTCGTGGAGGATCGAGCTCTGGCAGTGGTGGCTCCATCTGTGGAGGAGGGGGAAGCTCAGGTCAGGGAGGAATGAGCTCTGGCAGTGGTGGGACCATTTGTGGAGGAGGGGGAAGTTCAGGAAAGCGAGGCTCCATCACTGGAGGTGGTCACAGCTCTTGTGGGTGGGGATCCAGCTCTGGTAGTGGTGGCTCCATTTGTGGAGGTGGAGGAGGAGGGAGCTCAGGTCATGGAGGAGAAGGAAGCTCCCGAGGTGGCAGCTCCATCTGTGGAGGTGGCCACAGCTCTGGAGGCTGGGAGTCCAGCTCGGGCAGTGGTGGCTCCATTTGTGGAGGTGGAGGAGGACGCTCAGGCTATGGAGGAGGAGGCTCAGGCTATGGAGGAGGAGGCTCAGGGTATGGAGGAGGAAGCTCCGGACGTGGAGGTTCCATCTGTGGAGGGGGCCACAGCTCTGGAGCATGGGGATCCAGCTCAGGCAGTGGCAGATGCAGTCCCCAGAGTGGAGGGCCGAGCTCTGGCGGTGGCAGCAGCGGTGGCAGGAGAGGGTCCATCTCTGGAGGTGGGGGAGGAGGGAGCTCAGGTCATGGAGGATCAAGCTCTGGCAGTGGTGGGTCCATCTGTGGAGGTGGAGGCTCAGGGTATGGAGGAGGAGGAAGCTCCGGTCGTGGAGGCTCCATCTGTGGAGGTGGCCACAGCTCTGGAGGATGGGGATCCAGCTCAGGCAGTGGCACATGCAGTCCCCAGAGTGGAGGGCTGAGCTCCGGAGGTGGCAGCAGCGGTGGCAGGAGAGGGTCCATCTCTGGAGGTGGAGGAGGAGGGAGCTCAGGTCATGGAGGAACGAGCTCTGGCAGTGGTGGGTCCATCTGCGGAGGAGGGGGAAGCTCAGGCAGGCGAGGCTCCATCACTGGAGGTGGTCAGAGTTCTGCTGGGTGGGGATCCAGCTCGGGCAGTGGTGGCTCCATCTGTGGAGGTGGAGGAGGAGGCTCAGGATATGGAGGAGGAGGAAGCTCAGGCAGTGGTGGCTCCATCTGTGGAGGTGGAGGAGGAGGAGGCTCAGGGTACGGAGGAGGAGGAAGCTCAGGCAGTGGTGGCTCCATCTGTGGAGGTGGAGGAGGAGGAAGCTCAGGCAGTGGAGGCTCCATCTGTGGAGGTGGCCACAGCTCTGGAGGATGGGGATCCAGCTCAAGCAGTGGCAGATGCAGTCCCCAGAGTGGAGGGCTGAGCTCTGGTGGTGGCAGCAGCAGTGGCAGGAGAGGGTCCATCTCTGGTGGTGGAGGAGGAGGGAGCTCAGGTCATGGAGGAACGAGCTCTGGCAGTGGTGGGTCCATCTGCGGAGCAGGGGGAAGCTCAGGCAGGCGAGGCTCCATCACTGGAGGTGGTCAGAGTTCTGCTGGGTGGGGATCCAGCTCGGGCAGTGGTGGCTCCATCTGTGGAGGTGGAGGAGGAGGCTCAGGATATGGAGGAGGAGGAAGCTCAGGCAGTGGTGGCTCCATCTGTGGAGGTGGAGGAGGAGGAGGCTCAGGGTACGGAGGAGGAGGAAGCTCAGGCAGTGGTGGCTCCATCTGTGGAGGTGGAGGAGGAGGAAGCTCAGGCAGTGGAGGCTCCATCTGTGGAGGTGGCCACAGCTCTGGAGGATGGGGATCCAGCTCAGGCAGTGGCAGATGCAGTCCCCAGAGTGGAGGGCTGAGCTCTGGCGGTGGCAGCAGCGGTGGCAGGAGAGGGTCCATCTCTGGAGGTGGAGGAGGAGGGCACTCAGGTCATGGAGGAACGAGCTCTGGCAGTGGTGGGTCCATCTGCGGAGGAGGGGGAAGCTCAGGCAGGCGAGGCTCCATCACTGGAGGTGGTCAGAGTTCTGCTGGGTGGGGATCCAGCTCGGGCAGTGGTGACTCCATCTGTGGAGGTGGAGGAGGAGGCTCAGGGTATGGAGGAGGAGGAAGCTCAGGCAGGCGAGGCTCCATCACTGGAGGTGGTCAGAGTTCTGCTGGGTGGGAATCCAGCTCGGGCAGTGGTGGCTCCATCTGTGGAGGTGGAGGACGAGGCTCAGGGTATGGAGGAGGAGGAAGCTCAGGCAGTGGTGACTCCATCTGTGGAGGTGGAGGAGGAGGCTCAGGGTATGGAGGAGGAGGAAGCTCAGGCAGGCGAGGCTCCATCACTGGAGGTGGTCAGAGTTCTGCTGGGTGGGAATCCAGATCGGGCAGTGGTGGCTCCATCTGTGGAGGTGGAGGACGAGGCTCAGGGTATGGAGGAGGAGGAAGCTCAGGCAGTGGTGACTCCATCTGTGGAGGTGGAGGAGGGAGCTCAGGTCATGGAGGAGAAGGAAGCTCCCGAGGTGGCAGCTCCATCTGTGGAAGTGGCCACAGCTCTGGAGGCTGGGAGTCCAGCTCGGGCAGTGGTGGCTCCATTTGTGGAGGTGGAGGAGGCGGCTCAGGCTATGGAGGAGGAGGCTCAGGCTATGGAGGAGGAGGCTCAGGGTATGGAGGAGGAAGCTCCGGACGTGGAGGTTCCATCTGTGGAGGGGGCCACAGCTCTGGAGCATGGGGATCCAGCTCAGGCAGTGGCAGATGCAGTCCCCAGAGTGGAGGGCCGAGCTCTGGCGGTGGCAGCAGCGGTGGCAGGAGAGGGTCCATCTCTGGAGGTGGGGGAGGAGGGAGCTCAGGTCATGGAGGATCAAGCTCTGGCAGTGGTGGGTCCATCTGTGGAGGTGGAGGCTCAGGGTATGGAGGAGGAGGAAGCTCCGGTCGTGGAGGCTCCATCTGTGGAGGTGGCCACAGCTCTGGAGGATGGGGATCCAGCTCAGGCAGTGGCACATGCAGTCCCCAGAGTGGAGGGCTGAGCTCCGGAGGTGGCAGCAGCGGTGGCAGGAGAGGGTCCATCTCTGGAGGTGGAGGAGGAGGGAGCTCAGGTCATGGAGGAACGAGCTCTGGCAGTGGTGGGTCCATCTGCGGAGGAGGGGGAAGCTCAGGCAGGCGAGGCTCCATCGCTGGAGGTGGTCAGAGTTCTGCTGGGTGGGGATCCAGCTCGGGCAGTGGTGGCTCCATCTGTGGAGGTGGAGGAGGAGGCTCAGGATATGGAGGAGGAGGAAGCTCAGGCAGTGGTGGCTCCATCTGTGGAGGTGGAGGAGGAGGAAGCTCAGGCAGTGGAGGTTCCATCTGTGGAGGGGGCCACAGCTCTGGAGCATGGGGATCCAGCTCAGGCAGTGGCAGATGCAGTCCCCAGAGTGGAGGGCTGAGCTCTGGTGGTGGCAGCAGCGGTGGCAGGAGAGGGTCCATCTCTGGAGGTGGGGGAGGAGGGAGCTCAGGTCATGGAGGATCGAGCTCTGGCAGTGGTGGGTCCATCTGTGGAGGTGGAGGCTCAGGGTATGGAGGAGGAGAAAGCTCCGGACGTGGAGGCTCCATCTGTGGAGGTGGCCACAGCTCTGGAGGCTGGGAGTCCAGCTCGGGCAGTGGCACATGCAGTCCCCAGAGTGGAGGGCTGAGCTCTGGCGGTGGCAGCAGCGGTGGCAGGAGAGGGTCCATCTCTGGAGGTGGAGGAGGAGGGCACTCAGGTCATGGAGGAACGAGCTCTGGCAGTGGTGGTTCCATCTGTGGAGGAGGGGGAAGCTCAGGCAGGCGAGGCTCCATCACTGGAGGTGGTCAGAGTTCTGCTGGGTGGGAATCCAGATCGGGCAGTGGTGGCTCCATCTGTGGAGGTGGAGGACGAGGCTCAGGGTATGGAGGAGGAGGAAGCTCAGGCAGTGGTGACTCCATCTGTGGAGGTGGAGGAGGAGGCTCAGGGTATGGAGGAGGAGGAAGCTCAGGCATTGGAGGCTCCATCTGTGGAGGTGGCCACAGCTCTGGAGGATGGGGATCCAGCTCAGGCAGTGGCAGATGCAGTCCCCAGAGTGGAGGGCTGAGCTCTGGTGGTGGCAGCAGCGGTGGCAGGAGGGGGTCCATCTCTGGAGGTGGAGGAGGAGGGAGCTCTGGCAGTGGTGGCACCATTTGCGGAGGAGGAGGGAGCTCAGGTCGTGGAGGATCGAGCTCTGGCAGTGGTGGCTCCATCTGTGGAGGAGGGGGAAGCTCAGGTCAGGGAGGAATGAGCTCTGGCAGTGGTGGGACCATTTGTGGAGAAGGGGGAAGTTCAGGAAAGCGAGGCTCCATCACTGGAGGTGGTCATAGCTCTGGTGGGTGGGGATCCAGCTCTGATAGTGGTGGCTCCATTTGTGGAGGTGGAGGAGGAGGGAGCTCAGGTCATGGAGGAGAAGGAAGCTCCCGAGGTGGCAGCTCCATCTGTGGAGGTGGCCACAGCTCTGGAGGCTGGGAGTCCAGCTCGGGCAGTGGTGCCTCCATTTGTGGAGGTGGAGGAGGACGCTCAGGCTATGGAGGAGGTGGAAGCTCCAGACCTGGAGGTGACCACAGCTCTGGAGGATGTGGATCGAGCTCTGGTGGTGGCAGATGCAGTCCCCAGAGTGGAGGGCTGAGCTCTGGTGGTGGCAGCCGCGGTAGCGGGAGAGGATCCATCTCTGGAGGTCAAGGAAGCTCTGTGTCTAGAGGTGGGGGATCAAGTTGTGTTGGTATCTGCAGTTCTGGCAGTGGAGGGTATGGCTCTGGAGGCGGGGCTAGCTCTGGAGAGGAAGGGGCTTATTGAGAATGGTGCTGCAGAGCTGGGAGTTACTGCTCCAGAGATGGGCCTGGAGAATGCAGCTCTTTAGAGGGGTGGTCTTCTCAAAGGCAGGGTTACAGGTCTGTCTATGAAAGTGGCTCAGGATCTTATGGAGATGCTTCCCACAAGTAACAGCTGCATATAAACATCTGCCGGTGGAGTGGGAAGAAGGCATCCCCTTCACTGTCAAAAGTGAGGGTGGCTTTCCTGTCCACCTCCGTGTCACCACTATTCTGAATGGGTTGCACAGAATCCCAAGGTCTCTTCTTTTTGCACAGCCATCTCCTGAATTCTCCAACCAACTGACATTGCGCACCTCTGTTTTATGACAATATTGTGACGATTGCTATTGTTTCCTTGGGCTTTATCTGAGCACTTTAACTCGGGCTGTTTGGAACCTTTGTCTTTGGCAACTAAAAGCTTGAAACCCTGTCTGTTGTATGTGTATTGGTTTATGGGAGGGCACATCTCTGATGTGTACAATGAGATTTTTTAAATATATAAGCCATTTTATGGAGATCTGATCCAACTTCAAGAAAAATTAGTGAAAAAGTGGAAGGAGGTGTTTACAAAAGAATGTCTGTTGGGTGGGGGCATATGCTGAACATCTGCTGTCAAAATGGGTCTCAGGTGACACGTCCTATTGGCCTAATCTAGCCTGTCAACCAGGACACGTGGCTACATCTCAGTTCCATCATTCCCTCCAGGAGTCACTCGTTAAATAACCAGGGGACAGATTGAATTGTCCATGTAGATTTTGTTAGCATTGCAGTTACGGATCAAGAAAGGAGCAGACAGTCTATGAACAACGTTTCCTTATCTTGCCCTTGGGGTCCCAAATCAAAGTTGGACAGTACGTACCCATGTAAGCCTTTTTTGGCCAACATCTTATGCAGTGGTCATTTCTATGCAGAGGAAGCAAGATGTTTCCTAAATTTCTCACAGAACCTCCTTAAATCCAGTCAAAAGTTCTAATGAAAAGCAGAGCAGTTGAGATTACCAGGAAAGTTTGTTCAAGAAGATCAATGCAGTTGTGTCACCCTAATTTAAGCAACGCTCCAGTTATCTAACTGGAGTGTCACAATCCCATCCAGAATATTTCATGTCTTTTCCCCAGTCAGAGGGAAGGTAGGATCCTCTTAACTGTTTTTCAAAGAAATCCAGCTGTGAAGTGTCCTGGAGGTGGCAGCCAGTGGGGAGTGAGATACTCAGCTTGGTGGGAAAACCACTGTGGAGACCCATTTGCAAATGGCCACAGAGCCATGAAAACAACTGGAGAAAGTTGATGGCGAACTACAAAGGGCTAAATCAAACCTTTATAATGTAGTCTGGAAGCAGTTATAAGTACCTGCATGTGGGGAGGTCTAGACACTGTATTTCAGTCAAAACTAGGTTATCTCTGCCCTCATCAAATACAGAAGGCCCTACACAAGCTGTGAAGCAGTCAGCTGTGGTAGCGAAATCTGGAGATTGTGTTAGCAAACCCTGCTGAGATAAGCTTGTGTTTTCACCCACACTGGCTCACATCCCATAGGCTCGACGTGTGGGTGGTGTGAGTGGCTTGCAAAATGCCATGTAGAGCTACCTGCAACAGCTGAGAGTTTATTCACCCTGTTAATGGCTGCTTCTACATCACTCACTGAAACAGTTAAGTTCTTCAGGATCCAAGTAATAAATAAGCTGCACCATCAGAGCCCCTTTTTTTTATCTATTAGGTAAGATTAGGTAAGACTTTTCAATCAAGACAAAGGCTCCCCTCTTACAATAAAAAGTAGAAGCTGTGAAAGGTAATTCTGCATGCTACCAAGTATTGTTGGGCTTTAGTTTCACTGTTGAATTAATTATGTAGACAGGGTGCCTGGCTTCTCATCTTTAATCAGAAGAAATAAAGAATTATTATGAACACTGTGGTCAAGTCTGTGGGTTTTTACTGATCTATTTTGTAGAGTGAAAGGTTGAAAAAGAAGAAGGGAGAGCCAAGGGAGAGAAATAGGCACTTCTGGAGGCAATTCAAAATACATAATTTGTGCATCTACCTCAGTACGAGATGAATCACCTGCTAGAGATCAGACGAACCATCTGTTTCGGTTGACTATAACAGGAGCCTGGGAGACCAGCTTAGAAAAGAGATTGCTAACCCCCCACTCGTACGAGGGGCTTGATCAGCATTTCCACTAAGTTGTTTTAAGTACTGTTTACACACTGGTAGTACATAGCCTGAAGTGCTGGGCTAATTTAGTGAATGAATGGTTTGGAAGGGTATATCAAAACCTGTTCTGCTTGTCAGCTAAGCTATAATGATATCTCCAGTTTCTGGAGATGAGTCTTCTGGCACCTCCTTCCATATAAAATTATCCCTGTTTATGTAGGAGTGAAAAAGCTCATCCAGGATTTCAGTTGTCTGAAAATACAGTATTTTTTAAATGCTTAATTATTGTGGTTCCTTTGCTTCGGCAATGTGGTTCAACCCCTGCTAGTATCTGTAAGGAGCTTGTGTATTTGACTCTAAGACCAAGGCCGAGTTTCAGGTCTTTGGACCATGCAGATTTGAGCTGGGATGATCAAGCAAATGATTTTCTTTCCACCAGCACAGCACATGCAAAGCGTGGAAAGTGGCTAAGAGAGGTGCAACGTCAATGTGTATAAGGACATGTCCACTGCTGATTTCTCATTGACTCAATGCGAAGTTGCATATGTCAATTAGATATTGCACATGCATTTTTGATGGAAAATGCCGCAAGATAGACTGCGTAAGGCTGTGCCCAGAGACACTTTGATTTTTGAGGTTCAGGGGCTGAGTTGAGGTCATGAGAAGAAGATGATGATCATAAGATGGGGCC
The DNA here is from genome assembly GCF_964289735.1 of Phaethon aethereus. Lineage (NCBI taxonomy): Eukaryota > Metazoa > Chordata > Aves > Phaethontiformes > Phaethontidae > Phaethon > Phaethon aethereus. The sequence continues at coordinate 1,094,408 of NC_138605.1, forward strand.
TTCCCGTTAAAGTCAGTTAATGTCTTGGGGTATGTATTATCAGTCCTCACAACACTGTAAACATGCTCAGGATGTTAACACTGAAAGAAGTTGTCTAATGACACCCTGTGCCTAGGCACAGCTTGAGCCTCCAAGAGTACTGACATGATGAGCAAGATTTCAGGTATGAGGTGAGGGCACCAAGGTGGTGAAGAAGATGACAGTAGGTCAGTTGTCCTTAAAGCCAGTGCTAACTCTATCGCAGTTTTGTTTTTCTGACAGAGGTGCATTACTGGATGCACAAATATTTTACAAAACATCCCAGGCTCATAGTCAACCTCAGAGTACAAATCTGTATGAAATCTTACTTTCTTGCAAGGACTGAGGACCTTGCTGTTCCCATGCTGTCCTGGCTTCTAGATGTTGCCCTCTACAGCTGTGAGCTAGCTCTTGCTAGTGGTATTGTGAGAGGTTTCTGAGTGTTGAACTAGGTGTGAAAAGGCTCATGTCACCACCAAGAACCCAGCCAAGAACCCATTTGGACAGGGATGTTCAAGATACATTAGATACCACCACCTAGTGGGAGAAAAAAGTTGTACCACAGTGGTGTAGAGCTGGTCTTTGTGCCGGTTCTCCCAGTCTTTCTCTGGCTTGATGGAGTTTTGGGTTTGAGCCCTCTTCGCTGTACAAATGTGGCCAGAACAAGAAGTTCCCTCCTGGTTTACTTTGGCAAAAAGCTGTGAAATTAGTCAGGGCTACATTGTAGTACCATGAAAACTGTGGGCCTCCTATCTTCATTGCTGGGCCTCTTTCCAAAATTCCTGGTGATTAGAAGTAAATTAATGTGCTGTGATGGCCCTGGGAGCTACTCCGCTGTTGCCCACGTACACATACAACCCTCCCTCTCCTGAAAGGACGCCGCAGCAAATGCAATTGCTCTGACATGAACACACTGAATTCCATCAACTGGATAGAAGCAAGTGGAGAAGGTCTGATGTATTTTAAGCCTGGAGACTCTCCGCTGTCAAATGACACACACAAACTTTGTTTCCTGCAGCAAGTTGGGTGGGATGAAATGGAGTTGAGAGAGGAAGGAAGAGCTGACCTTGTGGTCCTCTAAACTACAGCCTGAGCTGTACCTGGGTTCTCAACATCAGGTAGCATCATCTGCCTTTTGGGGACTCAGGGTCATTAGGGGACATCTAGACTCAGAGTCAGAGGTGAGGCTGATCTGGATGGATGAACCTTTTGCTATGTCTGGGGGTGTGAAAACCTAAGTTCAGAAGTTTTGCTTATCAAAGTGTATCTACACGAGGAAAACTTTTGAAATCACTCATGACCCTGTAGGGTCTAACCATAGCAAGATAAAAAAAATTCTGAGCTAACTCTTTCTTGCTTGAAAGGAACCAAACTCTTCTTGCTAGCAGCAGGGCCAGGCAGAGTGCTGTGAGATCAACCACTCCTGCGCAGGAGGTGCAGAAGGACCATCAAGCATTGTGGTACCTCGTCACTGGGGCCATGCAGATGCAGCAGAGGGAACTCAGTGGGAGACCAAGGAGAGACAAACTGGAAGCACAAAATGAAGACCAAGCCAGGGCAGCTCCAGGCCAAGTGCCCTCCTCCTGGGCTCCAATCCTGCTCTTCCAGCTGGGATTGCCACAGACTCTGCCTGTATTTAAGCAGCCAAGTGAGACACCCAGGACTTCAATCACTCCTGCTCTTCTGTGTGTAGGTGTAATTGATAGTGCTGTCAAGAACCTGCAATTAAGCTAGTTGCCTTTCCAGCTACTTCATACCATCAATTATCTCTCTTGCTGGGCTAAGGGCAAGCTGTTCCAGTGCAGAACATTTGCAAATAATGAGGTACAAGAAACCCTTGGCATCAGCTGCTCTTGGAGACAGAATACCAGCAAGGTTTCTGGTAACCAGTTTTGTTTTTCATCAGCCTTCTTGCAAAAGGTGGTGAAAAAGCCCTCCAATGAGTCCAGGGAGTGAAAAAAAAATAAATTAAAAAATCCCTGCAAAACCAAGGAAAGAAATGAACATGTGAAATACTATCCCATTTCTCGGAAATTTGAAACATTTAAATGTTTAACTGCCAAAAAAGCAGTGACCAAGGTTTGAGCCTACTGAAGAAGTTAAGGATTAGTATGGCATAATAGCAGGGGAAAACCATTTCTTTCAAATCGTCTGAAACGAAACCCTTCACCTTTCTGTTTTGAAAGAGACTTTGGCAAGAAACCACGAGGACAGAGATGTAATCTTGTCTCCACCTCTGAGGTATTGTGAGGCTCTCAGCAAATATATTAAACTTATCAGCCTTTTCTTCCCCATCTGTCAAGCAACTCTAATAAATCTTTTTTATTTGCCTTGAGGTATCCCAAGGGTTTCAATTACAAGCTCAAATATAAAGGATAGTAACAGAGAGTAGCCATACAGCAGCTGTATTAATAAGGTATTTTTGCAGGATACTGGTTACTGGTGCATTCATAGTCTGCCCACCAAGGCCAAGCCTACCACTGTTTCCAATTAAATGATTAACAAGCATCCAGTTAACAGTCTTGCGGCTGAGCTTCCTATTTTCTAAGCTATTTATTGTCTTCTTCACAGAAGTATCATTTTTCCATGTGTTCTACACAATCAAAGCCAAAAACTTAATGAGAAGGTACAGCTACACTGATGCCTCTAAAAGTTGGGCATCCAAGTCTGAGCTGGTCCTTTTAGACTTTCTTGGACTCAGTGAAGAAGAAGGCGGCTCTCTGGAGAGCAATACCTCAGACACGCCTGTCTCTCAGCAGACCTAGACCTAGCATGAAAAGTTAAAAGAGACAAGTCCTGCCCAGTCAGTCATGGTCTTTACACAGGGATGATGTGTGGAGGATTATTTATAAAAAAGAAGTATTTTGCACGCTTGTACCACAGCAAGGAAATTTGTGTGTCCGGGCCACGCTATGGTTCCCAGCTGCCAAGCACTGGGCTGCCTTTGGCTGTGCCTCATGGACTCATACCGTCCTTTGTGAAGAGAGTCACTATCAAAAGAACAGATACTGTAAAAATCACTTATAATTTGCTGTTCAACAGAACATTCCTTTACAGATTGTCCTTGACAGAGGGAGATACTCTTAAGGCCATTTGCTAAACTGTAATTAATATAAGGAAGGAGGACAAACTAAAACAAAAGAAGGATCCTCACAAAACCCAGCCCGTGGGATCCTCCAAGTTGAGTATGCAAACAAAGTGATTTAAAAAAAGTAAAATTCCATACGATTTCACAAATGTTCAGTGTCATGTCTAGTTTTGCATATTTAAACCTACAAATTGCTGCCAGGCAAGGCAAGCCCCAAGAAAACCCCAAATTATTCATCTGCATCAACCAAGCCCCACTTCTGAGATGTGTATAAAGGAGGTGCTCAGCAGTGTTGGAGCAGAGGGGCCCCTTCTTGAGTTGCATGCTCCGCTGTCCTCCAGCATCCTCTCCTCCATCACATCTGCCAGCAGAAGCCAGCAGCTGTCAGCTGGAAAGTCTTTTCATGGAAGGAAGTTCTTCTCATTATCTTTTGCTGCAAGTAGCATGAGCCACTGCCGAAGCAGCACTTTTCCCTTTGCGGCGTTATTTGGAAGAGGTTATGGAGCCTGGAGCCACAGGAGCCAAAGCCTCCAAAACACAGACGGGTGTAAAGGGCTTTCTTCTGGATGAAGCCTCACACAGGGGATCTGTAGAGGCTGGGGGTGCTGGGGCACCCATGCCAACAGTGAAGGTGGGAGTCATGGGTTAGGCTTCCACGGCAGGAGCTGCGAAAGTGGAGGCATTCGTGCGATGCATGTCAACAAGAGCCTGCTGCAGCTTCTTGGTGTGAAGACTGACCCTGAAATCCAGCACATCCGAAGGCAGCGGAGAGAGCAGATGAAGAGCCTCAATAACCAATTTGCCTCTTTGATTGACAAGGTGAGAGCTGAGACAAGACTTAAAGGAATGATGAGGTTTAAGTGTGAAGGAAACCTTTCTGTGTTCAGGTCTTTGATTCCTCTCCTTCTCTCATCCTATTACATAAGCCTTGTGCTGGTTTTAGCATGCACAACTCCAGTACCATGAGCTGCAAGTGCAGATCTAGCTGATAATTTTAAATTAATCTGGTTTATGTACTTACGTGCTTTGATAAGCTGCATTTGTTTTATTATTAATAGTGGAAGGGAGCTGTTCCTCCAAGGTATCTTACTGAGTTTCTGCACTGTTGACTTCTCTCTGTGCATCTAGACCTTGTAAAGTTGCATTGTCTCCCATCGATAAGTGACAGTTTCCACTATCAGCCAATTGATATGCACATCTATTTAAATATTCCGTGGTTTCTGTAGCTGTCACTAAGGCTGTGCTGTCTAGGGCTTCCTTGGAGAATGGGAGAGCAGCACCCCCAGTTTGCTCTAGAATTACAGGATTATGAAGATCGCAATGCCCTGCCTTTTGTCCTCTCATCCTCTTCAAACCACAAAGAGCCCCAGTGAGCCCCTGGAGCATTTGACTCAGAAGAGAAGATGCCTTGTTCCCCCCACATTTGTCTGGTACCCATACAATGCATCTAAGCATGTGCTTGAAGAAGGTGGCTTTGCTTTCTGAATGCTGGTACAGCATCTGGAGCAGCAGAACAGGGTGTTGGCCACCAAATGGAACCTTGTCCAAAAGCAGGTTCTGCCATCCCAGAAGAACATCAAGCACATCTTCGAGAACTTCATTTGCAGCCTGCAGAGGTGGTTGGACTCATGGCTGCATGAGAGGGGGCAGATGGAGCCTGAGCTGAATGACACGGAGAAGCTCATCAAAGAGTTCAGATGCAAGTGAGCGAGCAGAAACCATCCACAGGGCAGTGAGCTCAAACAGCTTGTCTAATGGGACTTTTGTATTTGTCTGTGTCAATAGAATTCTCTCTCTAAGTCCAAAAAGCTGACATCCAAAAGCACCCTGACCCCTAAATACCCAAACAAGGTCTCTCAAGTCTCAACATGACCCAGTAACCAGTCTCCTCTCTTCCCCAACAGATACGAGCAGGAAATGAACAGACACACAGCTGCTGAGAATTTGTCTTACTGAAGAAGGTAAGGCATCTGGATGAATGGAAGAGTTGGATGCAGAGATCCAAGGAGGTTACTCTGATCTGCTCCTTGCAAGACAAGGGGTCAGGCCTCAAGTCATTGGACAAGTATTGATGCAGAAAAACATGTCACAGAGCATTGCCAGAGAGCATTAAACCTCTGCCCTTTAGTACAGAAAATATATTTCATTCTAAACTCACAGCTTGCTAGTCCTCATGCCCAAATCATGTTTTTCAAGCAGGAGCTCAGGAATATTGTATAGGCTTTTGGGACCCCTCAGCTGTTGCTGCTCAGGGGATATCTGAGCTTCCCAATTACATTTCCTAAACAAAACCTATTACTCTAAAAACATAATGAAATTGCCTTAGGTCTCTGTGTAGACACCATTTTGACTTCTAAATGTCTGGGAACTCTTTTAGGATGCGGACTGTGTCTATCTGACCAAGGCAGAGCTGGAAGCAAAGCTGGAAACCCTAAAGCAGGAGATAGAGTTCCTGAAATGTGTGTCTGCTCAGGTATGGATGCTCTTGTCTCATTCTTGCTTGATGGCAGCTGTTCCTACCAGCTGCTCCTTGTCTACATTGATTTAGGCCTGATTAAACCAATCCATCAGGCTCCATTTGGGAGGCAATGGGAATCCTAGATAAGGAAGACTGAGAGGTAAAAAATAACCCTCGAGCTACATGTGTGATCAAACCTAGTCTTAACTCCTGGGTAGCTCAGGTCAAACTCTCGGTGGTGGTGGTACTTCCACTGGAGTGTGAGATGAGAGATCCAGGGACAGAGGCGTAGTGACACCTTACTGACATTTCACATGGCTTCTAGGAAATTGCTGAGCTGGAGAGAAGTCCCTGTGACACCTCTGTTGTTGTGGAAATGGACAACAGCCGAGGCCTGGACACGGAGGGCATCCTCAGGAGTGTTGAGTGCTGGTATGAGGACATAGCTCAGAAAAGCAAAGGAGAGTTGGCTGTGTTGTGCAGAACTAGGGTAAGTTGTAGCATCCAGCCACATATCCTTAATTCTCACTGTCAAACGTAGCAGTGGAAAGGCAGTGATTTTTCTCTTTCTGTCTTCACTATGTAACTTCTGGACCGAATTTTCCATTCTGCTAAACTGTGTGAGTTTCCCAGTCGGGGGAACATCCCCAGAACAGGTACAGTGCAATGGGACAGGACTCAGTCATGCTGGGAATGGGCAGGTTGTAGGTGAGTTGAATGGTGAAAGCTACAAGAGAAAAGCTCCATTTGCTGCTGAAAGTCTCAGGAGCTGCAAAGTTGTGAGGACATTTCTAAAGCTAGTTTAATTCACTCTGGAAACAGAAGCAAGACTCCTATATTATGTACGCTACCAATATTAATTCTAATTGCCAACTCCCTTTTCTATCAGTTCCAAGAGTTTGAGGAGGCAAAGAGGAGACTTTGCAATGAACTGAAGTCCTACCAGCAAGAAACTGAAGAGCTGAGTTTTGTGATCCAGAGGAGGCAGTGTGACCTTGATAATGTGAAGAAGCAGGTATGATGGATCATATGAACACACTGGATCCTAGATCTGAGATCCCAAGTCACATTTTCGACATCTCTGTGGCACCTCCTTCATCTTTATCAAAGAGCATTGCCTCACACTGGTTCCACTGGTCTACAGAAGATCTTACCAGTGCTGAGTAGGGAAGAAGGATTATTTGTTGGCCTATTTTCTGTTGGATCATTTTGATTTTTGCAAAGAACTAACTGCACCAAATTAGATCATTGGATTAGCTACAGTCACTTGGAAAATTGCTAAAATTGCTTCAGCAAGAATTCTGGCAGGAGACAATGCTTCTGACACAGGTTCAAAGCATCCAATAAGTAGGGTAGAATTATGACTCACCAGTAATTCAGCACCCATAGAAACTGGTATAATTTTCAGACCATCTAATTCATTATATAGTTTAAGTTTTTCCATTTTTTCCCCGTTATAATTATTAGTTCCAATTAAAATAGAATATTGGTAGCCTTGAAACAAGACTTAAACACAGTCTGGCAGTACAGGGACATGTCCAACCTTTCTGTAGTATTTCAGAATTGATATCTGATGTTGGAACCATCTGGCTCTCCTAAAAACAACCTCAATAATTCCCCACCTGGGATTCTGAAAAGAAGTGAGAATTTCTCCTTCAAAGGTCAGTATGGCAAGAAGGAGGGCAGGGAAGGTAAGGACTTTTTGTGTCTCCTCTGACAGGTCTCCTGCCTGCAAACCTCCATTTGTGATGTTGAGCAGTGTGGGGATTGTGCCCTGAAAGATGCCCGGGAGAAGCACGTCGAGCTGCAGAATGCCCTCCAGAAGGCCAAGGATGAGCTGGCTTGCATGTTGCGGGATTACCAGGAGCTGCTGAATGTCAAACTGGCCCTGGATATTGAGATTGCAACATACAAGACTCTCCTGGAGGGTGAGGAGAGCAGGTGGGTACCACTACAACCGTGTGTGGGCAGTGTTCAGTCCCTGGGACTCTTCAGCAGAGACAAGGAGGCTGGAAAATGCTAGAAATGCTAGTTATGTGGTGGATAACCTTGTGACCTTCTCCTTCAGGATACGCTGTGGGAGCCCTGTGAGAGTGTGTAAGTAAGCTCAAGGTTGTCTATTCTCCTTACAACATTAAACAATCCAGTTCTGGTTTGCAGGGGTGGAGGAAGGCTGCGTTCTCCTCATGAGTGATTCAGCTTGTGTTGTCCCATGACAGTCGGCACCACCCCTTGCGACGCCATCTCTGGCTGTGAAGCTGACCCAGGGTGTGGATCTGGTAGACAGTCCAGAAGATGCCGGTCCTCCTGTAGCGCTGCCAGAGGCAGCTCACTACCCAGAGACGCTGCTGCCTGCTGCAGAGGATTCGCCTCCAGAAGCGTTGCCGGCTCTGTAGGCAGGCAGCATGTCGCTGGTGCTCCCGGCTGCATCCTACAAGTGAAGAATTTAGGGCTGGAGGTGGGGGCCATTCGTGCCAGAGCTCAGCCCCTCAGGGCACTGTTGGACCCTGCAGTAGGAGTGCAGGGAGCTGTGGAGAGAGCTGCCGAGCTGCAAAGAGCGTGGGAAACTCAGCTCACCCACAAGGGATGTGTTGGCCAGGGGTGAGGATTTCAACTGGACCTCCATGCCCCAGGACCACCGGGATCTAAACTTCAGCTGTGAGAGTCAGGACAACCAAGACGTAAGACCTAAAGTAGAAAAATGAAAGCCCTGCTCTACTTTCAGTGGTAAAAATGTCCTCAACCCACCTCACACACAAGGAAGAGGCACACTGGGTACAAGAACATTGCGGCATCATGAAACCACATCAGAGAGACTCCACCGGGATCACATCAAAAAAAGGACACTTAAAACATATTCCTTTTGATTTCTGCTGTTTCTTTAAAGGGCTGGTGGTTGTGCTGGGGCACTTATTACCACTCAATTCCTGCTTCCCACCAGCCTTCTTTTTTGTCCTGATGAAGCCTTTGCTATCTATGAAACAAGTTGTGATATTTAATTCGGAATCCTTTCCCCAGAGTGCTCTGGAAAGTGTTTCTGGAAATGAGCTCTCTAGGACTCACCATTTCAGCAAAGTCTATCTGACGTAATTTGAGGCAAGTCAGTGGAGTTGTAGCGGCGAGACACATGGGGTCACAGAGAGGAGGGGCAGGACTCCAGCGCTGTTCTTTGTTCACGGTCTTGGAGCAGTTTGGTCATCCATATGCAGGCAGGCAAGTCATGAAGAAAAACTCAATTCAAAAAAACACATTTCACTTTCTGTAGTCAGCAAAGGATAATTATGTCGCTTGTACTCCTATTAGCCTCCTCGCTTAGTGTCCTGACATATGCATAAATTACAGTACCCTCACTTCTATCTTGATGACTCAAGAGCTTTAAACTTTTTGCTCTTTTTACAATAAAGTGCATGGAGAACGAATGTGTCACCACTTGGTTTTTAATATTTCCCAAGAATACAGAAATGCCCTATTCCTAAATTGGATAAGACATATCTGCTGATTAGAAGTCTTGTCTTAACAATTAAGCAGAGGTGGCAGAGCTTCCCAGAGAGTGTCACATAGATTCGGTCTTTGGTTGGTGGAAATTATGGAAGCCTTTTAAAGTCAGCTTATTTATGCAAATTTTGCACCAAATTTGGCTCCCACACAATGCTATTCAATGGGTGTTTTAAGATTCATAGAGAAGTTACCTCAGTCTCTTTGCGTTTTTATAGCACGTCTACCACAGAGGTGTGATGATAAAACACATTTTATACCTCTTCAAAATCTGCTGCAATAGGGTCATTACAAGAAAAAAAACTCAGGAATGTGCTTGGTTGTTTTTTTCAGCATCATTTTAGAAAACCTGCAACTACCAGTTTAGGATTTCAAAACAGATCAAAGGGAGATATTTTATTGTACATTTGAGCAGATTAAAAAAAGAAGCCAACAAATTAGGAACATAAATCAACCAGAAAGGACTGAAGTTTTTTGCAATTAAACTGATGAAAGCCAACGAGCAGAAGAAATAAAGCATATAGAGGCAAGTTGGACAGGTATAGGTTTTACAGAGGGGAGAATCCAGAGGGAAGGTCTTTCCTATCCGAAGCAATTATTCAGAACTGGAAGAGCTTTCTCTCCCCACCATAATTCTCCTGTGATAGGAAGCTATTTCCCAATCAAATATGAGGAGCACAAAAGAAAACAGTCACAATCTTTAATGAAGAAAACCACAAGAAACATTCGACAGGAAAAGAACAATCGAGCAGCCATAAATATTCATTAGGAGGGGTTTAAGTATCTCATAAAGGTTATGGTGTTCCCACTGAAAATAGACAATCCTGTCACTTTTTATGCAAGAGAAGAATAAGTCAGGGAAATGACACAGAATTCGTGTTGCTTTCTCACCTCCAGACTCCCCCCCATAATTTCCAGATCTGATAAGTTAATTTAGCAAGTGCTTTACTTTAAACCTGTGACCAGCCTCTCTGAACACCAGCGCTTCACGAATCAGTCGGGCGTTTCGTCTGACAGTCAGCAGTACATCACAAAGCTGCACAAACCAAACCAAACGTGGGCTTGGGCACCAGGGCTTTAGCATAACAAAAGGCAGAGCTTATCTCCTGCCAGCTGAATATGCTTCCCAGGAGGACCCGGCCCAACCTCCATGGGCAATTCCTTCTGTACGGCTCAGAGAATCAAGAAAACAGCTTCACCTGGAAGGGATAAGGACTCCTGTAGATTTATAGGGTAGTTGCTGTAACCTAATAACAGCTGCGATATTTTTTTCCCTTTCCCAATCTTTTTGCTTTAACCAGGCAGTGTGATGCCATCCCATTCAGGGGCCTGGGTTCCCATACATCCCACATTAATTTCCACCGTGCAATTCTGTGGGAGGAAGACATCAACATGAAAAACATCAAAACAATCCTTTGCTTTGTTGCAAGCCTCAGCTTTACAGGCGCTAATCACCGCACGGAGATATGATATGTGCATACGTCAGGAACTGAGCAAACCTGGAGAGCATGTGATGTTGTGTACTCTCATTAAGACTTCAAAGGTGCTAAAGAAATTTGGTGCCCAAAGGGTGGGACTAATTTCACCTAACTTTAACCATCCAGAAGTGGGGCGCCTGGTCTACTTGTCTGGTTGTCTAGACTGCCTCTGGTAGTCAATAAGAAGAGAGGTAAGTATCTCCAGAGGTGGATTCCTCCCACCTGTCTTAGCTGCCTATTTTAGGATGCGATGAATCACCGTCTGGAGATACCTATCTCTTTCCATTAGCCATAGACAGAGTCTCAAAGATGAAATTAGAATACGTGGCTAGTTTGATGGCTGAAGTAGGGAGGAAGGAGCACCCAGGCCCAGTGTTTGATGAATTTTATGAGAAACATCCTTTGAAAATCCCAGCCTCGACTTCTAACATGAAGCAGATGTAGGCTAATGAGAGGAAAAAATACATTACCAGGTTGAATTCCCTTGGACAACTTTGGCTTTAGGATACAAGGGAATGAGGTTGCACTAATCAAATAAATTGTTTAATATCTCATGAATGACACGGACAAGAATCTATACAGTCCATGAAACTGCATGTATAGAAATATACGTTACGACCCAATCCTACATCTACCAAATGCTGTCGGCACAGGTAGCTTATTGCCATAGTCCTATCTGAATGCAATCGGTTTTCTATGGCTGCGGATAATTACAGAGGTGGAGCATGGCTCTTTGAGGCTATCGCATAAAACATATTTTAAGAGCTAGTTCGGATTCATCTCCAGAGGCAACAAACAAATTAGTGAACTTCACATGTTCTTATAATGAATTCCATTTTCAGCAGCACATTCAGGGAGAAGAATGCTGACAAAAGGAAAGATTGCAACTTGTCAAAATGACTCATTCAACCCCTCATCAAAATATTTTCCTTTTTTGCTTCTTCCATCCTTCCCCCTTTTTTTTTTTAGTCAAAAAGATGCAATTTTTGCTTCAGACTACTCTCCCATTTTCCATGTCCATACTCACAATAACAAATCGTTGATTCCTGAGATCTTATGTACCAACAGGCGAAAGACTTGTCGTCCCTTGTAAAGATCCAAAAGACATTAAGTGAACTTTCTGCATAGCTGCCTTCTCAGTGGGATTCAGGAGCAACAACAGGGATTTAGCTAACACAGCAATTTTACCCAATACTGGGCAACTTATGCCCAGAATCTCTTACCTGTCAGGAAGCCAGTGGCTCTGGTGAGGCATTTTGGAACTGGGGCTGCTGCAGCACAAGTGGTTCACAGACGTTTAATTGCAGTCTATGCTACGTTCCAAGTGTCTCCCACACAGCCGACATGTATAATGGGGTGCAGAAAGGGAGTAGTGTCACACCAGTCTTCAGTCTGACTTCTGGTCCAGGATGCAGTTTTCCTATATAGAGCTTGTAACAGTTGGCTTTTGTATTCTTCTTTGGATTCAAATATGCATTTAGCATCTGATAAATCTTTGTTTAGAACTTAAAGGATCTGGGAAGTTACAAGCTTTAGCTTGAAGTCTCTAACATTTGTTTTAACTGATATTTCCAATTGTCCTGGCAATGCAGTATAAACTGTGAGCCTGTAAACAAAGGTGTAATCTGAAAGTCATGCCATAAATATGTTGAATTATCCCATTTGTATAGGGCAAAAGTATCAGTTTATGCAACTAATTCATACCACCAGCCCCTCAAACTCACATAAGTTGCAATTACACATTCAATTAATAGCCTTGTGAATCTCGGTGCTGCAGTCACGTCCTATGGTTTCGATGTGCACGTCTTCTTTTTGAGAACTTGATATTAGAAGGTTTAGTGTTTTAAGGAGGTTTAGCATTGTTTTTATGATTTGCACCGCCTGATCCTAACTCCTGGAAAATGTTTTCAGAGGGGGTTAATGAGGATGAGGGAACACAGCTACCGGGTGTCTCCACGTGTATGTATAACATACGTTATACGTCACCATTGTATGTATAACACGCGGACTTCTCCAAGCGTTGCTCCCCTTCAGTTAGGAAGGGCTGAAGGCATTTAGTTGTTTGCACTATAATGTCTCTTTTTCTCCCAAACACTTTACTCTCAAAGAGCTGAAAGAGCCCTATTGTTTTGACTTTCCAAATGTCAGTGTGGAGAAGGCCCCGAGATGGTTGGCAGATAGGTTCACTGCCTAACCTCCTTGGGCTGGTGATTAGGAGAGAGATTCATTTTGACAATGTGAGTCAAAGCCATCTGTGGTGTCCAGTCTAATCTACTCATTAAGACTTCCTCTGTTGATGGAGAAAGACCAGCGCCTGCGGAAAGTGAATCACCCCCGTTCCCCTAAGCATGGACCCAGGGGCTGTTGCCTCTCAGAGGTGTGTCTCCATTGAGTGTCAAGGACATGTCTGGCAAAGTCACCCAACTTTTAGCTGTTGTTTCTTGACTGAGGTGGATCTCATCAGGCTGAACTGTGCTACTGTTCCTTTTTTGTTCCCTGTAGAGACTACCAGAAGATGAATCAAAAGGTCTCCGACATCCAGCTTGGCAGAAGCTCCAGTATAAGCAAGGGCCAAAGATTTAACTGTGTCAAATGGACTTCAGGTTAAGTATTTGCAGCATTACGCAAGTGAAAATGTCACTGACTGCACAGAACATAAACCCTGCAAGAAAACTGAAATATGCCTCAGTTCCTGGATGCAACCTGCTCTGTTCTGGTGCTGTTTCATGTGGTAAGAGAAGGTCAGTGTGAAATGCTGCATGGGAATGTTTTTGGGGGGCATTTTGAGTCTTTGCATATGAACCCAGACCTGTAACTCAGTGAATTTGCTGGTGTTTCAGCACAGAAATGTTCCATGCATCACAACGTGACTTCCATGGTGTTTTTCCATGGCTGACATTTTTTTTTTGGTTACTTTTCTGCACTCAAAACAAGCCTGGTGAGAGAAAAAAGGAAAAAAAGGAGAGATTGTGAAATTACCCCCACAAAGCGCAAGTCTGCAAAACATGCCATCATACACAAAAACCCATGAGACACAAAACCCCAAACGACACACTGCAAACAAATCACAAAGAGTTTCTTCAAAAATGTTTGCTAAACTATAATTAGCGTAAGTTAGGGGAACACTTCAAACCATAATATATTCTAAGCCAACTTGCAAACAGAGCACTTTTAGATTCCTTTTTATTTCCTCAGTAGTTAGTATTTGCTGGGCTGTTTTGCATTTTGAGAAGCATTTATTGCTGCTAGGCAAACCAAACCCTTAAGCGCTTTAAATTAATGTCCTGATCCTATCAAGGCCAGCTTCCCAAATGTATATAAGGGGTAGCATCACTGTGTCACTGCAGCGGGATCTCTGTTCCTCTCCTGCAGAAGGGCTTCCCCTAAACTTTCATATTCCACCTTCAAATAAGCCACGATGAGCAGACAGGCACCAACTGTGAGATCCGTCCTGGGACGAAGAGGCTTCAGTTCAGCTTCGGAGATTTGTGGTCGAAGCTATGCCGCCTCTGCCTGCCAGCCTGTCCGATGTGGAGCTGGTGCCTACAGCAGCAGGAGCGTCTGCAACCTGGGTGGCAACAGGAGAATTTCCTATGTGAATGGGGTCTGCGGTACTGGATGTTTTGGAGAGTTTGGCTTCGGCGGCGTAGGCTACGGTAACGTTGGAGGAAGGGTTGGCCTTTGTGGCCCCAGGGGATACAGTATTGTGAGAGGTTACCCCGATCGCAAGGCTGATGGCATCCAAGGCATCTGCATTGATGAACGGCTTCTGAAACCCCTCTGTGTTGGGGTCGACCCGCTGGAACATGAAATACGCTGTCAGGAGAAGGAACAGATCAAGACCCTCAACACCCAATTTGCCTGCTTCATCGACAAGGTGAGTGCAAACCTGCTCCGCACCTGCACTTCGTTGAGAGAAATAAAACACAACCAACCTCCTCCAAAACCCCAGTCCAGCTCGTGCCATGAATCACTGAGCTGGGTCCGTGCAAGGGTCCAGTCTCCCACAGAGCCACGTTGGTTCAGAGTCAGATCTTCAGTATTGGGGAAAGGCTCATTTCAGCCACATTCCAGTCCGAGTATTTGATGGTGCTTGTATCGTGGCCACAGTAAGCACTGGACTTTCTTGCAGGTGTCTGCTCTCTGGATGTCCTCAGCTGGATTTCTCATTGCAGCCGCCTTCTAGCTCAGCTAGAAGTGACAGCCCTGATGGGCTCATCTTTCTGTTCTGTATTAAACCCTTTTCCCCCTTTGTCTTTAAATATAGCGACTGTTCCAAAAATGTTCCTGAAGGCAAAGGAGGTTAATCTTGATTCAGGCACCTAAACACTAGATATCTAAGTCTGAGCTGTCACCTTAGAATCCCTTTATAGCAAAACCAGAGACAAACAGGTTCCACGCTCTGGGGATTCAATTTCATCCTGAAGCACATCAGAGGCACCATCCAGAGGAGCTTTATTTCTATTCATTGGTGTGAAAGGCAGATTTAGGCATGTGACTTTCAGATTTCCAAATAAGGGCAGATAATTTTCTGATCATTGTGGCGTATCACCTCTTGCTTCCCGAAAATCCTATTCTTACAATCTGCAGTTTCACAGCGAGAGCAGACAGTTAAACCAGGTGTTGAGTTATTGCACTCATCTCTTTATTTGAAGAATTGCTTTTTTTTGGCCTGCAGGTCCGATTCCTGGAGCAGCAGAACAAAGTGCTGGAGACCAAGTGGGGCCTCCTGCAGCAATACGTCCTACCAAAGAAAGGGAAAAACCTTGAACTGTACTTTGAGAATTACATCTGCGACCTGCGGAAGCGCCTGGATTGCTTGCTGTGTGAAAAGCAAAAACTGGGCAGCGAAGAGTGTGCCACAAGCCAGCTGGTGGAGGAGTTCAAGTGCAAGTAAGGACCTTCAGGTCTCCTCTAGCTGTTGGCATTTCACTTCTCTGGTTCATCTTAGGCAACTTCTCCCAGTCATGTGGCACATCCCCTCTGGGGATGTCACATTCTTCTGTCTCACTTGCAAACCCTTTGCATTGTTAATGTTGTTCACGAAGAAGCTTCTGATCTTGGGATGGTCTAATGTTTGGTCTCCAGACACTGATCTTACAGTGCCTGATGGCAGTCTCTGAGCAAGCGAAGGATGTTATTTATACCTGATGGTTAGTGTCTGTGTATCTGACAGTAGTGCTTGGCTGAGCCCTTTTCTTCTCCTTTTCCAACAGATACGAAGAGGAAATCAACAGGCGTACAACTGTGGAGAATGAGTTTGTGGCCCTCAAAAAGGTGAGAAGCTCAAAATACATGTATCATTATACCTGTAATAGGTTTATTTGGTGTAAATCTTGGCTCAAATAGTGCATTATTAGCAAACGACTGGCAAAAGTGTTATAATGAGCAGAAGGAGGGAGGCCTGTAAAGAGGAACAGAGTCAGAAAAAAGAGGTAAATGCAAGTAGAAAGTGAAAACATTGTGTCCTCAAAGCTTACAACACCAGTACTCCACCAATACTTTTGTTACTCCAAGCACATTCTTGAAGAGTAATGGGAGGGTGTATTTGTGGAAGGGGGACAGAGTGGGAGAGGTCACACTGGAATACCCAGTGTCTATGATGCTGGTTATTTTCTGACAATCTCTTCTCATCTTTTATACTTGGACATCAGAAAAGGAGAAATCATTTGAACAATATTAAAAAAAATGTTTAAATACCCATTAGTCTATTCTGAGTTTGTAGCTAGCTCCTAAGTAATAAATAAACTAATCCCTGTAAGTCACGTTGGAATAGTTTCGTTTTCCTTTAGGAGACACCAGGCATCTTGACTCACCCTCTCACACCTTTCTGTTCTTGAAATCTTGTTGAAACATGTTTCTGTTTTATTGGTGCCGTCTCTGACTTCTGTATGTTTCTCCAATGTTGTCAGTGAGACTGGGCTGGGACATGTCTCCTCTCTTTCAGGATGCAGACTGTATCTTTTTAAACAAGGAAGAGCTGGAGGTGAAGGTGGATCTGTTAAGAAGGCAGTTGGAGTTATTGAAATGTGTGTTTGAGGAGGTGAGTTTCTCTGGTCTGTCCCAGGAGTTTATTGGCGCTGTCTCATCCTTCAGGTGCTCGGATTTCTACAGCTTGAAACCCCTCTTGGACATGTCTCATCCCAAGCCTTGAGTACTTGAAAGCATGGAAGTACAAGGCTGATATAATATTAACATGATTATGCTGGAAATAGGGTGGTTCCCCCTTTCTTAATGCAGCTCCAGGTATGAATTGGCTGTGTCTTAACACTACCCCTGAGAAAAGAGATGCGTCTGTCTAGTTACTCCGGATTGCAGTTGTCTGATTAGCGCTAAAGAAACTCCCAGCTTAATCCTGTCATTAACATCAGTAAAGCAGCTGAAGATGACAGGATACCAAGGGTTAAGTCACTCAAATTCCTTGCCCTTGATGTGGACAGAATTGCTGCAGGTCAGCATGTAGGTCAGCAGCTGACATGTGGCAACTCATCCAGCAGGGAGGATTGTCTGCTGAGCCAACCTGAGGCACCTTTCTTGACTTGTTATATCCATCAGCTGAGCACTGTGGCTCTTAGTCCCAGCCCTTCCTTCACTACAAAGTCTGAGAATTGCTAACGGCTGACTAAGCCATTCCCCAACCTGTAGGAACGAGCTCAGGTAGATCGCCAGCTATGCGACACTTCGGTCATCGTGAAAATGGACAACAACCGAGACCTGGACATGGAAAGCATCATCAAGAACGTTGAATGCTGGTACCAAGAAATAGCTCAGAAAAGCAAAGAAGAAGTTGATGCCTTCTACCAAACCAGGGTGAGTAAGAAGGAACCTGGGTGTCTGCCTGGCAACTTAACAGTTGCAGGTCAAAAACGATGATTGTCTTGTTTCTTGGTTCCAGTTTCAGGAACTTCAGGATAAGAGAGGCAAGTATTGTGACGATCTGCAAAGCAACAAGTGTGAGATTTCAGAGCTAACCCGGATGATACAGAAGCTGCAGTGTGAACTGGAGAACGTGAAGAAGCAGGTAGGAGAGGCCCAGAGGTGATGTTTCCAGAAAGGGCAATGTCTTGGAGGACAGCTCAGATATGGGGGAAGGTGGCCTTTAGTAGACTTTAGACCTGCTCTAGGCTGTAGTTGGAAAGTCTATAATTGAAAAGTGGATAGAGAGAAGGGACACTGGTGGTTTTTTCCTCTGTTTGCAACTGGAAGAGGAAATGAATCCAAAACGAGAATGTCCAGGAATTAGGAAATGAAGCCTTGAAGACACCTGCACTGTTATCCTCCCCTCTGACAGGTCTCCTGCCTGCAAACCTCCATTTGTGATGTTGAGCAGCGTGGGGATTGTGCCCTGAAAGATGCCCGGGAGAAGCACGTCGAGCTGCAGAATGCCCTCCAGAAGGCCAAGGATGAGCTGGCTTGCATGTTGCGGGATTACCAGGAGCTGCTGAATGTCAAACTGGCCCTGGATATTGAGATTGCAACATACAAGACTCTCCTGGAGGGTGAGGAGAGCAGGTGGGTGACAGAGACCTTGTCCCTTTTCTCCTGTACATCAGAGGTTTGAATGATTCCAGCTCCCAAGTGAATTCTGCAGCTCCATGATCCTCCCAGGCTCACAGAAACTGGGGCTGGAGAGATGGTTGGAGGCTGTACAGGCCTCCCTTGTGCCAGCAAAAACAGTTGCTGTCCTAGGGATAGTCAGACATGTTACAACAAGGGATTAAGTGGGCTGGATATATGGCTGGAAGTGATGAGTAACGTCAGGTTTCTAGATGTGTATGCAACTGGTTAATAGGATAACATGCATTTCTCCTCTCTCCCCTAACAGGATATGTGTGGGGAACCCGGTGAGCGTGTGTAAGTAACCTGAAGATTTTCAGCCACGAGGGTTTCTCATTTTAGGAAAGGCAGTTTATGGAGTAGCATTATCTGTCCGCCCCAGCTCCCTCTGCCTCTGCCTCCCTTTTCCCTTTCAGCCTGGGCTGATGTTGAAGGTTTAGTCCCAGAAATCTCAAATTCCTCTGAATTTCAAATGAATCAGCTTTTGGATAGAGGGGGGAAGGTCACTCATGACCCTTTTCTACTCTTGGAGTCAATAGCGAGCTGTCCTGGTGAACCCACCAGGCAATGCACTGATGTGCAGTGAACTGGGGAAAGAAGATGCCACCAGCCAGATGAGCAACGTGGGAACTGGGAGGATCTGTGAGGGGATGTGTTGGGACGTGGGGGAGGAGTTGGAAGGAGCAGGGGTTCAGATATGTTGAACGAATCTAGAGGAAATCAGGTTTGGTCGGTTCTGTCACTCATGAAACAACTTGCCTGTGAGAGTCTTCCAGCTTTCCTCTCTAAATAATTACTCCCGTGGGTTGTCTTGCAGCTGTGGTCAGCAGTGGCTACAACATCCCCGATGACTGCGGGATGCTGGCTGCAAACGGGGCTGCATGTGGCTACGGCTCCCTGGGGAGACGGTCTGGACGACACAGCTCCCAGAATGGAGGATTCAGCTCCCGGAGCGCTGGGATCCACCCCAAGAGAGTCATTAGTTCGGTGGCCAAGCAGTGTGTCCCAGAGGTGTATTGCCAAGCCGGAGGGGTCAACTGCAAAAACGGGGGATTCAGCTCCCGTAGTGGGGGGTACCCAGCCCGCACTGTCATCAGCACGGGAAACGGGGGCTTGAATGCTAGGATGGGGGCTTGCCAAGCTGGTGGGGTGGTCAGCTTTGGAAACCAAGGCTGCGTCATCAGGCAGCTGGGGGGCTCCCCCGTCGTTGTTGCAAACAGCCCTGAAGTTGTGGGGTGCAACAACGGCATGGTGGGGAACTATGGGGTTGTCAGAGACCCATGCGTTGTTCCATAGGGCCATCAGCTGGGGAGGTGGCACAGCCAGCAACGTCGGAGGGCAATGCTTAGACGTGCAGTTCCTACCACTGAGATGATGCAGGATAGTTTCTCTGCCCACCAGTAGCAACATTTGTCACCAAGCCCATTCCCACATTTATTAGCATCAGATACGTCCCCCACCAAGTTATGTTTTCAGAGTCCCCAACCCTAAAGACACATCTCGCAAGCTTCTCCAGCAGGTGCTCGACACAGTATTATTTCTGAGTTTATATTGCCTGGATTACCACAGCTTTAAGGGTTTGCTTGTTGCGCTGCCTTCTCTCTCTGGCTTTTCCCATAATGAGCAGATTCATTAACAATGTTCTTCTTTACAAGACACCTCTTTTTCTTCCAGCTCCTCCCAAAGCATTTCAGAAAAGAGAGTGATGATTTAGCTTTCCCAGGAGGCACTGCAAAGAGCACGCTGCTTTTTTTTTTTTTGTGTGTGTGTCAAAGAAGAAACCCTGAGCTGCAAATTTGAGCTTAAATTTTAAACAAGGCAATTTCAACTTTCAAAGCACCTGCTAGTTACACTGCAGCCATAGGCTTTTTGTGGAATTTGCTTACAGATTAATACGTAGTACTTCCATTTGCTTCTGCATGTTAGGGGTGGCTAGTTCAAAGCGTGATGATTTTTAGAAGAGCTCACCCCCCCATCCCTACCCCCAAAATGCCAAGGGAAGTTGTTGGTGCATGCATCTTCTGAGTTGACACCTTGTGCTCACATAAACAGCTTCCTTCATTGATTGCTCAAACTTCCCAGCTTTTCGCTGCGCCTTCAATAAACTGCATTGAAAGTACATGGATGTCTCTGAATTTTTTTGTAGATGGTATTTAAAGAAGTTACAAAATGGGTGAAGAAGTGCTCTTTCACAGTCCATGGGGGGAAGAAAGGACCAAACAGATCTTTTGATTCTCTTTAGGCAGTTTGAAGCATGGTGGGACTCAGATGCCTGGAGAGTCCAATGATGTTTATTCTGGTTTATTTACCTCCTTATATCACATCACCTATAAGACCTATTTTATAGCCCAGGTAGCAACTGATGTCAAAGATTGCCAGAAATCCCGAAAATAGTTCTGAGCACTGTAAGCTATCCTCTACGACAAGTTTGCCAACCTGCAGCTTCATTCATTGCTGCAGCCTCAGAACAACTTATTTGTTTGATCCTTCCATGTCACAGCAATTGAATGAAGATAGATGCCAACACTGACCTTCTGAGCTAAATGTGTTTGTGATCAGGGTTGTGCTCTGCCAGACTCATATGTATTTTGGACATAAAAACCTTTGCTTCAGTGGCATTAGGGCTGACAAAGCGTGACATTTACCCTGTATGACTTAAAAGGCAAAGGGATAAGTTATGAGATCTTCTGGCCGTAATGGGGTGGCATCAACTTTATCTTAGTTTTGAAGTCTCCCACGTTGAGGTCAACATGTCAGCTGGTTGCTGGGGGCTCATTTCATGGAAAGAAACCAACATTTCCATGGGGTGATTCATCTGACTAAACACAGGTGCCTAATTTAGCATGAAATGCATCAAGCTCTAGTCTCTAGTGACTGCATCAATTAGATCTCTCCTGGCGCTGCAGGCAGTCCGGGGCAGGGGTATTAGCGCAACTGGAAGCATCACCATGCGAGACGCCTGCATGTACTCAGACAAATACACCCTGCCTGTCATCCACTGAATTTGCAGACACTATTATCACAGTGAATTTCTCCCTGTCTCCAGCACATGAAGAATTACAGGTCACACAGCACCACTAATCTCCCCGCTCTCACAGGGCAAAATTCTAATTGCAACCTAAAAAAAGTGAATATTAAAGACTGATGCAAGGAAGAAGATAAGCACCATTGGGAAAGGGCATGAGATGTCATTTCTACGCTGAGAGTAGAAACTGTCTCATCTTTGACCACCGGTGTGTCAGACTCTGGTTAGGTGAGGTGGACAGTCCTCCACCTGAGCCTCTCTCTCAAATGAGGAAACCCAGTTCAGCAATTTACTCAACTGGTTACAATTAGATGAGCTGGAGCCCATCTAGGTGGGTAATTTTGCATACGAGCTTAGTGCATTCACCACTTGCAAATGTAATTTGGAAAGAAGGCAAGCCCAATGCCTAGAGTCCCTGCTGAGCCATTAGGCAGCTCCAGTTAATTGCCCGAACGTCACTGATTCCCTGTGCACTTTCAAGACGTCACTCTGGGCCACAGCCAGGCGCCGTGCACAGGATGGCTGTCCAGGAACCATTGTGCCTCCCAGTTTGGGTCTTCCTTGTGGCTGTGAGGAGACATGGCCATCCCTTTGCAATCCATAGCCAGAATGACTTGGCTTGGCTTTGTTTCCGCGGCCACTTTTCATTGGGTTTTGCTGTTACTAAAAAAGACAGTTGTTTGAGAAAGAGGAGGTGGAGGAAGCCACAGCTTTGGGACCTGGGGTTAGTCCTCACCAGCTGCTGCTGGTTGACTCGACCAGTTCGTCTTGCCCTTGCTTGATCTCCCTCCATGGCTCAGCAAAAGAGGAACTGGCTTTGCGTGACGTTCCCAGCCTGGAAGGGGAGAAAGCCCAGCAAGCCCTGGGTTTTCCAGAGCTTTCCCCTCCCGACCATCAAAGTCAGGACACCAAGGTGTCCCCAGATAAGAGCAGACACAAGCCTGGGCTGTCGGTTGCAGTGCATCATTCTCTTGCTTCAGGGGTGAACTGCAGACAGGAGTCTAAAATAGCTTCCTAATGTTAGCAAGGGTAACTTCTCCCGTCCCAAGCAAGGAAGCAGTAGGCGACTGCCTAATTTCAGTGGGAGAATAATTATCTTTTAGTGGACCGAATAATAGAGAGAAGAAAGGAAGATAATACTACCTCTTCCAAAACAAGGGCAGCTCCTTTCCTCCTCATGTTTGAGCCAACACCCAAATATTCTTAGCTATAATTTTAGCAAACCAAAGGGGAAAATGAAGGCTGCATTTATTTTTTCTCAAGGGCTACAGCTGAATGGGCTAGCTCTCACAGTAGCAAAAGGAAAAGGTTAATCTCAAATGGCTTTCAAACTATTAATTACAGCTTGTATTACAAGTTCAGGAACATTTCCTGGTAAGTGATTGCTATTTTTCCTTCCCACATTTTACTTTTTTAAATCTTGAGGATTATTTTGACTATTTTTTTGCCTTCCTTTCTAATAGCAATTATCTTAAACAGACAGTTGTTTTAAGATGGGGAACTGGATTTTCTGTCAGTTAAAAATAACCAGAGAAAACCTTTTAGTAATTGCGAAATGCTTTCATTCAGTTCTTTTAGTAAAAAAAATTAATAATTTTAAAATTCCAGTAATTTTATTCTATTAAATGTTTTGGGTTTGAAGTTTTGGCTGAGCAATGCAAGCACTCCAAGCCAATGCCATGGAGATGAAGGTGGGAAGAATCAAAGCCATCTAGACTAAGTGCATGGTCCAGGTCTCCTCCATCATCTGTGGGGACAGATAGGAACTCAGAGGGTGCCCCCCCCAAAAAACAAGCGTGTCCTGGGTGTGTTTCAAAAAGAGCAATATGAAGGCAGGGTGACTCTATTCCTGACTTGGGCAACCTCCCGCAAATATGTCGCCACCCCGTATAACCAGCATTTTCCACTTCAGCCATCCTGTCCAGGATGGAAAGCTTCTGCCATAAATTCATCTTCAAAAAAGACAGCCTTTCGCACTGACCCACTCACCCTGAAAGTTTATAGACTCTTAGGAAGGGTGACTCACCTGCTCCTAAAGCATCTCTCTGCACTAAATACACCAAGAATGTGGGAAGAGGAGGAAGAGGTGGGACTTTTACAGGAAGAGAGCGCAAGTAATCTCCAAAAAAGTAATCTCCACAGCGTGTCCCTGCAACGCAAGGCAGAAGAGATGGCACAACCACAGCAATCAACTCAAAGAACACACTTTGCAGTAAATATTTGAACTGGTAATTAACCCGAGTGGAATACCTTAAACAAGGAAATGTTCTCTGAGCCAGGATTGTCACTTAAGCTTTTTCACTTGCGCGTTATTCTCTCTGTGTGTGTGACAGTTACTATAATGTTTTTCATGTCAAAACCAGATACCAATTACCAGTAGCCAAACAAAACCATGCAGGCTCAAAGACATTTATCTCATCCAACCCTGCCGAATGTAAGGGATATTTTCAAAGTCTGCCACTAGACGGTCTCTTTCCCTTCCTGCTCTGCCTCTTACCTGCAGGGAAGGTGTCTTTTTCTTCTCCTTACCTGGAATGAGCTTAAGATGCAACCTCTGCAGTCTAGCATTGGATGACGGTCTTTGCTTTTGCCTTTTCTGCTGCTTGTGAGCTAAAAAGGCTGCAAACTCACCCAGCCTTTGAATCGGTATCAACTGCAAGAATTTTGAGCAGCTTTGCTGGAAGAAGAACCCCCTTTGGTCTCTGTGCAAGTCTACGGAGACCTTGGTGGTGGACCAAGGTGGTGGACACAGGATACAGCGAAGGTGGCACAAGATGTGGAAGTACGTACGTTTTGGCTTTAAAGACCTCAGAGGTTGCAGGAAACCTGGTGAGTGCAGAAGGTTTGGCGTTTATAGCAGCAGAGGAGCTTGCAGGATGAATCGTGGTGATGGCAATGCTGGTCCTACTCATTCTGCCAGCAGTGAAAACAGCCAAAGCATCAGCATAGATGAAAGCTCCCAGCACTGGTACGGCTCTGGGGCTGAATCACCTGCGACTATGAAATATGCAGGGAAAGGAATCTTAGGAGCAAATCTGCCTGCTTTGCTGATGAGATAGGAGAAGGACTATGCTTTAGTCTGCAGTGTCTCCTTAGAGAGCCAAACTGGGAAATCCCCAGCCACATCAGAAAGATATGGTTTGGAATACCCCACTTACTTAAAAAAACAAAAAATCAACTTGTTTCATTTCAACTTTTTATCCCAGGTGTTAAAAAACACTTTAACTAGGTCAGAATTTCCTAGAGGACAGAATTACATTTTTGTGGTCTGACGAAGCAGATGTAGATTTATTGCATTTTTTACCATTACTCAGGGAATCGTTATCAGGGATAATTTGCCCTTTTTCTTTTTTCCCCCCAGGTATCCAATTTTCAAGGTATTTATCCAGCACCCAGAAAGCACAGTGGTTCTATTTCCCCTTTCTGACCCCTGGACCAAATGAAATGGTCTAGCTGTCTTCCTGATACGTTGCTTTCTGTTCTTTAATGAACAGAACATTTACTATAATCATTACTATATGTTATTATTACTACTAGCACGCAGGGTAGGCAGCCAAGTGGGATGTCTTGTGGCTGCACAGATGGGAAATCCGAGGCTGCATTTTCAGCCCTGCATCTGCTGCCCGAGGAAGCGGATAGACACTT
This sequence comes from Phaethon aethereus, assembly GCF_964289735.1. Lineage (NCBI taxonomy): Eukaryota > Metazoa > Chordata > Aves > Phaethontiformes > Phaethontidae > Phaethon > Phaethon aethereus. The sequence continues at coordinate 1,119,172 of NC_138605.1, forward strand.
TGCACAGCAGGTGGGAACAAACGATACCCAAAGAGCCTGCCACAAAGCAGATTGTGGATAAATACAGGTAAGAAATTAGCCAGTAATTATTTCCTCCTGTGAACACTTCTTCCTTGCAGCTAGACAGCTCCACAATCCATATTGTATTCCAAAGCGAGTTGTTTCTTGTGATGTGGTCAATATTACTAACCGGAGGGAGGGGGAAGCTTTTATTCAGAGATCTCACTTGAAAAAGGATGGATCAGGGTAGGAACAAGATATTCTGGGCTTGCGGTCCAGGCTCAGCGTATGGGTGGAGGATTCTCCACCTCCTTGGGTACAGCAATATAGGATTGTGCTGGATTTTTCTCACCTCTGCTTAATACAACTGCTTTCCTTTTTATGTGATTTTAATGGAAAACGGTCAGTTTTCTTTGGATGCTTCAACTCATCTGCACTAGAACAAAGTGAATTTTGGACCTTTCTGTTTGGTGGACAAACCAAACATCTGGGTAAATTCTGACCTGGCTGCCCCCAAAAGTTTTTTTCTGCCTTTGGTCAGGATTTCAGGGTTTCTCTTCTACATCAATAAAACCTTTTCAGGAGGTCTACTTTTCTCAAAACACCAGCCAGCAGATTTAACTTTCCTTCTCCACTTTTTCCAGGCTTGTGTCATTGAGGTGGCTCGAGGAAACTCCTAACTGGAGACAACATGATCCGCAAGTCTACTTAGAATAAAAGAAGGGAACCCAAACCCAATCCAACCATGCAAACCAACTGGCTAGTTGAGTGTGAACTGCTCTGTGCCTGCATGCGGTTGGTCCCGCGTTGGCTCCCGAGGAGCTGGATGGTGCACGCCATGCCATGACAGAGCCGCAGGGCAGGGCGAGTTTGTTGAGGCAGAAGCTGGAATTGCTGAGATGTGTGTTTGAAGAGGTAGCAGTTCCTCCCTTTCTGTCCGCAGGGAAATGCAGGTTATGTTTTTTTCCTGGAAACACCCTCGTCTTTAGCACAGCCCAGTTTAGCGTAGACAGAGTTGGGTTTCAGAGCTGGACCTTCTATTTATCCAACATATTCTCTAATAGGATTGATATACTAGTTGCATAGGGAAAAAAAAATCCTGCTGATATTGTTCAGGGTTTAGGTGTTACCTACATGGAAAATCCTCTGTCTATACCCAACACTTGCTGGCCATGGGCCAGTTCAGTAGATGGATTTATCCTTTTTCAGGATTAAAGGAGGCTTGGTGATGAATCACTCCAGGTCAGATTTTAGCTGCAGGATGAAGACTCCCATTATACAATTAGTTCTGCATTTCCCCAAAAGTGATGCAAATGAGGGGGAATCGCTCTGGACTGCAACTTTTTTGCAACCTTTAGGCACAAGCTTTGTAACACTTCCATTACTGGGAAAATGGACAACTGATGGGAGACGGGCACATTCAGAAACCCCGGCACTGAACCGAGCTCAGAGCAGATATCAAGGCTTCGTGCCATCAATGAAGAACACATCAGCTACTGAATACCATTGCATAAGTGCAACCCCCAGCTCTGGAGGAGCCCAGATGTTGACCTAGGGCAGTGTATTAAACAGGATCTCTGATAGCTTTCTTGAAATGGGCCATTTTGTACAGCAGAAATTAAATTAACAAAGTTGTTATGTGAAGAAAGCAGGCAGGTGGAAGGGTAAAGCATAAAAACCCTTTACATTTTAAGGTGCTCTTTCAGTTCTGGGGTCAAGGAAAGAGGATTCAGTGTAACTGAGAAACAGGGTTTAAACACTCAGCATCTGAGACCTCCGGCTTTGGAGATGAGACCATGAGCTTGCCCCGCAGCACTCTGCTTGTGACAGTGATGAAGGGTTTGGGTGGGAAGGAGGTGCTAAACCTCTGCAGGGCAACTGGCAATTATGCCAAACCCAGTAGCAATCTCATAAGCAACTGGTTCTCTTTATCATATACTCTTGGAGTAACTTGAAAGAAGACACTCAGAGGGGGTATGACGCTTTGGGGACAGTGCGCCTGGGGTGTTTGTCAGTCCTTAATTGAAACGAGGACAATGAAGCCACAGTTGTCATGCTCAGTAATTAAAGGGAAAGTAAAGCCACCCATCCATCCTTTGACAGGTAGCCTGTCTGCAGACGGGTATTTGCGATGCTGAGCAGCGTGGTGACAGCGTTTGCAAAAACGCCTGGGAGAAAAAACATGAAATACTCTCTACGTTAAGCCAAGGAAGAGCTGAAAGGCCAGGTGTGGAATTATTAGGATGTCTTGAACACCAAGGTGGCTTTTGGTCATTGAGATTTCCACATGCAAGCCATTTTTGGATGGAGAACAAGAGAGACAGGTGCTTAACACTCCCTGGTATCACATGCAGCACCCAGCAGGCGGATTACCCCATAGGATATTCAAGGAGAAAACGCAACCACATAATAACAAGAACAAAGAGAATAACAAGGCAACACACCGATGCGTGGATGTTGCTTCAAGAAATTATACTGGAGTTCCCCAAATGAATCTCTGCTGAGCAGAGGAGGAAGATGGGTGCCTGATTCACTTGGGATCACCTGGGTGCAGAGTTAAGAGTAGGTGTTAAATGAAATCGTGAATTTCTAAGATCCCACTCAGTGCAGTTTCTTCTGAAAGTTGCAGATTTGCCTAATAACGTATTTCCTTTTATCCTCCAGCAGACCATGGCCAGGGAGTCCTGTTAGCACAGCTATGAAAAAATGTATGATTCCCAGGAAGATTTTCTCTTTCCCAATTCTCTGTGCCATTTCTGGCTTTCTTTTCCAGTTACCGAGTGCTGGGTTTTCTTAAGGCGCAGGTTCCCAAGTCTGGTGCAATGGACAGTGATAGTGGCCCAGTTGTATTTCAAACTTCACATCTCTGGCCATGGAAGAAAGAGTTTCCTAAAACAAGAGATTTAGGTCAAGAAGTGAAGGAATCCACCTCAGAAACACAGTGAAATCCAAGTGTGACTTTGCATCTCTGAAAGCATAGTGATCTTGCACGCTGGAGAACATAGCTGCGGCAGAGAAGCGTTTAGCTTTGGGAGGAGGGATTATCAGTCCAGAGGTATAATCGTTACCGTTGCTTGCCTTTATCTCCCTGAACGTGTGGTTTGCTAGCAATTCAGAGAGTTTCTCTCTGGAAATGGAGGTTACAACCCTGTAGGTTTGCTGAACTAGAGACAGTGGTGCCCAGTGTTTCAGCTGCCTGCTCTCCGGGGCAGGTAGCACGGGGGCTTTAGCTAACTTTGGAGCAGGTGTTTCTGAGTATTAGGGCTGTGATGAATAGAAATTGGTTGCAAATTCCTCTAGGACAAATACTGCTCTTTATCTCTAGTTAACCCAGTGGAGCAACCATAATACAGACTTATGCACCAAGCCACGACCTCTGGAGTGACACATTGCAAGTTTTTTGCGTGTTCGTGGCAAAATGAATCACAAAAGTGACTCCAACCATTCATTAAGATAATAGGTACGTCCTCTAGAAGCTATACCTGCTGTAATCTCCTTAATCTGAGTGTCCATCTGGAAAGCTTAATGAATAGGTGCTCATAAACACAGCATTGTTATTTCTCTGGTTCGTATTTGTCTTTTTATTTTGCTGAGGCTGGTACAACAGGTACCACCTCTCCTCTTGGATCATGCCCCCATGGCCCTGCAAAGTGTGACTTCTTGTCTCCAGGTTCTCCTGTGCTACTGACTTTAGAAAACAAGCTTTTGCTTGATGATACCAAGCTCTCTCATTGACTATTCATGAAGCCCATGCCTCTAGCTTCAACTTGGTGATCAGTTTTCAGGTAGCTGAATTCAGGTAAGAGGAAACCCATGCTAGAAGTGTTTTTATTCTTTTATGTTATCTCACCTGCCAAGTAATTTTTACAAGGCCAGTAATAGGGTTTGCTCTCTACTGAATACCCCTCCTTGTCCCTCTCTGCAGAGTGAAGCTTTGTAATTCAACACGGCACACAGAGATTGTACTGCTGATAAAAGCTCTGTGTTCTCCGCTCTGCTGCCAATAAGCTGCACGCAATGTTTGTGCATCATCTCTCATTTCAATTTTTTTTTTAAAGAAACCTGTTTAGACGTTTGCAAAATTAACTTTATTACATTAACCACTCACACTGAACAGCTACTTTCTATGGTCATTATTATATATATTCATGTGCACACACAGACATAGATTTACAGACCTATCGATGGGAACTAGTTGAAATTCAGTGGCTGAATTTCCCTCCTCCCACACTCTCCCCTTTCACTCAGCTGCTGGAGGGCATCTCTGGAGTCCCTGGTTGGCTTAGTGCATGAAGGAACATGCTTTCTGGTTAAAGAAGTCTGTACCATGGAAAAGAAGAGACAACTGTCCTGTGAAACAGTACAGCAGTATTTCCAACCCCAAATCTGATGTGGTTCTCATGGCTGCTTTTTACAGGGATTGCCCATCTTCCCCCCGAAAAACACTTTCAGTGCAAACCTCGTGCCTTTCCCTTGGCACGCGGTTGGTCTGCCTCTGCAGTGGCAATTCCCAATGCTTAGTCCTGGCTCTTGTGTTTTCATCACGACACTGCCATACCAATTCCACCCCATTACTCAGAGCCCTAATAGTCCATCAGGCCCCGAGTGTTAGCACAAAGTTGGTCGGATGATGCAAAAGTGCCTTACAAATTCCTATGCAAAAGAGGAACGTTACAAAGGAAGGGGGTGGACACCCATGGTGTTTGGTATGAAACCTATTTGTCTCTTGCAAAATAAGATGGTAAATAAGAACTATAAAGGAGAGTTTCTCGGCTTAGATCACCTGGTAACACCATCAAAATGGAGATTTAAAAAATGCAAACAAGCTGCCTTGTGCTGCTGCTGGCACCCTGTCTACTGCAGTCAAACATCCAGAAGTCACAGAAGCTCTGTCTGAAAGATGCATGCTGCATCCAATGCCCAGGTTTTCCACCACATGAATAAAGAACTGCCCAGAATATGACAAAGTTGCCCTGAACAAAGCGCCGGGATTCGCTGTCGGGGCACCAAGCGTGGCCAATGCATCACAGAGGACACAAGCAGGGCAGACACCCAGCTCTGACTAGTAGGCAGCTCTCCATGTTCCTTGCATGAGACATTGCCTTTGCGAGCTTTGCCTTGAGCTTGCTTAGCTACTGCCATGATACCCCAACATCTTCTCGCCAATACTGGTGATGTGACCGACATTGGTCACTCACGTTTATTATTGGCCAGCAGAAAGACTGCAGGTAAAGGTTTTGGCAAGGTCTTATCTAGAAGCAAGTGCTGATGGTGCATATGAGCAGCGACCACCGATGCTCCGGGAACAGCCTGGAAGGAACCTCAGGAGTTATCTTGTCCATCTTTTTGCCCCAAAGCAGCATAAAGCCTTTGCCATTGGCCAAGGACAAGCCAGGCTGAGGGTGAACAGCTGCTGTGGAGCAAGGTTACAGGGAGGAAAGCAAGGTGCCCAGTGGCAATGGAAGGAGCCCAGACCATCATCTCTACCCTGGTCCCCACAAATTCACCATCTGCTTTGATGTGGGAGCAAAATCAAGTTGCAGTTAAGAGACTGGGAACAGCCACCTTTGGAGGGCTGGACCCGTGAAACCAAAGGGAGATGTCCCAGGGGCCTCATTAGCCATTTTAATGGCAACTTCGCGGTCCCTTTCGCAAGGAGCCACAAAAACTGCCCAGCCTGCAGGGAGGGAGGGAGAGCACCAGCACGGCCAAGCCCTGCCAACCCTGTTTTCTCAGGAGAGGGTCTTAAAAAGCGGTTTTCTCTCTGGGAGAAAGCAGGCTTGGATGGTTGGGTTGTTACAGCTGGAATCATAACAGGAGGTTGGAGAACCCCCCAGGCTCTCCCTATCTGCATGGATGGCTTGACAGGTCCCAATTTAGTAAGGTGCTTAAGCAGAATTAATTTATCCTAATGCATCTGGGTATATGTAAATCCCAAAGGCATAAGCCTCATGGAAGCCACCACAGTTCAAGGCATATTTAGGGCCAAGCACCTCAGGGCTTTCCCTCGTATATCGGGGTGTAAACTGCTGCTTTAAAGCTTTGCTGAATCCCATCAGTCTGAAACCAGCAGTTTCTTCTCTTCCTTGTAAAGAGGAAGGTTAATCCCTTTCTACAGCTCCTCAAACACTATCTGATGTGCAATCAGCCAGGACAAAGCACGGAGACATGAAGAAGGTCTCTGCGAAGAAGGCACTTGTGTCTGACTTGAGCCAGTTCTGTGCGTGTGTGCGGCCAATGCAATAAAAGTGATTGCAATCCTTCTCTTCAGAAGACCAAATCACATCAGAGTGCTTCCTCCTTTGAAGCTGGTGTAACCAGTGCTCAGGGCTTCCACCATGTGACTGCGAACCGGCTTTGTGAAAGCTCAGCAGACGGAAACCACGAGCGCTGCCCTGAACCGTCTCTGATGTGCAAGGCTGGGCACCTGGAAGAAGCCACTTCTTAGGGCTGCGAGGAGGAGCTGAAGGTTGAAGCGCAGGTTTGTTGCTTTCGATCTGCAGGGAAGCAGCCTGGCAGCACATCGGATGTAAGAAGGGATCTCGGGGCTTGCAGCTGGTGGAGGAATGTGGATGGCGGTCCCACCAGTGGCATTTTCCCTTCTTTCCAACAGAACCAGGGGCTTGGAGGGTCTACAGCCCTCAGATGGTGGCTGTACCACCAGCGTGGCACAAGGCACTCTACAGTGGGCAGCCAAGCAGAGAGATGGCGGAAAGCAGGGTCTTGGTCTGAACCAGATCCAGGTTTCTCATGGCTGGAAAAACCGGCTAGTCACTACCCTCAAGGATGAAGAGCCGCGTCTTCCTTGCCATGAAAAGGAGCTGGAGTCTCTCCCTGTGCTCCGGCTGGGTGGGAGAGATTGGAGCAGCGGCTGCATCCCAGTATCTCTGGTCACCATCCCTGATGCCTTGTCTCTGCCCCACCGCAGCCGCATCAAGCCAGCGCGCAGGGCTCAGCCTTGCGGAAAGCAGGACCACAGCCAGTTGTGCCACGGATGGCCCGGCTTCTCCCTGTTTTTCGGCTTGCCTATGGTTATGCCCATCTAAAAGAGTTCATGAAAGTCATGTTGTATGGACCTACCTAAAGGCTAAGTGATGCTTTAGCCCATCCATGAATGCCCTATTCCTAGGCAGTGCTCCAGGTTTGGCTTCAGACCACACACCCAATCGTCCTCCACACTGCTTGCACCGACAGCTCAGCACAAAATAAAATAAATTTCTGAAATAATTTTCCCTTTCACTTACTTAGCAAGAGCTCCTGGAGCTTGGATTACCTTAGGCAGAATGACAGGAAGGACACAGTGCCCAAAAGCTCATCTGCTTTCTCCTGCTAGCTCAGTCTCATAAATGAAAGTACGTCTCATTGCAAGACGTGCATCCTAATATACTTGGACCAATGGAGCTACAACAGAACTACTTCATGATTATAATTGCATATAGTATTTTATAGCTCATTTCAACCCACTGAGAGCTGTTAAAAGAAAGGAAGACCTTGGCCTAGAAAGTCTCCACAAATATTCTAAATCATCACAATTCCTTTGCATTATTTTTAATTCAAGACAACCTATTTCAAATTTACAATACCATTGACTAGGAATCCTCCCAGAACCAGTAAATTTTGCGCCAGCAAAGATGCAAAGACTTCTTAGGGCAAGCCATGCAATCACTTGTGATTCTGTGATTAGAGCCCTTTGTTAAGGTAAAAAAGGAACTTTATTTGTTTCCAAGCAAATTTAAAAATCTTTTTAAGAATTTTAATTAAGACGGTACGGTACCTTCTCATTAGCAAATATTACTAGAATAATTTAATGTCAAATAGGTGTGCCACAGGAATACGAGGAAAAAAGTTCACTCCGGCTAACATTTCTCAACCTGTTTGTAACACTTCGCTTCACTTCTTTGTTGCATCTCCAGCTATCGTTTCCGTGAATTCGCCGTGTGCGCCAGTCACATCACACCCAGATACTAAACACAATTATCACCTTCCCTAGGCACATAATTCGGCAATAAATCGCGGTCTGCAGCAAAGCGCTTCCCAGAAATGCCTTATCTTCAACTCCATCTATTCTAAGGGGCACAGGACGCCCAGCTGGGTCAGTGCCTCAACGTCACGTGCACGAGCCCCCAGTTTGCCAGAGCGTCTGCCCCACACCAAACTCGTCCTCGGCACCATCTCGCGCAATTCACGCTCCACTGATAAGCGAACTGCCAGCCCCGTCCTGCTGCGCTCGTCAGCACGCGAGCCGGCAAACGCGGCTGCGACCGAGCCGCCCAGGAGAGCTGCAGCCGTACCCGCGAGAGGGAGAAACGAACGCTTACAAGAATGCTGCCGACACCGTCAGTGCCGCGCTTGGGCAGAGACGCCTTCCCTCTCCCCTATCGCCACCGGTCGTTGCTCAAGAGCCAGCCCTGAGCTGGCGCGAGACCCTGGAAGAGGCGGCATCGCCACGACATTTTCGCAGGAGGTCCTGAAACATAATTAAACGCTGTGGTGAAACCGAACCGTAAACAAGCCATGAATAAAAACCCCTTGAATTATTTTGCTAAACTATAATTACACAATAAGGAAGCAGATTAATTAAGTAAAATATAAGTCCTGAAACTGAAGCTTGCAAGCAAAGCAGTTTATTTTAATTTCCACATTATTTCGTATGAGATAGAAGTGTTTGCTGTGGGTTTAAAATGTTGGAAGCCATTCCTTGCTGCCAGGCAGACCAAACCCAGTGGATAAATTAAATTTTTGCATCTCAGGCACCTCCTGAAATGTATATAAGGAGAAGGGCTCTGCCTCAGAGAAGCTAAAGGAGAGCTCCTTCTTTCACTCCCTGCTCCTCTCTTGCTCTTCTGCTTTGCCGTTACCGCTTCACCTCCCGTCTCCCCCAGCCACCATGAGTCGACAGTGCTACACCTCCAGCTCTCTCCTGGGAAGACGGGGCTTTTCCTCCGCGTCCGCCGTCTGTGCTCTCGGCAGGGGCAACAGCAGTTCAGCCTCCGTCTGCCAGCCCGTGGGACGCAGATGTGGAATCGGTGGCTTCAGCAGCCGGAGTGTCTGTGACCTGGGGAGAGGGCAAAGGATTTCCTTTGGCGGGAGCTGCCGCAGCGGGGTCTACGGCGGTGCCGGCGTCGGACGTTGCGGCGTGGCTTACGGCGGAGGCCGCTTTGGCGTGGGCACGGTCGTGGGGTTTGGTAACTGCGGAAGCTACGGGGGCCTGGGCAGCTACAGAGGTCTTGGGGACGGCATGGCTATTGGAGGCTACGGCGGCGGCATTGGCATCGGCCTCGGCGGAGGTAGATCTGAAGGGATTCGGGGCGTCAGCATCCACCCAGAGCTCCTCAAGCCCCTCTGCGTGGGGGTTGACCCTGAGGAGTGCCAAGTGCGGACCCACGAGAAAGAGCAGATCAAGAACCTCAACAACCAGTTTGCTTGCTTCATTGACAAGGTGAGACCCCGCTTCCCTCCGAGCAGGCTCTTTGTCTCAGGTCTCTAGGCTCTGACGGATGGATTGTCTCTAGAGAGACAACGTTGGTAGTTGTCTCCTGGCACCCTGATGTTGTAAATGTGTCTGACAGACCATGGTGGTCCTGGCCTGGAGACTGTTTGGATTTAAGCCTTGCACCAAGGCAACCACACCGGTATTTTACCTTTTGATGGTCACCAATCTGCTAAATAGCTAAATCAGGAGCAGCTCCAGGGATACAGTAAATCAAAACCTGTGAGAGAAAGGACGGAGACACGGAAGTGTAAAAAGTCGAAATAGGAAGTTTCATTACAAATGTATAACCTGATTGTGCTATCACCTCTATAAACACCAAAGGACTTTTGTATTTTTAAAATAACTTGTGTGCTTCATCAAGGAGACGTAGAAAGATAGGTGTCTAGCTCAAATGAGATGAACAAATTTAACTTCTCTGTCCCTCCACTCTGTGAAGGAAATGATTTGGTGATTTCCTAAAGAGATGTAACTTATCATTGCATTCTTAGCTAAGCCTGAGGGTTTTCATTACTGGTTAGACATGTGTTATTGGAAATGATTTTTCAAACGGCAGAGAAACTTTGCTCTGTCTGATCTTGATTTTCCTTGTGAGTTGTTCTGCAGCTGGAAAAACCAAACCCACGTAAAAGGAGCAACTCCGCTTCCTCCCATTTGAAAAATGACTTATTCATGATCCATAAAGGTTCTCAAGTCCTAGAGAGCTCTTTAATCTAGAAGTGTAAGGCATGATAAATATCAGTCATTGGAGTTTAAATCAGATGCATTCAAATGAGATCCTGGATGGACCTTTCAGTGCCGCAAAAGACTCATTACTGTACTCAGCCCACCAGCGGAAGCAGAGGATCCTCAGCCAGCTGTCGCAGGGGAAGAGGTGGTGTTTGGTTGAACTGTGCTTTGGTCAAACAGATGGTTGGCCTCAACACAGAGCAAACGCACCAGTGCTGTTCAGCCTGTGATACGAGTCCTGGGTGGGACCAGGTTTAGCTCAGAGAAGATGCTGGTCTCACTCAGGCTGCTGAGAAACCAGCACTTAACTATTTGCATTTATAATTTTATTTTTACTTTCTCCTTTTGGAAGTGGAGAAGCCCAAAGGGCCTTTGCCTGGGACTGGGGGGGTTGCATGACTCTCTTATCTCTTGCTTCCCCAGGTCCGGCTGCTGGAGCAGCAGAACAAGGTGCTGACCACCAAGTGGGAGCTGCTGCAGCAGTATGTCCTCCCAGCTTCCAGGAGAAACCTGGAACCTGTTTTCGAGAACTTCATCTGCAACCTGAGGAAGCAGCTGGAGTGTGTGCTTGGGGAGCGAGAGAGGCTGGAAAATGAGGAGCGGTGCCTCAGGGACCTGGTTCAAGAGTACAAGTGCAAGTAAGTAGAAGAGCGAAGCTGCAACCCGGGGTGTTTGCTGGCCTGAGAGGTGTTTCTGAGTGCGAAGCCAAAGCAATTGCACCGGATGGGTCTGAAAAGCGGGGCACAGGGAGGGGAGCAGGGCAGGGCACACCAGTAACGGGCTGGTTTCCTATACTGAGGTCCCACTGCTGCACCTCAGATGATGGTGATGGACTGGGAGAGCTCTTCAACCTCTGTCTTTCCTTAGGGAGAGGGACAGTGAACAACATTTCCTCTTCCTAACGCTCCTGCACACCAGTGGTTTGCCGTGTCAAATCACCCACATCATCTGAGCCTGTGGCTGCCCCAAATCTTGTGTCCCCACTGCCATCCATTCCCACAAAACCCTCAGCCTGTTTGTTGCCAACCCACGCTTTATCCACATTGTCTCCATTGAGGTTCATTCTCTCTTCCCAGAGGGAATGTGGGAATTGGCTTTTTAATCTAAGCTGCAGATATTCCTTAATAGCTCCCCGTATGCTCTGCTAAGCCATGAACCAGGACACTTGGTGGTTGGTTGTACATAGCACACGGTAAGAGTAATGCTTTCTCCAGAGATCTCACAGTCAAGCATCTCAGGTGTTTTTTCTTGCTGAGCCACCATCAAGGAGGTCAGACTCGTAGAATCATAGCATCATCTTGTGAAAGTTCTTCTAGGTCTCAATTACTTGGTCATTACACACTGGCTTTCCTTCCTATTGCACCTGGGAGTTTCAAAGGTTGCTCAAGCTCCTGACCTCCCTTGGGGCATTTTTGGCCACAGTCTCCCCATAAACACTCAGAGCAGAGTCCTGGGTGCTTCAGAAAAACATCACATGAAACAGCAGGACTAGAAGAAGCAATCCAAGACTTCAGCTGAGGTGCAGGGTTCTGCATTTCTAGTGGTTTGGCCTGGCATCTCACTCCTATCAGCCACTGATACTGCTGGCGTGGACTATTTAAAACTGCTGAGCAAAGCCCAGTGGGGAGGAAAGAAATAGCAACAAGGCAGAAATCAGAGAAAACGTACAAAGCAAATAGGGTTTTAATCACGCTTGCCATGTCCTGCACTGGCTGCTTGGGTGGTGGGGATGGGAGCCCCGGGGCTCAGCATCCCACCCCTCTCCTTTCCTCCTGCAGATATGAAGATGAGATCAACAAGCGCACGGCTGCGGAGAACGAGTTCGTAGTCCTCAAGAAGGTGAGTCACGGCAGGGACAACGCTGGCGAGAGCAGCTGAGGGTGGCAGGCACGTGGGCAAAACCAAGGCATGGGGCCAGGGAGAGAAATGGGGAGTCCTGGCACCGTGACTCTGCCTGAGTCCTCATGGGGAAGTCCCAAAAGAGAGGCAACCTAATGAATTGGGAGAACTCCTATCAGGTTGTAAGCGCATACAGTGCAAACCCAGATAGTCTGAAGGGCTGGAAATAGTGAGGTTTCCTCCAAACATGGGCTTTGCCACAGTCCTTGTTTCTTTACCTCTTTCCACTGAAAATGTGGTGTCTCTCCAGGATGTAGACTGTCTCTACCTGACCAAGGAGGAGCTGGAGGTGAGAGTGGGCCTTCTGCGGCAGCAGCTGGAATTCCTGAAGTGCATTTATGCCGAGGTAAGAGCTCCCGGCTCCCTGTTTGCTGCCCTGGGAATGATGCATCATCTGCTGCCCCTGAGCTCTTACACCAAAACTAATGGCAGGGAAAGGTGTCTTTTCTGAAAATCCTGAAGATGCATCCCAAAAACCTACACCTCTCTATACGTATTTGATAACAACACTATTGCACGCATTTTGGGAAGGCAAAGGGCGTTCTTGGTTGTCTCCTATATTGCTCGCTGCAAAGGGAGGGATCTTTTGCACGAAAAAGCCCCTCAAATTCTAATCCAAACCATCCCTGGAAACCACTGAAGCACCTCACTCTTTAAAACCCAAATATTTTTAGCACTTCACTTTTTAAGCTACATCAAGTCAAAATATTTTGGTGAAATTAACACTTTTGTCTCAAATGTAGCAAGTTTTTAACAAAACACACAGAAGACCTTTTGTATTTGCACCTTTTCTAGCCAAACACCTCCCAGCAGTCTGTAGGCAATGGGGCCCAAAGCACTCACCCCCGAGGGGTTCACAGTCCAGAAGCTGCTGACGCAGCCAGAAGCGCCAAGTTGCAACAAAGCGAGTTGCTCCACCAGGATTCTCCACCCTTCCCTAGGGAATTGCATGCAGCAATCCCATACTGTGCCACCAAAACAGGTCCCAGCTGCCAGCTCTTGCTGGAATCCAGTCTCCCACCTGGAGAACCACATGCTCTAGTTGGGCATTAATGGGAGAACCTCCCCCAACCCACTACCTTCTTACCAGACCCCCCTTTTGCCGGGGGTACCCCATGCCTGGCTTGGGCTTGTTGAAGGAATGGGGCTGACATGCGATGGATCTTGCAGGAGAGAGCTCAGATGGATTGCCAGCTGTGTGACACCTCTGTCATCGTGCAAATGGACAACAGCCGGGACCTGGACATGGAGGGCATCATCAAAAGTGTTGAGTGCTGCTACGAGGAGATTGCCCAGAAGAGCAAGGCTGAAGTGGAGGCTTTCTACCAAACCAGAGTGAGTATTCGCATCACCAGCACAGATGGCAATGAAATCCCTTGGCCAACAAAATTCTGAGGGTCATTTCTGTCCTCCATGATGCAACTTAAACCCACCCCACGGTGTGCATGCACATTTTCTAAAGAAAGTCATGCCAACCCGCCCCCCCCCCCCCTTAAAACTGTTGTTTAAGACTTTTCTGTAAAAACAGAGCACAGCAGATCACAGCGTTGCTTCAGAGAGGTCTCCTCTGTGCACACCCATCAGGAACACCATCCCCTTCCCAAAGGGCAAACGCTCAGGACCTACCCTGGACTGTCGCCTTGTCCAGGCTGGGGTCATGTCTGGGTGCTTCCCCGGCAGCACCGACGTCAGTGCGGCTCTGGAGAGTCGCCACCTTCCCTGGAAGGGGTGATTTGGGCGCGTTAACGTCATCCTCTTCCCGCACAATAGCTGGAGGAGCTCCACAGCAGCAGGGGCAAGTTCTGCGACGACCTGAGAAACAACCAGAGCGAGATAGCTGAGCTGAACCGGATGATCCAGAAGCTGCAGTGCGAGTCGGATAACGTGAAAAAACAGGTAGGACAAAGGGTTGAAAGCTGCACGGGCAGCGGCGCGTCCAACTTCTGCAGTGTAGGGCTTTGTCCTGACCAGCTCCTGCCTTGCTGTGGTGCAAAGCACCCCCACACCCCCGCTTAAGCCTTTATTTGTAGCTTCTCATCCACTGTCGACACACAAAGCAGCACACTTATTTCTCACTTAGCAAATGAGCAGAAGCCAGTTGGTTTGGCTGCAACAGAAACAGTGTTTGCTCTATGCTTCCTACGGGGGCACAGCCAGCAGGACCCCTCCCCTTCATCCCAAATAGCTTGGCCACTGATGTGTCCAGCCCAAATCTAGGCTTTCTGGCAGATCCTAGCTGAGAAACAAAGAGATACATGAGCAACCCTGTGGAGATGCCTCTTAGTAAGACCACTGGCCACCCTCTTGCCTGTTACCGTCCACAGATCGCCGCTCTGCAGACGGCCATCTGCGATGCTGAGCAGCGGGGCGACTGCGCCCTCAAAGATGCCCGGCAGAAGCTGATTGACCTGCAGACTGCACTGCAGCAAGCCAAGGACAAGATGGCATGCTTGCTGAGAGACTACCAGGAGCTGCTGAACGTCAAGCTGGCCCTGGACATTGAGATTGCCACTTACAGGACGCTGCTGGAAGGAGAAGAGAGCAGGTAGGAGCATCCCCGGCTGTGCCTTGTAACGAAAGCTGGCAAAACCCAACAGGAGGAGAGAGAGGCGGTGAGAAATGCGGGGTGGAGGCAGCTCCCCATGGGAGCAGAGGAGAGCATTGCCCTCATCCTCCCAGGGCAGCTGGATCGCAGCGCACCGAGCACGCTGCAGTCAGATCCCTCGCTTGCAGTACAAAAAGAGGATGGGATATTAAGATGTCTGTGGGATTTGGGGATCCAGCCCTGCAGTGCTTCAGGGGGCAATGTGGACCAGCACCGCACACCTGGGTGCACAGAAAAGCTGAAGGACCTGCAGGGTCCTCTAAGGAGGCAATGGCTGGGCAGCACTTCTATTCGCTTGTGTATTTATTTGAGGAATATTTCCCTAAATGCATCTTTGAGACATTTCTTTTCTTAACAGGATATGTACCGGCAACCCTGTGAGCGTAGGTAAGCTAATGAAGCATTCCCTTAATTTCCTTACAAGTTTTTTAAGCTTATAAGTTTCCTTATAAGATGTGTTTTAGGTGCTCTGGGAGTGACTGAGCCTCTTTTTCTCCCACAGCTGTGGTCAGTGGCGGTGGCACCGTCGGGGAGTGCCGATCCCTATCTGGAATCGGAGGCAAATGCGCCGTCAAGACAGGAGGGGCCGGCGCAGGGTTAGGGGTGGTCTCTTCCTTCGGCGTCAGTGGTGCCGGCTTTAGCACCCGGAGCGTAGATTGCCTCCCCAGGGTGGGGGGTGGATTTGGGGCGAGGAGCGCGGTCAGCTGCGTGGGGCGAGAAGTCATCTCCGGTGCGGAGGGGGTGCAGTGCGCTGCCGGCGTGGGCAACCTGGGGAACGTCATGTGCGCTGGCATGGAGCAGTGCAGCCCGGGAGCCGTCCTCATTCCTGGGGCAGGGGTCTGCAGCACCGGGAGCAGGTACAGCACAGCTGTGCGCGTGGTCAGAACAACCCGGTAGAGACCGGAGGGCAACGACACACCATATTTTAAAATAATCAGCATTTCTGCAATAAAACAGTATTCCCCTTCCTTCCGACAGCTATAGGGATCACACAACCATGCGCTGCCCATGCCCACACAATTAGGCTAGTCGCTCTGCCGAAAACCCTTGCATGATCAACACCCACCTTCTCTTGCACATCCTTCTGGGGGGAAACTTACCCCCACGGTCTCAGCCAGGTGAGATTTTCATTTCAGAGAGTCCATACCTGTCTTCACGCATCATCTTCGCTCCTAAATCAGTCTTTTCTATTTGACCCCTTTTCAGCAGGGTTTTTCTTTCCCTAATGCAGCTATTGCAAAAGGGTGAAAAATTTGGTCATCCCAACTTCAGAAAGAGAAGCCACATTTTAATTGTCCGAGATGGAGCTGCAGCTATTATTTAACTTCTTTAATGACACCAGAAAATCCAATTTTTCCTGTTTACGAGGGGGTTGGTAATGCTTATGTAAATTGGTCCAAGTTGCTACACCAGGTTCGGTAGAGCAGATTTTAATTACACACCGACGAGCACCTTATATTTCTGTAGTTAAATGCATGCGTTGTTTTTCCTGTGTGTGTACTAGATAGATGGATTTAATGCTTTTAATATGTAAGTGAACAGAGTTGATTATCCTTCGCTTACTCCAAACTTTCAGCTGTACCCTCAATAAACTACATGCATAATTCACGCTTTGCTTCACGGGTTTTATTTCCCTCCCTGATATTACAAAAGCACAGATGTTTTCTCAAACACGAATCTCCAAACGGGCGGGGTGGGTAGCTCACAAGAAGCGGAGTTTTAACGAAGTTTTTTTGAGACTTTGTCTGCTCTCCTTCCTGATACACTTTTGCATACCTTTATTCCATCCAGAGATTAGCGTGGCCACAAGGAAGTCTGGAAACGCGGTGTAAAGCAGGATATTTAACCGCTCGTGGGATGTGCAGCTCACCTGGGATCTCTCCCGCTGTCTGGGATCTCTGGGGGCAGAACAAAAACGCAGCCAGGCCCTTGCTTAAAGAAATCAGTGAGAAGCAGCGCGGGTGGTAATAAAAGGAAAACGATCCCACACCTCACTCCCGAAACCCTCGCGCAGGAGTAGGCTCAATTTACACGAAAGGAGGAGAAAAGTGTACGGTCCCCAACGGCAGCGCGGGGCCAACTTCCCCGCGCCGCCTCCCCCAAGGGACGAGAACCCGCCGAGCAGAGTCCGCGGGAGGTGCCCGGACGTCCCCTCCAACCTCCCTTCGCGGGGAGGGGAAATCCCTCTCCCATCGATTTAGGGGACTGGGATTTAGGCGAGATCAGGGTCCCCGTTTCCAAGGGCCGCGGACCGAAGGCCCCTGCAACGGCCTTGCTCTCGACGGCCCGTCGGAGCGCTCTGCCTCTCCTCACCCGGGCTGGAAGCAGCACGGGGCGCGGGCAGGTTAACTCACCCCGCGAAAGGTACCCCGAGGAGCGGGTGTTGTCATTTGTTCCCCGACGTCCCACTCCGCTTCCGCGACTTCACCGCTGACTCACGGCCTGTCTGCTCCGGCCTCTCCATGGCTGGAGGATGAGCGCAACCATCCTGCCAGGCTCGCTCTGGCCGCGCCAGCGCGATGGTGACGAAACCACCGCCGGTTCCGCATCTGCCTCTGCTTCTCGCTCCTTCTCATCCTTCTCTCACGGTGGGTTCAGGCTCCCCACGTCTGCAGAGCTGTTCTGATGGAAAGAAAGATGGTTTATGGGATGTGATCAGCAAGTAGCAGAGCACGAACTATTTTTTAATAAATGACATGCTTTAGCAACACCGTCTGGGCTGGTGGAGTAGCGAAAGCCGATGGATCAGCCCTTGCTGAGAAGGCAAAACCCACCCACCTAAAGAGGATGTTTTTCAAAATGGTTTTCTTCATCTTTTCTGTCTCAATGCATACGACTCGGACTTCAGCTCATATGTATGTAAATAACAATCAGAAACACTCAAACAGGAAGCTTCCAGTGCCCCAGCAGCTCATAATTTATGTTGATCACCTCCCTGCAAAATACCCGCACACCAAAAACCAGCCGGCTCCCCAGGGTACCAAAGCAGCCCAGCAGCTCCTGCATTTCTGGGAGAATACCTTTGATCATTCCTGCCCTTCTCAACCCCCAAGTATTGCAAAACCCATGTCTTCTGCTGCCTGCTCGAAGATGTTCATGTAGATCAGGCGATTTTGGAGAGAAAAAAGGCCAGGAGCACGTCTGTTGGGGCACTTTGGTGGCCAAATCCTGCTCAGAGTCACTCTGGACATGCTCCCTGGTAGATCGACAGAGTCTAGTAGAGTTGATCCAAACTGACAGATGCAAAAAGTCACATCTGCCTCTGGGTATGGAGCCCACAAACCTCAGCTCCTCCACACAATAAATCAGCCCAGTAAAGAAATGGTGCATTTTTCACCCGGCCTTTGCATCACTCACATACCTTGTGGACAGTGGGCTGAAGGAAGAAGAGTGTGGGAGCCTAAAACGACAATCCCCTCTTTCTTATTGGCAGCCCCACCTTTAATCCCATTATATTCATTCAGCTCTAATAGCTGATCCGAACCTGTTTGTCAGCTTCAGGACAATCTGCCTTTACTGGGGTCAAGAAAGCATGAAGACAATCTCATTTTCCCATCGCACCCGGACTTTGAATTGTATGCAAATAATCAAGGCAATAGATGTTCATGAATTTCAAGTGACATCCCAGGCAGATTCAGACCAACGTTTTCCAAAGAAACGTAAGCCAACCTGTACCAACTGGGAATTTTGCACTGCAATGGGAAATTCTGTTTGGGTGACCCAACTCTCCCGGTTTGAGCCTGCCTGGCAGCATTTCTCCAGGGATAATCAGATATTTGGTCTTCTGTATTTGGTAGAACGCGAAGCACCTGCTTAATTCTTCTTCTAGAGATGCCAGTGGGATTTTAGCTCGTACTTAATGGTTTTGTAGCAGTGGGGCACATGAATGTATTTCGAAGGGCATGTAGAGCCCTGTCCTGCAAATAAGTTTAAGCTCCAGTCATGCGCATAGCATGGAAAATGCCACCAGGACAGCAACATGCTGAAAACAAACTGGGCTCTTAAGTACAAAGAATACGCTAAACATCACAGTTCCATAAAGTCTGAAACACCAGAAAATGTCACCACACCCTATTGAATTCACTCTTTTTCCCAAGGACTCCAGGAAGTAAAATAAGGAGAATTTGTGGGAGTATTTTTCATGCTGGTTAAACCTTTGCTTTTGGCAACATTTTGAACGGAAAGGTTCAAAGGTCTTTAAAAGAAATCACAGCTGCAAAGAGCTAGAAACTCAAGACTGATTACACCTTAACGTTAACATGCAAATAATACTGTTCCACAAAGCTGGGCACAGTGTTTTTCAGAAAACCTGCCTCTTTCATTGAAATGTCTTTTAGATCAAGATGAAAATGCATCTATCACATCATCAGTTGGCTGGAGACGTTGCAAGGGCAGCCTCTGGGTGGGATGGAGTTGTCCTCTGGAGATGCCAATATCTCTAGAAAGGAAGCTTAGGAAACCTGTTATAGACTCAATACTTAATACTAAATGGCCAAAATTTGAGGTGACATTTAAATATAGTGTCTCAAAGGAAAGTCATGGATCAGGACCTCTTTGCACTAGTCAGCTTAAAAAGTCGTTCTCTGCCTAACCAGTGGGAACAGGAAGAATGGATAAATTAGAGCCCTGAAAGAGACGTCAGGCTTCATGAATATCACTCCTGCACTCTGCCTTCAGGTGAAGAAGCCCTGTGAAATAGTTTTGTTCAGATTTAGCCATTTTATTCTCACTCAAGTTAATTCAGAGGACTCTCCACTAAGCTGTGTACTAATCTACTGCGTAAGTAGCAAAGGGGTATCCGGAGAGCTATTTCTCTTTTTTTTTTCACCCTTTTTTCTTTCTTTTCTATTGATTTGCAGCTAGGAAATAAAATAATACGCCTCTGCAAGTACACAGAAGCTTTGCACTCGGGTTGAGCTCTCCCTGCCAAAAATGAGGGAGTTAGATAACTCTTCTAGCTGAGCAGATTCGCACCGGCTCCAATAGGTGTGTTTGGGTGCAATCAGCGTTTAACAAGTCTCAATCAGACAGCTGGCTGCCCGGCATGTCAAAACCATAAAGGCACTAAATTGATCACTGGACTTCCATGCAACCAAGCCCAGATCCCCAGCGGGATAAAAAGGGCATCCCGCACTCCCTCCCATCAGCGCGCTGCACTCGGTTTGCTGCTCCTCGCCAGTGCCGGGCTGTTATCTCCTGCTGCAATGAACCGGCAAACGTACAGCATGAGGGCAGGAGGTGGAGGCAGATCTTACAGCACTGCCTCAGCTATTATCCCAAGCGGCAACAGGGCTGGTTTTAGTCTGATGTCTGTGGCACGGTCTGGAGGAGGTGGAGGTGGTTTTGGAAGGCTCGGAGGAGGAGGTGGCGGTGGTGTTGGCGGTTTTGGCAGCAGGAGCCTCTACAACCTTGGTGGTAGCAAGAGGATATCCATCGGTGTTGGAAGCAGCTTCCGAGCTGCTTTTGGGAGTGGAGCTGGTGGTGGCTCTGGCCTGGGAGGTGGCAGTGGTGGTGGCTGTGGACTTGGTGGTGGTGGAGCTGGTGGCAGCCTTGGACTTGGTCTTGGTGGTGGAGGTGGTGGATACGGCTTCAGTGGAGGTGCTGGTGTGCTTGGCTTTGGTGGTGGACAGGGAGGTGGTGGAGGGTTTAGCTTTGGTGGAGTGGGGGGGCTGGGAGGATTCAGTGGAGGACTGGGTGGTGGCAGGAACTCGGCGGGATTTGGTGGTGGCCCTCCTGGAGTCAGTACAATCCAAGAAGTGACTGTCAACCAGAGTCTCCTGGCACCACTGAACCTGGAGATAGATCCAAACATCCATCAGGTGCGAAAAGATGAGAAGGAGCAAATCAAGACCCTCAACAACAAGTTTGCTTCTTTCATTGACAAGGTGAGACTTCATCAAGCGCTGTGGAATTGTGATAGAGAGGGAGTGAGACAGTCTTGTGGCTACAAAAGAACAACTTCATAGATCTACAGTCTATCGTCTATTTCCTATCTGCATGTCTTCATTAAAGTAATCAAAAAGGACATCCTTCTAAACATTTACAAGGCAGAAAGCTAGACTAGAAACTAGTAATAAGAGGACTAGATACAGGTTTCGTGCCTGAGAAATAAGGTGTCTTAGCTCAAATGGAGTAAGACAGTTTCAGGTCCAGATCTACTTGCTTAACCCAGCGCTCTCTGTGGGGAATCACAGCAGACGTGTTAGTCCTTACTGCCTGCAAGCTAAACTCCTTTTTATATTGACTCAACTTAAGTCCTTCCCTGGCTTTTACTTGGGTAAATATGTAGTATATATGAGCAAAACGAAAGGCAATTAACTACTTGTCTTTTAACCTGTAGTACTCAGATCTTAGCTTTAATGAAGGAAGATAAACATCTCTTACAAAGAAAGAAAAACCAAAGGATGTTAAAGAAAGCAAGTGATGAAAGAGCTGAACCCACATTTTCTAATGATTGCTCATTGGCTTGCTAAATTAAATTGTCTTTAAAGAGAACTGTCCACTGAGGGCTGATCTACTTAGCTAAACGAAGGGCTAACACAGCCCTAGATAATCTGGAGGATATTCACAGCTGGATTTAATACTCTTGGTTTGGGATTTCCTTGGTTTGTGCTATGCATCAGTCCCAGATACTGATTACTGGCTACCAGCATGCTCGTAGGTGTTTTCTGCTAAGCCCCTTCTGCTTCCCAATGCTCAGGTTCGCTTCCTGGAGCAGCAGAACAAGGTGCTTGAGACCAAATGGACCCTCCTGCAGGATCAGGGTCAAAAAAACAACTCGGGCAAAAACAACCTGGACCCACTCTTTGAGGCTTACATCAACAACTTGAAACGACAGCTGGCCAACCTGCTCAATGAGAGAGGACGCATGGACGGGGAGCTGAAGAACATGCAAGACCTCGTTGAGGATTTCAAGAACAAGTGAGTGCCTGTTAGCAGCACATCTAGGCACCCTGGGGTGAAACGGGATGCAAATGGTTCAGTTTAGCATTAGGCAGTAGGATTAATCTCACTTAAATGTAGCTTTCTGAAAGTCAAACATCCAGCCCGAGATACTCATCAAACTTCCTACAGAAAAGGAGAAAAAAAAAAAGTATCTCCAGTCTGTGCTCTAGCCCGTAACATAGTACCTAGCTAATTCCCCTCCAATATACCACTCCTGTGAGGTATCTCTCCTTGCAGAACTCCTCTCTTCCTCAACAGCAGCAGAAAGGTGGTCCATCGACATTTTTCCAACCAGAAAATGCAGATTCAGCCAGGACACAACAACTTGTGATGACACTGGCAAAGGAAAATAATCTAAACCAGCTTTACCTTCCTTTTTCCATCTTCCCTATGTCAAAATGTCATTTCAACCCTTTGAGAGATGGGATTCTCACAAATTTGAGCTGGGCAGTTTCCAGGAGGTTGGTTTGGAAATGCCATACCCAGCCCAGCCCAGCGTGCAGTCCTACCTGTACAACTTTTCTGTTTACCAAGGTATGATCCAGCACGTCTTTCCTTTTATCCCTGCAGATATGAAGAGGAAATCAACCGACGCACAGCAGCGGAGAATGAATTTGTGGTGCTGAAGAAGGTGGGTGAGACAGGTGGTGTGAGGACGCTGAGCTAACCCTAACCATTGCACAGGCTGGAAGGATGGGAGATCCTATGAAGCTGCATCCTCATGCTTTAAAAGCTGTCATTTGGATTGTGGTTTTGGGGGAAAGGAATGGCGGACTTTGAGGATGGAAGTAAATTCTTGTCCCACAACATAGACCCATGCTTGACTAGGCAAAACAGACCATGTAGAAACAAAGATGGTCAGTAGTGCTGGGAACCCCAGGTGCCAAGGCCAAATGGCCTGCACCCACCTCCTTATGCACTAAGTTTCACACAGCACTTCTTTTGGCCAAGAGATGTCCTCTTGGTGCTCTTCCAGGGGGATGAGCCAAGCAGAGCTTCTCCAGCCAGGCAGCACCACAGCAGCAGTGAAAGGGGCAGCCCCATCCCCAGGCTGAGCTACAGAAGAGGCACCAGGTGCTGCAGATGTCCCCACGGTTGCTCTTTTCCAGGATGTGGATGCTGCTTATATGAATAAGGTGGAGCTGGAGGCCAAGGTGGATGCCCTGACGGATGAACTCAGTTTCCTCCGAGCCCTCTATGATGCGGTACAGACACCCTCCTCCCCTGATTTCTGACTGCTTGTCACCCCCGGACAGTGACTGCCATCATTCATGGCATTTGAAAAGGTAAGTGCAGCTGGCCAGGATCCTGTGTGCTTCCTTGCAGGAGCTGGCTCAGCTCAGTGCACAAGTGTCCGACACCGCTGTCATTCTGTCAATGGACAACAACCGGGATCTGGACCTCAGCAGCATCATAGCTGAAGTCAAAGCTCAGTATGAAGACATTGCTAACAGGAGCCGGGCCGAGGCAGAGGCTTGGTACCAAACCAAGGTGAACAGACCCATAGATACCATGGATGCATTTTTCTGGGGAAAATTACTGCTGTCGCTATACGGGAGCTGTTTGAGCCACATCTTGTCCACCTGGACATCTCAGACAGTTTACTATTCCTTCTGAACCTCAGTTCGAGGAGCTGCAGGCCACGGCTGGGAAACACGGGGACGACCTGCGCAACACAAAGGGGGAAATCTCAGAGCTCAACCGGCTGATCCAGAGGATCCGGTCGGAGATAGAGAACATGAGGAACCAGGTAGGAATGGCAAAAGGAGCCTGCAGAACCCTGTTCTGTGGTCCCTCAGCACTGCATCTCTGCTTTGCTCATTGGGGACTTTAGCAGCCACAGAGTATGATGTACCTCATTAAACACGCTGAATTCCCTCCTGAAAAGGGTACCACGCTGTAACACGGATTAGATCATTCTTGCCAGGCTGGCGTTTCAACGCCAGCAACATTAGCAATAAGTGGATGACCTCAGTCATAACTTTTTTCATTAACACCCCAACCAGAATGGATTTCTACCTTGGGTGGATTCTTACCCAAAAATAAAAGCAGCGTTTAGGAGTCCCAATCCCTCCTCTTGCAGTGTGCCACCCTGCAGACGGCCATCGGAGACTCCGAGGAACGTGGGGAGCTGGCCCTCAAAGACGCCAAGGCAAAGATGATTGACCTGGAGGATGCCCTGCAGAAAGCCAAAGCTGACATG
This sequence comes from Phaethon aethereus, assembly GCF_964289735.1. Taxonomy (NCBI): domain Eukaryota; kingdom Metazoa; phylum Chordata; class Aves; order Phaethontiformes; family Phaethontidae; genus Phaethon; species Phaethon aethereus. The sequence continues at coordinate 1,143,043 of NC_138605.1, forward strand.
GCCCGGCAGCTCCGTGAGTACCAGGAGCTCATGAACGTCAAGTTGGCCCTGGACATTGAGATCGCGACCTACAGGAAGCTGCTGGAGGGCGAGGAGAGCAGGTGGGAGTAAAATCCCTGCAGGAGTAATAGTGCCTATGGCTTTGCCCCTGCCAGCATTTGGTCCCCCTGCCTGTCTCCTTCATTTTGCTCTAACGTCCCCTTTATCTGCCCTCCAACAGGCTGAGTGGAGAGGGTCTCAACCCCATCAGCTACTGTAAGTATCGCAGTGCCTGTCTTGCTTTGGGCCCATTGGGAGCAGAGGCTGTGAGCAACCTTGGGAAAAGGGAGGTTTTGCCCAGTGCAAGACATTCAGAGCCCTCCACCAGCATTAGTGGCTTGCACAGGGGACTGAAGTTGTGCTCAAGTCCTGTGGGTCAAGGTCCTGATGATGGTGCTTTCTGGAAGTGGGTGACTGCCAAGCAGATGACCACCCCTCTGGTTGCTTTTTCTTGCAGCTGTCATCAGCTCCAGCTCTGGCATGGCTGGTGGAGCTGGGTTTGGAGGAGGATTTGGTGGACTGAGTCTAAGCGGAGGAGGTGGTGGAAGCAGTTTCGGTCTTGGAGGAGGCAGCGGAAGCGGTTTTGGTCTTGGAGGAGGTGGTGGAAGCGGTTTCGGTCTTGGAGGCGGTGGCGGTGGTGGAGGCTACAGCTTTGGAAGTGGAGGAGGACTTGGACTCGGTGGTGGTGGTGGTCTCGGAGGTGGATTTGGAGGAGGCAGTGGTCTCAGCATTGCAAGCAGTCTGGGCTACGGAGGCGGTGGCGGCAGTGGTCTGAGCACCAGTGGAGGGAATTTCAGCTCTGGAAGTGCAAAAGGCACCAACCCAGGTGTGAAAATTGTCTCCAAAACCTCCTCCAGCAAAAAGAGCATAAAAAGCCAAAGCCTGAAGAATGCTACACAGCCCGAGTAAAACCAACACCAGACCCTCCCCAAAACCATTGCTCCTGCATTACTCCTGTATCTCTCCTGCACACCACCCTCCCATCCATCCACCTCTGTCCAGGCTCCTCGCTCCGTGTTTCTCAAGCATTTGGATCACAGTTCAAGAAAAGCATCGGAGCATGTGTTAACCAGATCTCTCAAAGTACCTGAAACAGGATTAAAAGGACAACATGGGCCTAAGTGATTTTCTGAATGGGGAATTGTTTTTTTTTTTTGTCATTTGCTTGCTTTTAATGAGGCTGAGCAGCTTGTTTGTAACTGTGGCTAGCTAACAGCCGTCAGCTAAGACAGATCGAATAGCAGTGAAGATGCAATAATGTGGGTTTTTAGCTCAGTTCTGGCCGACAGAAGCCCAGGGATGGGCTGGGAACTTGGCTTCAGTTCAGCCTACTTTGCCTGCACTGCTGGGATGAACCAAACTCACTCCTTCAACTTAAGCAACTCATCTTTGTCAGAGATGTGGGTTATTTTTCTGCTATGTAGAAATACCCCAGGAGGTTGCTGAAAGATCCCAGGCAGTGGTTTGCAAGCATGGGGCCCTTCTTAAAATATCCCTTATTATGGGAGCACAGAGCCCGTTAGGAGTCACTTCTGAGTCACTCGAGTGCGATGGAAAATCCCTCTTTTCCCCATTCACAGCTGAGCTTCGAAAAACATGTTTCTTCCAGATGTGCCCAGCACTGCAGCTGTGTGCAGTCAGGCACACAAGCCTGGCCAGTGGTTCAGAGCGTAGTATTAGGAGAACGATCTTAGATACCTCCATCTGAAAAGTTCCACCCACAGGGATGCAGATTCGACTTGCAACGAGCTTATCTAAATGGAAGCCCAAACTACTATCCCATTCCTGTCCCTTCTCTTCTTAAATGATAGTTTGCCCATAGTGACATCTTGCATGTAATCTTGTGGCTGTATTTTGTCAGAGGTGTATTTTGATGTGGCAAAACTGTCACATCATCAGTGACTGATCCAAAGCATACGGGAAAGGGCTTGTTTTCTAAATTATAGGATTTTTTTCATTCTAAATAATAACTGAGGCAGAGAGTTTTTCAAAAGCAAGATCGGTGTTTGCAGTTAAATTGGGTTGCTGTCCTGTCTCATGCTAGGTTTTGTTGGAACGGCTTAAAAAATGCCAAAATGATCCAACGGCTCAAGTCTCGCTGACTTTTCCTACTGTCTTGGTAGCAGCAGTTGAGGCAAAAGCCTGAGACAGTGAAAATTACACTGAAAAAACTTCCAGCAGGGCCATGTCCACACTGCTCCTGGGTGTATTTCAGCATCTCCACTATATGTGGGTTCCTCTGCCAAAAGACAGACATTTGGTAAACTGAAAAGTGCAGTCAGCTTTCAGCCCAGCACGTGGGAAATGGGGCAGTTGGGAGCAGGAGCACAAAGACACACCAGGGCCCAAAATCTGCTTTCCCCTTTCTGATGGCATTTACCCCTCTAGCCTTCCACCGTGCATTTTTATTTTTGTGAAAGTACCATTAAAAAAGAAAACTGCAGCTTTCTATACTTCAACGATAGTGATATGACGCTGTGTTTTCCTTCCTCTCTTTTTGGAACGTGTCCAATAAAACTGGATTGTCATTTATTCGTTCCTACATCTTTTTATTCTAAAGCAGAACCAGTAGCACGAAATACTTAGAACCTTCAGCAGAGTGAGCTGGAGGGGTCTTCTGCTTACTTGGGAGGAAAACTTTCAAAATTCTGATAAAATTATAATGAAATCTTGAAATCAGTTGTCTCAAACAAACTGAAGAATCAGAGAAACGAGTAGGCGGCAGAGGGTGGGCATTTATCCATTAAGTGACAAAAAACATTAATCACCATTCATTTCTTAACCTATGACTGGGGTTAATGCAAAAGCCTTTCTTCCGTGGAAGGGCGGGTTTTGCACAGCTCTGCTAGCTTGGGCAAAACCCCAGTGTTTAATTTCTGCTTTCTTAAAAAGATGTAGCAAACCCAAACATATACAGGGCTCTGGGGGAGGATTTTATCAGGATGATCTCGCTTGAGGACGGGTTTCGGTGAGCTGGAGCAGAGACCGATGCAGGTATTTTGGTCAGCCCTCATTGCAAAAGGAGAATAAAAAGAAAAAAGGGGGGAAAAACCAACTCTCAGACAAACACCTTATTGCATTTCAAAGAGTCAGACGCTTCGCTCTTCCCTGACCTCTCAGCATCCCGGCTTTACATAACTCAGCGCAGCAAATGGGAAAGAGCAAGCAAGTACACGCCAGCCCAGCAGGTTTACGGGAGACGCTCGCAACCGCTTCAGCAAAACCTCACTGAGACCCAGATGCGCAGAAACACGGGAGCATCGACTCTCCCTTCACCCAGAAAATCAAAGGAGCCGCAGCAAGAAAGACCAAAGTCTGGGGACAAACCCCAGCTCTTCGGTCCCTGCTGTCGCAGAGGACGGTGCGGGCAGACAGGCTGAAAATTAGCGAAGGTTAAAAATAAACACTGAGTCACCTCGATTTCTGTGCTCGCCTGTGCGAATGCTGAATTACACAGCACGGGTGTGAGGAATTAAAACAGCTAATGACAACCTAACCTTAACTAACCTTAAAAGTTTTGGACGTCTGTCTTTCAGACTGCGCTGAAAAAAAAGCGAGTAAGAGAGTGCAGAAGCGGTGCCCACAGGCAGCTGAGCTCCCGCAAACACCCCAGCCGGCCCCGCTCCTCCTCCCGCTGCAGCCCCAGCCCAGCCGCTGCCCCCAGCCCTGCCCTCGCCCTCCGGGCAGCCCCTCTGCAGCAAATCCTGCCTCCCACGTGGACGCCAGCTCTGCGGGCAACCGTCCTGCCTGAGGGGGCAAACGCAGCCCGCCTGCAGCCCCGAGCAGCGGGTGCGTGTGAGCGACCCAAGCTAAGCAAGGAAACCGTGTGGGACTGAGAGATTCTGCAAGAATTTTCCTTGTTTTGTTGCCTACACCATCATTTGCTTTTACTCTTCAAAATCCTTTGTAATATTGCACTTAATTACCGTTGTCTGCAGCAACAGGCTTTCCTAGAAGAGCTGGGGAGGTAACGACTGCCTTCAACATGAGTCCTCTCCCTTCGCTTTAATTAAAACCTTCGCAGCCGGGGCCCTGGTTCCCAGGTGTGACTTTGCATAGCTCTTCGGGAGTCGGAGCTCCCTGCCCGGCCCCCGCCCGCCGGAGCCGGCGCGCATGTGCCCGTTCACCGCTGCGGGCTTAGGAAAGCCAATCTCCACGGCTCTGCCCTTCGCTTGTACCGGGATTTATTTGTTTTCCACACCAGGGTAGCCCCGGCGGCGTTTCTTATCACAGGGTACGCGCCGCTGCGTTACGGGTCCGCTGCTTCTGGACGTGCGGGCGCAGCGTTCCCGCTGCACCTCGGCGTTTCCAGCGCCCGGGTCTCCACTCCCGAGGCGAGAGCACCCCCTCGCTACCGCCCCGCCGCCTCCCTCGCCGCGGCCCGTCCCGCCGCCGCTTCCCGACAGCTCGCCCGCGGGCGCCGGTGACTCACGCCGTTGGCAATCAGCAGCGACAGCAGCGCTTGCAGGAGGTGATAGCTGTGAGCGCTGGCTTTTTCTGGTTGCAGTGAGAAAAAAAAAACCAACCCAATAGAAGAAAACAAAAAACCCCTTCTGCTCAGGCTCTTTCACGTTCCCAGACAGAGAAAACGGCGGTTGGAAACGCATCAACAGAAACACGCTATGAGATACCCTTAAGCCGCTCGCTTTGGATTAAGCTGCTGTACTTTGCTGCTCACGTAGCCGATTTCGAGAATCTCTGTAACCCAGCTGCTCGGGGTTTCATCCCTCCGCCTCGCGCTCTTATTTTATCTGACGTATAACCTGGCCGAGGTGGGCAGCCCTCATGGCACAAGGCTGCAGCTGGGCAGAGTGTGGTTTGCAGAAGTATTTTGGGTGGGAGGGAGGGGATATCTTCTCTTGTAACCCGTGTCCAGCTCTTCACGGACACGAGAGAAGAGGTGCCCGGCTCTCCTGCCTTTACAGCGTCCCAAAGTACAACCCGGCCTCACCGGGGGATTGAAGTTCCCTTGCGAGGGGGGCAAAGGCCATTTTAGAAAAATCTTCCTCGGGGGCTGAATGATCTCAGCAAAGTGAAGGAGGGGGTGGGAGAGAGCTGGAAGAAAAGCGGGTAAATTCCCCTTCACAGAATGTCTTGGAAAGCCAGCAACGACATGGAAACCGCTGGTTAAATATGGGGGGCGGGAAAAAAAAATTATAAAAATACCACTTCACAGGGAGCTTTTGAACACTGAGCCTGACAAGGAGATTCAAAAGAAGAGCAATAATTTCAAGCATTTTTTTAATAACTCTTTTATAAGTCTTGTAGTTCTACTTAATGTAGTTTGAAGTTATTTTGGAAAAGGGATTCACTTGCTGTCTTTGAAAACTGTCCCCTGCAATGAGGGGAAACAATTTTTTTGGTAAGAGCCCAGGAAATACGACCACGAGACAACTTCCACACAGCTGTTCTCTGCAAGCCCACGATCATTTAGATCCCTTTTCCGAAAGAAATCAGAAGTGCTGCACTGATAAGTAAAACCACCTTCAGCCCCAGCCTTCCCGAGCCAGTAACACGACACGGATGTGCAGCCCCGGAGCTGGCAGCCTCAGAAAAGCCCCTGTTCATGCTGCCCTGTTTGCTGTGCAATGCGTTAAACCCTAAACTTCGCCTCGCAAAAGCTTCAGCGCAGGGAACCTTTGCTCAAACGGGTGAGCCCTCGGCTCGCCTGAGGAAAACCGGCTCCCAGGGTCTCGGCAGAATCGTGTTGCGTCCTGCTCCCGAGCGCAGACCTCAGCGAGTCGTCCCATTCAATTCTGATTTCATGACTCAGAGCGGCAGGCTTTGGGGGGGGAGCTCCCTCACTCCGTTACTTTCTTGCCTGCAAACAATGCATTTTTCAGCGCCTCGCTGTAGCCTAGGTGTGTTTGACAAGGCAAGTTGCTGCAAGGCACGTCAAGTTCTGAATTCCCGTGCCAAGTTTTCCAAGCAGATAAAAGAGGAGGCTCCCAAGCTCTCCCATCACAGGGGTTTCTGTCTCCATTGCCCTCTGCTCTTTTCCTGCCGCACAGCTTTTATTCAGCCTTTTTTTTTTTCCTCTCCTGCTCTTTGCACTTCCAATTGAACAAGCCACCATGAGTCGGATCTCTTTCAGATCATCTACTGGAGGGGGCATGAGGGGCTTTAGCTCAGGCTCTGCTATTGTAGGAGGTGGCAGTGGTACCAGAAGCAGTTTTAGCTCCGTCTCTGTCTCCAGAGTTGGAGGAGGAAGAGCCGGAGGTGGAGGTGGCTTCGGAGCTGGTGGTGGCTTTGGCAGCAGAAGTCTCTATAACCTAGGTGGAAGCAAAAGAATTTCTTACAGCTCAGTCGGTGGAGGTCTACGGAGTGGAGCCGGTGGTGGATACGGCTTTGGTGGAGGAGCTGGCTTTGGTCTTGGCTATGGTGGTGGAGCAGGTGCTGGTTTTGGCTTAGGAGGAGCTGGTGGTGGTGGCGGCTATGGGCTGGGCAGTGGATTTGGGCTGGGAGGTCCCGGATTTGGTGGTCGAGGTGGCCCCGGGTTCCCTGTTTGCCCACCTGGTGGCATCCACGAAGTGACCGTCAACCAGAGCCTCCTGGCACCCCTCAAGCTGGATATCGACCCGGAAATCCAGAAGGTGCGAACACAGGAGCGGGAGCAGATCAAGACCCTCAACAACAAATTTGCCTCCTTCATCGACAAGGTGAGAGTTTCGTCTTAAACATCAACTCATGCATATTATCAGTTGCCTCGGGAAAGAACAACGGGAAGAAACTTCCTTTGGATTTAGGGGCTTGCCTGAACTAATCCCAGCAGACAAACAGCGTGGGTTTGGCTGAAAACTAAGAACTGTCTTGTGTTTCCTCTTTGTAAAGATGAGTTTATCAGCGCCTTATTTTACTGAAAAAGTAAATCCTGCTCCTCCCTGTAAAAAACATCCTGGGTGCTGGATGGATCTGCTACTGGTTGTAAAATGGCAAAGTTCTACACAACTCAATGGGGTAACACCAACTTAAACCAGTAAGGTGGGCTGAGCATCTGTGGAGGGAGACACCTCACGTTGCAAATACATGTGTTTGGCCTGCTTAATAGCTCTTGAAAAATCTCACTAAACGTCTTAGCTGCTTTTAACGCTTTCGAGAATCCTGTGCGTTACAGTAGGAAGATCCTAGTAATTTCCCCCCTACTGTCCCGGCGCCTTTTCACCTTCCTTTCTTTGTTGAATGGTCCCTCCTTTTCCTGGCAGCAGGTTTTTTTGTGCATGGTTCACATGGGCTTCAGCATGTGCCCGTTTTTGTTTCTCCAGGTGCGCTTTTTGGAGCAGCAGAACAAAGTGCTGGAGACCAAGTGGAGCCTCCTGCAAGAGCAGGGTCACACAGTCACCAGGAAGTCCCTTGAGCCCCTTTTTGAAGCCTACATCAACAACCTCAGGCGGCAGCTAGACAGCCTCATGGGAGAGAGGGGAAGGCTGGACTCTGAACTGAGGAACATGCAGGACATGGTGGAAGACTTTAAGAACAAGTAAGAAATTGTGCTCGGTAGCATATATGATTAAGAGAGGGGAAAATCAGGGCAGGCGGTTCACGTGTGCTGGTGCACGCCTTGTGTTTGCACGGGGTTCCTCTTCCCGTTTGCACAATGAAGACATAAAAGCAAAACTTGGGTCTCATTTACCTCCAGTTGTGTCAGATTTCTTATGTGCAGGATCAGCGTTTAGCACAGAATTCGTGCACCCGTGGGAAGCTGCTCTGGTGTAATGGCGGTCACGGCCTGATCCCTTGAGCCTCCCAAAATAATACACCTGGCAATAGAAAAACGCATTCCTCATGAGTATAATGGACATGCAAAAATGGAATGAAACATAGCCATAAACAGCCAGCTCCAAAATCCCCCATTCCTCTTTCTGCAAAGGAGATCCCAGCCTTTCCACATGTAAGATCTCCCTGCGCGCCCTCGGCTCGCTCGGCTCCCACCACGTGAAACACGCTCAGCTCTTTTCTCTGACTGTCGTCAAAGAAAACGATTTCCCTGGGGAGGCAATTAATCCCATCCCGAGATAAGGTGTCTAGCAGAGGTGGGATGAATCATTTTAAGCAAATACCAGTCTGTGTCTGCTGACTATAAGGAACATTTAGGTGTTTTTTTTAGGCGAGGCCGTTCATTTTTACTTGGCTGTAGTCTGGCGAGAACAGTCTCTCCCTTATTCAACCAGATTTGGCCAAGTGCAAATTTGATAAAAACATCCTGGAGGCCTGAAATATGTTTGTATTAGACAGTAATGCATGTGGAGAGACAGATTTTTTGGGGGGGGATTGGGGAGATGGCATTTAGAGCTGACAGGGTGGACTGACATAGCTTCTGGTATGTTGTACTTCGGTGCATTTCAGGTCTCGATATGTATTATGGGCTTTTAGAAATACTGCTCAGGCCAAAAGTGATAAATTATATTGTCTGGATTTTGGAGTTGCTGCCTGGAAAAGAAAACGCAGTTTATTTCAAGTCTAGAGTTGGTTCCCAGTCCACTGGCTAATTTCTGCTTCTTCCCATGTCCGCTCGAGAGATCCATCTGCAGGGATATCTCTGCCAATATTAGTTAGAGGACTGGCACGAACCTGCCTTTAAAATCCAGGTCTTTGCCCCAACAGCCTACATGTTTGTCTGCTTTCTAGCTGAGCCCTGCCCTGATTATCTGATGAGAGGATCTTGCTCAGAGCCATAAAAAGTTCCACGGAAACATAGTCTGAGGCATAATGATCTGCTCTTGTACAACCACGGCTAAGGAATCACAGACTTTTTTTTCAATTAAATGCTGCAGTGGGTTGTTTGGAGCCTTTAGCACTATTATAATATCAAATATCAAATAGTTACATGATTATGTATTTGTAGGAATTGCAATGCAGCTTTGCTGAAAGTCTTTTGCATAACTTTGCTTTGGGCAAAGGTCACCAGGAATACCTGCTCCCGCTTCCTACCGAAACAGGCAGGAAATGTGTTCCTGCACACATTTATGTATGAACTTGACTTTAGGACCAGTGATTAAAATCTATTAATTTTAGCTGGAGCCTTGGAGGCTTAGAATCAGTGATCGATTGCTCTGCATCTGCTCTGGGCTGTTAATAGGTGGGAGTAAGGAATATATCTGTGAGCCACAACTAATGATTTGGGACTGGAGTGGTCCCGTCTCTGCTTCCCATGCTGGCTTTGCTCTTCATTTCCACCAAAACCCTCTCACTCTTTTATCCTAACAGATATGAAGATGAGATCAACCGGCGCACCGGTGCAGAGAATGAGTTCGTGGTCCTCAAAAAGGTGAGTGAACTGGGAGTTACGTGATGGGCAATGTAATGAACTCAGCATGCACAGAGTTCAAGCAAAGCTGATGGGAGCTGGGGTCCTCCAACCTCACAGCTGGGTCAGGCTATGATGTTGGCATGTCTAGGGGTAAGTATGGGTTGGGTCCTCCTGAGGCCACAAACGGGCATTACCTTCTCCATGCCGATGGAGCTGCCCTGTTTTCTGAAGATAGCTGCTCTGGTTGCAATTGCAGACCACCTGGCCTCTTCTGGCTTGGTTCAGCTGTGTCTTGGGTCACATCCCCATGAGTCAGAGCTTTGCCTTCTGCCCAGGAACCTGGTCCTGGCTCACAGTAAATGTCCAACATTACACTGGAAAAAAACCCACCTTGATCACAGCAATATGAAAACAAGCCAAAAAACTAACAGACCTGGAAGCAGAGAAATGGTCCCACTGGTGTCCTGAAGTCCTTTTTACTTGTGGTTTCACCGGGAGTCTTTGGCTTTCTTTTCTTTAGGATGTGGATGGTGCTTACATGAACAAGGTCGAGCTGCAGGCCAAAGCAGATGCGCTGGCAGACGAGATTAACTTCCTGAGAGCTCTCTACGAAGCGGTAAGCAGTCGGCCCTCCCCACGATAGCATCCTCCACAGCTCCCTGCCGTACTGCTCTCCACGCCCCGGAGTTCTGGCCACCACGCTCAGTGCTGTACAGCAGTAAAAGAGAAGGTGGTCAGTGCCTTTTAGAAATTGTAATGCAGGCATAAGATAGAAAAGGGTAGAGGAAAGGCAGAGACACAGCAGGGGGAAATGCAAGAAAATGGCTTGGCAGAGAGAGCCCCCAAGCCACCGTGTCTGCATGGTTTCCATCCCAGATACCAGATCGTTGACTTAATTTTTTGCATCTTCTGCAGGAATTGTCCCAGATGCAGCAGCAAGTATCTGACACCTCCGTGGTTCTGTCCATGGACAACAACCGTAACTTGGACCTCAACAGCATCATTGCAGAGGTCAAAGCACAGTACGAGGACATCGCCAACCGGAGCCGGGCTGAAGCTGAGGCTTGGTACCAAAACAAGGTGAGTAACCAGAATGACAGACTGATTTATGTGATTCACGTGGCATCACACTAGCTGATGGGAGGCAGGACTAACGGAGGAAGTATCACAGTGTTACACCAGGGATTAATTTATTTTCTATGCATGTTGCAATAGGCTCTTGCATACAGATTCCCAGCGTTCACTTGTGGACCCCTACTCTTGACCAGCCTTACATTCCTTGGAGTGAAACCAAGGGACAAGACGCTTAAATGCCTTGACCCTGAGCTCACAAGGAGTCACTGGTGGATCTGGCGTTAGACACAGAACGCTCCTCTTTCCCTTCCAGGTTCTTAACAGTAGGTGACAACCCATAGGTGCTCTATGCAATGCAATAGCTGCTGTCTTAGCATATATTGATAACTAAGGGCAAATGCTGTTATTCCACAGGCAGGTTTGCTCAGAGGAACGTTGTCCCCAACCCTTACCCTGCATCCAGACCTGCGCTTTGTTCCCTGAGGTCCCCTCACACTTCCCTGAACCCCGTGGTGCCTAACCAGCACTCTCCTCCTTTCTACGTATCAGTACGAGGAACTCCAGGTCTCTGCTGGGCGGCACGGTGACGACCTGCGTAACACCAAGATAGAAATTTCGGAGATCAACCGGATGGTCCAGAGGCTGCGGAACGAGATCGAGAGCGTGAAGAAACAGGTAGGAGGGGATGCTCCTGCAGAGCAGCTGCTGCATGGTGGAGGGCAGGTAGGAGGTGATGGTGGCCAGGCACGGCAGAAAGAGCCAGCTCCTGGCACTGGAGCAGGGCTGGAAGGCCAGGCTTCCTCCCCTGCATTAAAGCGGGCACGGCCACCTCTGTCTCTGCCCACCAGAGAAGGTCCCTCAGCGCAAGGATGTGCTGATAGCTGCTTTCTTGATGGGAAGCAAGTTGTGAGCTACTAAGCCATCCCAGCAAAGGTGTGTAGCAAAGCAATGAGATGGAGATGTCTCTCCTTTTCTTGGGGGACAGGATTGTGGCTGCAGCTCCCCCGTTACTACCCACCCTACGGCAACCTTCCCAATGGCCCACCAGGAGCTCTCAGTGCCATGCTGGGAACCAGTATCTACAATACCATAGCAATACTCAGGAGAGCAGTTTCGGGTAGCCCAAGTTAAACAACTACATGTTTCCCTTGCTTTTAGTGTGCCAACCTCCAAGCAGCCATCGCTGAGGCAGAGGAGCGTGGGGAGCTGGCCCTCAAGGATGCTAAGGCCAAACTGTCCGAACTGGAAGATGCTCTGCAGAAGGCTAAAGCCGACCTGGCCCGGCAGCTCCGCGAGTACCAGGAGCTCATGAACGTCAAGCTGGCCCTGGACATCGAGATTGCGACCTACAGGAAGCTGCTGGAGGGCGAGGAGAGCAGGTGAGCACAAGCACAAGGACCTGTCGTGTGCTGCTCTTCAGAGCAGGGCTCATCTCCTTGGGCTCAAAGAGACAGCTCACCTCAACGGGCTGGAGCACCAAGTTGCTGAAGATGTAAAAGAGCACCAAGATGTAAAAGGACAGAGAGAGGGATACTTTAAATTGTGAGCTTTCTAGAAAAAGATGAGTTTCTCTAGCGCTTGGAACCTGACGCACTAAGAAAAATGAGCAATATCACCTTTCACCTGCGATGCAGGGATACCCCCTGAGAGGACAGCCCCTACTGAAGACCACGAAAGTCTAACTAGATGGTACCCGTGGATAACATTATATCTTGTCTGTGCTTTAGCATTATTGCTCACTTTCCCCTTTCCCAACAGGCTTGCTGGAGAGGGAGTCGGAGCCGTGAGCGTCTGTAAGTATCTCCCCTGCTTCCACCCCTGCTCGCTCTCCCTCTGCCGCAGGGGCGGTGGTGGAGGTCCCCCCGGCTTGGGCAGCCGGCAGGACCCTAAAGCGGGCGTGCACCGTGTCTCCCTGCAGCCGTGGTCAGCAGCTCGAGCGGGATGGCCTACGGCGGCGGCAGCTGCCTGGGCATGGGCGCAGGTCTCGGCATGGGAGGCGGCGGCGGCGGCTACAGCATGAGCAGCAGCGGCGGCGGCGGCAGCTTCGGAGGCGGTTCTGGAGGGTTCGGCGGGGGGCTCAGCTATGGCGGAGGCAGCACCTTCAGCTCCGGGAGCACTCGAGGCATCAGCCCCAGCACGGGAGGCAGCGTGAGGATCGTTTCCAAGACCACCACTAGCAAAAAGACCATCAGATAAGGATGGTGAGCACGGGGCCCCCCGTGCAGGCGACAACGTGTTTCCTGCCTTCCGAAAGCAAGTGCTGCCCTACGAAATCAATGCTGTAAATAGCTGCGCTAGACCCTCTCCTTCCTCCGTCCTTCACCCTCCACCCTTGGGGCAGCGGGGGGAGACCAGGACCCCACCGCAAGAATCCGGAGCGCCTTTGGCTAAAGCATAGGTTGTAACAGGTCCCCGCCAGGGCTTTGGAGAGCCGTGCTGGACCCCGGTGGTGGCCTCTTCCAGCACAGTCCTTGTTCTCCATTGTTCCCCTGCTGGAGTCATGCATATGAAGTGCAGTGGAAGCACCTTGCTGAACGGGGACGGCCGCGCTCGGCCACGCACACGTGTTTCATTTGTCCTAAATAGAGGGTCACAACCTTGTGGAACCACAGTCCTGGGTCCTCAGCAATGAAAACAGCCGCAAGATGCGCTAAAAGCCTCTGCCACGTGTTACAACCTCCGAATGTTTTGTCTGCAACAAAAGATTTTTCCAGCCCCTTCTGTTTTCTCAGGCACCTGTGGGAAAGGTTTTTGCTTTCTGTGTATATGAATTGCCACGCTGATTTCTAACTTCTTGTCCTCATGGCTACAGCCTCTTCACTTTCAGACCTACCATGCTGTATGGGCCAATAAAGAGCATTTGTCATTTTTAAAATCCGCTGCTTTTTGGCTTTTCTTCTCCGCTGACCTGGGTGTGGATGTATGCTGTGCCCCAGCTGCAGCGGGGACTCTGTAGGCAGTTCATAAGAAAGGACCATTGCCTTGAGGAAAAAAACCTCAGTTTTAGGACTCGGGCTCTGGGACAGGCTGGGGAGCATGGAAAGAAGGGTGGGATGGATGGATAGAGAACTCGGGCACGGGGAGGAAAAGCTGCCTCAGGGCTAAGCCAAAAGCTGGATGAATGTCACTGTGACGGTTAACTGCAAAGCTGCCCTTTCTGCCTGTCACTGCAGGAGCGAGGAGGAGTGGGGAGTGGGAAAAGGGAGGCGATTCCCACGGGTTTAGCTGGGATTCATGAGTTTGCACATGTAGGACATGGCTCAGCCGGGCCGTTAGTTAAAAATGCAAACAGGAGGAAATCGTACGGCAGAGGAGCCCAGCCCTGGCGTCAGCACCGCGGCAAGGACGCAGCGGGAACGGCGTCAAACAGGGAGGGGAATGGAGCAGCCAGACATCGCCCTAACCAGAAAGAGCACTTGGAGGGCGGGCAGCACTGGCACAGAGGAGTGGGCGCAGGGCAAAGCGCCCAATATCGGCACGTGCAGTGTTTGCACATCGAGGTTTCCCAAGCACGTGCAAATATCTCATCAAATATCCCGGCTGCTCCTCTGGGAGGACTGTTTTGGGGCCTCTGCTTCATTTTGAAGGAACCTGAGGTCTTCCACGGTGCCCGCAGCACCCGGCCTCCCAATTCAAGCCCCCGGCGGTTTCGAAGACGTGCCTGGATGGGGGCTTCCAGCCGGGCTCCGGCGCTGTTCCCGGGCTCCCTCCTGTGGCTCCGCGGGCATCCCCTGGCTCGTGCTCCCTGCGCGGCTGCAGGGCCAGGCGCAAATCCTGGCAGCAGCCGTTGGGAAGCATGGTGCGAGGTGGGAACCAGCCCCAGCTGGAGCGTGAACCAAGGGTGAGGCAAGGGGCCAAGGGCAAGTGGGGAGCAGATGAGGAAGGGCTCGCAGCCCACTGGGGATGCCGGTCCCAGAAGGAGACTGGTCAGTGTCCACCAACCCACACCTCATCCCCTGCAAACTCCAGCTGGGGGTGCACCCCGGCAGGACCCCAGGGAGTGAGAGGAGAAGGGGGTGTCACCCACGTCTGCAAGGCAAAAGCACCTCACGCACAGCGTGCCCGAACGCTCACCCGGGGAAATACCTCCGACCTCCTGAGTCAACGGCACCCTGCGCACCCGTCGCGCGGCGCAGAGGCGTGCGAGCAGCGGACGATCCAGCATGGTGTCTCCAGCAGGTGGGGGCCCAGAGCCAGAGAAAGGCACGGTGCCGCCCTGCAAGGGCTACGGTGGGGCCGGGGTGGGGCTCCCCTCCAGCGCATGCGAAGGGGCAAGGAAATGATGGCTTGGGAAAGCCGGGGCAGCCCCTTTGCACCAGAGGAGGTTTGGTGAAGGGTGAATGCGTTGAGCTTCATTCATTTAACAGTTTGCGTCAGTTTTCAAGCATCTGACCATGTTTCTTAGACTGTTTTAAGGAAATAGAGTGAAGCTTGCAAAGCAGAGGCATTTGTAACAGGCACGGCATCCCAGCTGGGCTATTGTTGCTAAACTACATTTTTGTTTTGGTTTTTTTGTTTTTTTTTTAATTATTGAAAATGTCAAATATAAGTTTGTGGGTTTTTTTTAACAGAATCGTGCTCAACACGTTGCTGTGTCGTCAGCTGCATCAACACGTGGGCCACCACCAACACTGAACCCCCCATGAAACTTGTTTGCGAGCCACGCTGCCAAGGCCTCACCCATCCCCGCAGTACCTGGGCATCTCTGCAGCCTCTCTCAGTCTGGTGCCACCGGCTGCTGTTGGCTCCTTCTCCTGCGGTCTGAGGATGAGGATGCTACTGAGGCAAAAAGAGCACTGAGCAGCTATCGGTCTCCCTTCTGTTTCCACGGCAAGTGCCCACCCTGGCACCTCTTCTCTGAGAAAGCAGACAGCAGATGCAAAAACACATCTTCCAGTTACCTTCTTCCAGTTTGCAGAGACCTGGAAAACTCACATACTTAAGTCAAACTTGGCAAGTAATTTTAGCTGGCAACTTAAACATTAGGTGAAATCTTTTTTTAAAACCAACATTTAATTTCAGCGTTCCCTATGGGAATGATCCTGTCTCTGGAGTGTTGAAACATCTCCCTTTAACATTTCCCAAATGAACTTTGCAACTTTTTGACTCAAAAGCAGAATTTTCATCAAAGAAAATTATTTCGTTTTAATTTGCAAATGGTTTACACAGCCTGCAAATTAAGTAAGACACAAAACGGCTGCAGGGAAGGTAACACAGGACACAGCAAAACCAGCAGCGGAACAATATTCCCAGCTACCATCCGTCAGGCGCGTTCAGTCCGAGCATTGCTATTTAAACAGGGCAGCAACATCCCGCTGCTCAGAGCGGCTGGAGATCAGAGTCGGGCCGCACACGATGGCAAGCTCTGCAGGGCAGCAGCCGAGACCTCCGGGCTCACGTGTAGTGCCATATAGCACTGCGCAGTGAATAAACACGAGGCCCTGTAAAATCGGTGCGCCGTGACTGGATACGCTTTCCAGGACACACGGATAATTCCTTGTTTATCTTACTGGCTCTGAGAGCAGCGTTGTGCGGATCCAGTTTGTTTTAACAGGGAGAAATTAACCTTCACACAAGCGCTACGGCTCTTTGCAAGGGAACTCGAACCAGGAGCAGGACTTGGTGCAGGCTGGAGCTGAGGGACGTGCCACGTGCAGGCACAGAGCTGATCTGAAATAATGGGGCTTCCCAGCAACACCGCTTCCAGGGCTCGGTTTTCTCTATCGTGAGAAAAGACCTACCCTGGGGCCGTGAGAAAGGACGAGATGCTACAATACTGCTGCGATAACCTTCAGCGTTGAAAGATCTTGCTTTCCACGTGGAGCTTGGTGGAGATCACAGCCCCAGCAGCCCTAGTTGGGGATTAAAGATAGGCTCAGAGAGCATTACAACACAATTTGGGATGTTTACGTTTCTTCGGGTACCACCATCTAAGCACCAGCGCTGCACGCAGCACGGGATAAAGGAGGTATCAGCTAATACCCACCCAAGGTCAGAGGCTCTTTCAAGATGCAACAAGCCACAGGGGGAAATGAGACCTCTCCGCTCTGTATTAAGCATCTAGCAATAACAGAAATAACGAAGGCAAAGTTATTCCAAAACCCTGGGCTGCAAATGTGTCTCTGTGCTAGCCCAGAAAACAATTATCTGGAGAAAGCAGGTCACACCTACACTTCAAAGTCATCTAGTAGTTACAGCTGACTGGCCTCCAGATACTGCTGGGAACAGGCTCAAAGGACTGCAACACCCATCACAGGGCAACACCTATGGGAAAACTTCTGAGGAGTTCATCCTAATTCATCCCTTCGGGAAATGAGATTCATGGACACTCGCCGCCCGCTCAGGAGGTCTCCCAGAGGCCCCCGTCCCCGCAGCACAGGGATGCAGTGAGTTGCGTGGTCCCCCATGGAAAAAGCTCAGGGTGACCAGCCGGACTTCATTAACTTGGGATGAAATAGTAAATTATGGTCAAAATGAGTAGGGTTTGAATTTAGGTTAGCAGCCCAAGTTTAACCCAAAGGCTTTAATTTAAGCAATTAACCTAAATTACAGCCTTGACTTTACTGATAATTAAACTGAGATTAGGTAGCACAGGTGAACCAACTCAAGTTAGTAAGCCACGCTCTTGTTTTACAAATATATGTATTTTTGCAAACAAAACACACAGGGGCACTTCTAAAAAATTCAGCCTTGTCTGAGAAAGGGCAGCCATCATCAGGCGAAGGCTTCTGAGGTGGATGCTGGAGAGAAGCAGCGGTGCAGAGAGATGGAGGTGATGAAAAGCTGTTGGAAGAATCCCCTGTTCACTGGCTGTGTACACAGAAGATGCTTCAAATTTCTCACTTAAAGGGGCTGGAGTTGCCTTCATGGCCCTGACAGAGTCAGAACTCACTTTCCTAATCTCAAAGGACAGTTACTACTTTGATATCAACATGATGCCAGAAGCAAACTCAGCCAAGACTTTACTCCCAGGTTTACAGCAAGGTGTAAAGGGATCTCCTGCCTCTTGCACCCACTGCTGCCTGCCCCCTCTGCTCAGCCTGGTAGGAAGAAATGAGGAGGGGAAGGGAAGAAAAAGGCTTTGGAGCCTGCTCAACCTTGCAGATGGCCTCTGCCACGTCAGGGCAGGGGTCTCACCCGGCGGGACCTGCCCAAACGCAGCTCCTTTTGTTTGATTAGGAGGAGGGAAAACTACAGAGCAGCTTGAGTGAGCACAAGTATTATCCTCTGGTGGAGGAGGAAAAGTCCGTATCAGAGCGAGCTATCTGCATCAGAGCAGCAAATTCATTACATGCCTGGAGCTGCAGGGTGCATGGGAGACACTCCCCCAGGAGCTACCTGGAAACCCTGGTGTTTCATCAACAGAGCAGGGTGGGGGCCCCCCTTGCCATCACCCCATACCCCAAACCTGTAGCTACAGCTCCTTGTGCTCACAGTTCTGCCTTTTCTAATTACCTCTGAAATTCCTTCCAGATGAGTGACAACCGCATCACCTCCACCCTAGTGCAAATGTGAAATGGAAAGAAATTAATTTCTTTTTACCTGGTTGGAGGAGCTGTATTATTACCATTATTAACAATGGACTCCAACGCAGTTGGCGTATTCTTTAGCCAAAAAAGACAAGTTTCATATGTAAAAGGAGCCTGAGGGGAAAAAGGAAAGTACTGACGCATCACGCTGTTAGTAACCAAGGGTGGGTTTCATCCTGGCTAACTCTGCACGCCCTGAGACAGCCATCTGGTCTACCCAGGTAGTGTTGGTGAAGGTGAAAAGCCATCTCCGGGGCCTCTCTGTCCATCTGCCGTAGGATGGGAGAATCTGCCGTTTGCTGGTGAGCTCTGCTGACTACGCGAGAATACAGAAAAGCTTTCAGATAGTCAAAGTTACGTGAGATGGATAGTGCCCGAGAGAGCAAATCCCAAAGGAGCCACAGGCACTTAAGGCGGCTGGCAATTTACATCTGCCTTTGGTTCCCCCCCAACACAGCGTGCTTGATCCTTATAGGTGCAATTCCCAGATTGCAAGAGATTCAACCTCATGCATGCAAGTCATGGCATCTGTCAACTGGTGGGCAAAACCCTGAGGCTGATCAATAATCCACTGCCTTTCGGACGCAGATCTGTTGGTTGCAATCCATTTACTTCCAGCTCCCATGGGTGCAAATGTGCAGACCATCAGACTCGATGAGACAGCCCCGCCGGGCAGAAATTGCAGGATTAAGCCCTTCCTTACAATAAAAGCTCAGTGTAGTAATAAACACAAAAATAAATTAATAATTGCAATTTAGTCCCCCTTCATTAAAAAACTCGATTGCAAAGGTGATCCATCTGAAATAAAGCAGTTGGGGAAACAGCAGGCACACAAAGTATTTCTGGGAGTTTGCTTTACCCAGCTACCTTGCAAGACAGGGGCAGATCAAAGCAAAACACCCCTCCACCGTGGTGATTCCTCAATATTACGTTATTCCTGTACTGCAGCCAGCAGCTGCTCAGACTCGCAGACAGCACGAGAGGAAGCTGTTCGGGGGGGATGCGTTTGCAAGTTCACCCTCTTGTATAAATTATATGTATGAATCATCTTTTCCTGAATGACCTGAAACACAATGAGGGCCAGAAACACTTGCCATACCTCAAAATGAACTATTTTTCACATTTTTCTATTTGACTTGTTACTCAAACTGCCTGCAATGTTAAATGCAAAGCAAAGGGAGGAAAGGAAAGATCCGGGATGTCTTACTGTGTCCAGATTGCTGTGGATCTGGGCAGAGGGAATCCTGTAGAGCACTTTCCTAGTGGATTCAAGCAGGCAGAATCACACTTTCAGATGTGCAGTGCTGAAAGAGCTGATTAAACCATTGGGAAACTATGTTGTGTTTATAAACTGTGAGTTGGGAACAGCCCCGGAGCACTCTATTTCCATAGAGCCAGTGGATTCAAAGCAGTTCCCATTCCCACAATCTTTTCTCCCCCCACCCCTTTTTTGTTTGTTTGTTTGTTTGTTTCCATCCTGCTAAAATACAGAAATGCAACTCTTGAAAGAGTTAATAGTTGAAATGGCCCAACTATTTCTGATAGAGCTCAATTGCAGCTGTCAAAATCCACATAAGAACGAAAGACCTTGTCAAAACATTTGATTTTCATTCCTGTATTTTTTTTAGTGACAGAAGAGTAAGTCTGCAGAAGCAGGATTTTCAGAAGAGATCAGCTCAGCTGAGGCTCTGTAGGAATTGAAGCAAAACTATTTCTGCAGATATATCGTGGCGACACTGAGGGGAGCATGCAGCACATATCACAAAAACCCAGGATAGAACAATTTACTGCAGGGCTTGCTGTAAAACACTGCTCTGCCCGATACAGACCCCTTCCCTGAAACACAGGGGACGGTAACTTTTCAAAACCCTGCTTGTGAACAGAAAAAGGGTGAAAGCAATCCTGAGGGATGAAGTTTTCAGATGAGAGAGATGTTGAGTGA
The DNA here is from genome assembly GCF_964289735.1 of Phaethon aethereus. NCBI lineage: Eukaryota > Metazoa > Chordata > Aves > Phaethontiformes > Phaethontidae > Phaethon > Phaethon aethereus. The sequence goes on from NC_138605.1 coordinate 1,162,874, forward strand.
CAAGCATTTTGAACGGTGTTTTCCTCCCTGTGCCCAACGTGACTCATCGCAACTTTCAAACGCTTTGATATGGCAAAGAGTCTGGCTGCCTACAAAGACGGCAGAAGGCGACAGTTATTCCCAAACAATACCACTGTTGCTCAGAACCTGGCTATATTATTTCAGAAGGGCGTGTGTGCGGAGTGAGTTCACTCTCCAGAATGCTGTTGGACATGCCAAGCCTAATTAATCAGAAAGATGATCCACCTCATCAAACCCATCCCAGTCTCATAAATGCATAAAAGGGCTCTCCTGAGCCCGTGGAGAGCACAGGTTCACCTTTCTCCTTTCCCTCCCACTCCTTGCTCCAGGCCAGCACCTTTGCTCCTTTATTCTTGCTGTAGCATCCATCCCAATCCGAAAGCCAGCAATGTCTCGCCAGTCCACTGTGAGGATTCAGAGGGGAAGAAGTGGCTTCAGCGCTGCTTCGGCCATCGTCCCAAACACCTGCCGCACCAGCTTCAGTTCACGCTCTGTCACTCGGGTTGGAAGCTGCAATGCTGGCAGCGGGTTTGCTAGGGTTGGTGGTGGCTTTGGAAGCAAAAGCCTCTACAATGTTGGTGGATGCAAGAGGATCTCTGTGGCTGGACGGGGTGGTAGCTTCTATGGATCTGCAGGCTTTGGTGGTGGCGCCGGTAGTGTGTACGGTGGTGGCTTTGGCATGCCAGCTAACCTTGGCTATGGATATGGTGCATTTGGTGGTGGCATGGGTGGCCCTGGATTCCCAGCTGGGGGCATCCATGAAGTCTCAGTCAACCAGAGCCTTCTGAAACCTCTCAACCTGGAGATTGACCCCAGCATCCAAAGGATCCGAAAGGAGGAGAAGGAACAAATCAAAACCCTCAACAACAAATTTGCCTCCTTCATTGACAAGGTGAGATATAAGCTTTCCTAAATATGTTGTCCTGATTTTTTTTGATGGGGGCTCTTTTCTTAGCTGCTTTATGAGCACATAAGCAGATCAAGAAGGAACAGAAGGGAGGAATGAGAGTGGAAGATGTCCAGTCCCCCGGAAACTCCAGGGAATGGTATCTGCTACATAGTGGCTGCTATGAATTAATCAGCCAATATTCAAGGTCCTCCTCATTTGCTTCTTGACATCTCATAGGCAGTGGAGAAAGAAAGCTCTAGAAGACAACCCCATCCTTCTGGAGATACTGGGCTCTCTCCCTTGAGCATGATAGGAGCCTTGATAACTGTTTTAGATGGTTAAAGTGAGATGCAAGCAACCCGTCTAAAATGACCAAGAAAGAATCACATGAATTGGCACTAGGAAGAATTAAGCTTCTCATTACTTGAATTTTCCTCAAAGGCATTTAAAGCTATCACTGCAACAGTACCAGCATGTTTGGACTGTTAGTTCAAAATAGCAAAATCTGATCCGACACTGTCTGTCCGCTTCATTTCCTCGTTAATTGTGTTAGATGTACAAGAGCATCTGCTTGATTTCTGTTCTGGTTGAGCAGGTCCTCTTTGGTTTCAGGGAAAACGCTACATTATTTTGGAGATTTTGTGGGGTGGGGGAGCTGTAGGAGAAATGGCACTTTGCTGTTGTTTTCTTAGTAAGAGTGCTAAGCCCATTTTTCTCGCATCTGATTTTTGCACGCACTCTTCACACAAAATGCATGCACCTTATCTTGATTTAGCAAAGCAATGAAGGGGAAGCATGGTGCAAGAAAATCAGTAATCATTCCAGAGTTTGTTTGCAATACTGAGCTGGGTCCCAGCAGTCAAATAGCGAAGTCCTTCCTCTAGCAGAAGAGAATTTGGCTATGAAAACCAGCTGGAAAGGGTACTTCACCACCTCAGCTAGGACTGAGATCCCCCATTTGCAAGGGAAGCTCTCCAGAATCTCTGTTATTTCAAAACATCTTCAGGATATTTCTGCTTGCAGGTCCGATTCCTTGAGCAACAAAATAAAGTGCTGGAAACCAAATGGAGCCTGCTTCAGGAGCAGGGAATGAAAACAGTTAGGAACAACCTGGAGCCACTTTTTGAGACTTACATCAACAACCTCAGGATGCAGCTGAACAGTTTGCTGAGCGACAAGGGAAGGCTGGAAGGAGAACTCGTCAACACACAGTACCTCGTTGAGGATTTCAAGAAGAAGTAAGTCTATGGAGCTAGCGGTCTACTTACCTAGGTTGGTTCAGCCTTTCTCCATTCGACATCCTTAAGCCAACTGGGGGATCCAGGAGAGTCGGGGACACAGAAATTCCCAACAGTGAAGGCTGTGACGTTTTCTCAAGATACGGTAACAGAGTAACAGATCCAAATACACCAACATTTAGGGACTTATTTAGAATATGATGAAAGACTTATTAACTAAATTACCTACTGAGGAAAAAAAAATTACACAGTAGGTCTGAGGGTTTCAGGACAGCATGCTTAATTTGCTTAAGACAGGCAGAAGGAGTATGACTAAAGGCCAGAAATAGGAAAAAAAGAATAGATTCTTTAAAATTTTTTTGATGTACTTGTTTTAACTAGTTTAGCCTAGGAGCATGCTCATGGTCTCTTATTCAGATGCTCTATAGGAGAAAAGAACATCGTATGCAAAACGCTCTTAAGGAAGTTCGTTCCAGCAAACTAAAATCACCTCTGTCTGTTACTTGCCTAAACAAATGCTCCTTCTGCCTCCCTCCATTAGGTATGAAGATGAAATCAACAGGCGTACAGTTGCAGAGAATGAATTTGTGACACTCAAGAAGGTGAGAGCAAATTACAGAATACCACCTGACGACTATTTGTAGAGCTCTAATCACCTATTCATTCATAAATCCATCCATTCACGTTCCAAAAGCTTTTCTTACTCTTTCTTCCCTGGACAGTTACTGCGGAGATATGCGTGTTCCTGACTTGCTAATAAGAGTTTAAAACACATTATCTAAATCTCTCGTCCTCCAGGATGTAGATGCTGCCTATATGAACAAGGTGGAACTACAAGCCAAGGTAGATGCGCTGACTGAAGAAATTAATTTCCTGAGAGCCCTCTACGAAGCAGTGAGTACAACCACGTCCCGACACATTTCAACCCTCAGTTGAGAGTCTCCCTCCTTTCCTCTGAAAGCTTGTAATTTCTTCCCCCAGGAGATGCTAAATCCTTTACCTCTTTATATACCAACCGTCTTAGCTGTTTAGATAACAATCTGCAGCCTCTCCCAGGTCTGCACGCTCATCTGAAAGGATGAATTCACTTGATTCTCAAGTGAATTAGCTCACTTAATCCCCTGTGCACTTTGCAGGAGCTGTCTCAGATGCAGACACAGATCTCCGACACCTCTGTCGTTCTCACCATGGACAACAACCGAAACCTGGACCTGGACAGCATCATCTCGGAGGTCAAAGCGCAGTACGAGGACATTGCTAACAGAAGCCGGGCTGAAGCTGAGTCCTGGTACCAAACCAAGGTGAAGAAACCGGGGGTTTCCGTGCTGTTATCTTCATGTCTTGTCTTGAACAGATAAAGACCGACTCCTCCAAGAAAACCTTCTCAAATATCGCATCTTGCACAGCAGCACTCCAGCTGCTAGTCTGGGCTCGAGGAGAGACCTTTGCTTTCAGGCATCTGGGTTACTCCAAAACCGATGGATTTTACCTTGGGTGATTGTTCCTCTCTCTGTGACAGTACGAAGAGCTGCAGGCTACAGCAGGCAGGCACGGGGATGACCTCCGTAACACCAAGCAGGAGATCTCCGAGCTCAACCGCCACGTCCAGCGGCTGCGGTCTGAAATCGACAGCGTGAAGAAACAGGTAAAGGGCAGCAAACCCCACACTTTTAACCACTTTACCCCTTGACTTGCAAGGGAGAGGAAGGAAAATGTCAGAGGCAACCTCGGCAAGTTCTGCTCAGTTTGATCCTTTTTCTCTCAAAAAAAAGAACTGTCGCTAAAAATGGTTAAGCTGATGGTGCTGGAATAAGACCATGTGATTTCTGGGTAGATAAAGAACAAGTCTAGGTCTTGTATGGGGAATTTGACAGGGGGTTTCTATTCTGTAGTGCGCAAATCTGAAGGCAGCCATCACGGATGCTGAGGAACGTGGGGAGCTGGCCCTCAAAGATGCCAAAGCCAAACTGTCTGAGCTGGAAGATGCTCTGCAACAGGCCAAGGCAGACCTGGCCCGGCAGCTCCGCGAGTACCAGGAGCTCATGAACGTCAAGCTGGCCCTGGACATTGAGATTGCGACCTACAGGAAGCTGCTGGAGGGAGAGGAGTGCAGGTGGGTGGGAAATACAACCCTCCTAGTCCTGGTGTTGGAGGAGCAAAGCAATGTGTGCGCTGGAGGTGCTCAGCATTTCTGAAATGCTAAACTGCGCATTAGGGGATGGGGAGGGGGGAAGATTGTCCTAGCTAATGGAAATACCATTGTGGGAAGCATCCCCAAATTATGCCAATTTTCTTTTTCTCCCCAAAGGTCTCTAAGAAATGTACCCTATTTTTCCCCCCACTATCAGCAGACTTCTTATCCTATTACCTTGTTATTCTGTCCCCTAACAGGCTGGCTGGAGACGGCGTTCCAGTGAATATCTGTAAGTCTCTAAAATATATGAGATTACCTTATTTAAGTATTAGTGTGTCTCTGCACCAAGAAACCAATGCCCAGAGAAGTTGAAAGCTTTTCCTTCTCTTTCTTGCAGCTGTGACCAGAACAACTGTGGGAACGGGATACGGAGGAGCAAGCAACCTCAACATGGGAGGGGGAATCTGCAATATGGGAAACAGCTTCAGCTGTGGAAGCGGTCCCGGGATTAGCAGCAGCACCACTCTCGGAGGCGGCAGCAGCTCCAGCATGAAGTTTGTCTCAACCTCCTCCACCAGAAGAAGTTACAGAAGCTAAAAGTTTCCTTTCAGACGCCTTCACTCGCCAGAAAACACCTTAACACTGGTCCTTTACTAAAGCATAGTTGGGGTCAAAGGAATAAGGGCCACCTAAACTCTATGTCTTGTCACACAGGAGCCTCACTTTAGGAACTCTCTCTCAGCTGTGTTGTCTAGCATGTGTTGTGTAGGGCTCTGCCATTGAACACGAGTCCAACTGTTTTAAATTTGCAACTTGCTTGTTACAGCTCAGCATTTTTTTGGCCGGATTTTGTATATAAAATGTGTCCCATGACTGTTTGTCTCTCTTCACTTTCTGGTGTTTGTCTAATAAAAATGCATATGTAATTTATTCTATTGTGTGGACCTTTTAATTAAAGACATGGAACAGTAAATGCAAATGCAGATAACAAGCACTTTTCTAGGGCCCTGCCCAGTTAAAGGAGCAGATTTTTGCTCCTCATCACATTTCCTGGATCTCTCCATTAGCAGCACAGCGAAGCACCAAAGGGAGATTTGCCGTTCATTTCAATGTTCTCCCCACCGTGCGAGTAAAACACCTGGAAGCTAAACACAGGGCACGCCAAGGCAGGAGTCGGGCACGGGGGAAAAGGTCTAAGATTCATTTACTGTGCAGCTTCCAGCCAATACAACATCCAACAGCCTGGCTCCCAGGGGGTACAAAGGGCAGTGCCAAGTGTGTGATGTACCCGCATAAACTTATAACAATAGGGAACTAATTACCAGGGGAGTCAGAGCAACCACCCGACTTGTTCAGGTATATCAGTCCATCTCAAACCCCGCTTACTGTGAGCTGTCTCACCTAAGCGTTAGGTGCCAGCAGCGCAAACATGAGCGGGTTGAAAGCACTCCTATTCAGAGCACTGGCCACGCTCTTTGAGGTGTTTATCTTGGGTCATATGTTTCCCCATCCTTTGACTATACGTAGGTGGAGGATCTGGTCCATATGCATTCAAAGTACTACAATGGATTAGGTGTTGCACATCCAATAGCTATAAAAAATACCCAAGAATGGGATACCTGTTGGAAAGTGAAAGTCTTCAAGATCCAGTGTTCCTTCACATTCTTAGAATACATTGGAGACAAGAGCTTGTTTTGAAAAGGTGGAGAAAAACCAGAGGAGTTGTAGCAATTTTAGACTAATCGGGAGAAATTAACTGAGAAGTAAAAGCAGAGCATCATCTGGCTGAAAGCTAGAGATTAACAGATCTCATTGCTGAAAGATGAGCTGAACAAACAGATGCGATTAGAAAAAGTCCCCACCCTCGCCCCATGTATTTCAGTAAGTTCAAGGACCGGGTGGAGAAGCACTCAGGAAAATACTCAAAGAGATAGGCAAATAGTGGGTAACTGGCAGTCCCTGAATGACAGACTGTATTCAGATTTTCCTTTGAGACTAGCAGTTTCCCAAAATTTTCTAGGATGCTCTGAACTCTGCATGTTCCTCTCTCTATCCCTCAGGAAATCTCCTTCCCAAAACCTTGCAGGCTTGGTTATGGGTCTGCTGCAGCTCTCCACTCCTGCTCCACCACCTCTCCCTGCTAAATACTCACAGCGGCTTCCTGGGAAGGAGCAATATCCTCACTCTGAACAGCAGCCTGGGCAAGGCTAAGTAATGTTCTTCCTCATCGCTGCCCAAACACACTCTCTAACCAAAGAGGATGTAACGAGTATAGCCAACAGGCACATCAGATGGATGCCGTCCATTGCATCAACGCCTGGGTCATGACACAGAGATTACAAAGCCCTTCATCTAGCATGAGAAAGGCTGGGGCCAGAATATTTGTTTTCCTAGGGCATCCCTTTTTAAGCAAGATAACAAAAAACCACCCTGGTAAAGGTTCAGATCTCTGGATGCACGACAAATGTACAGCTGTCCTTGTTCCAGAGCAAGGCTCTGGTCACCGCGTTCCAATCCTGTTGGACAAGTTAAAACAGAGGTAGCGATGACCTAGGGCTTATATTTCAGTGGGAGAGGACAGCCCTCGTTAATTCTAGCACAGCCCCGATTAAAACCTTAGTCATAACGAAATGAATGGTGCTTGCACTCAGGGGCTTGAATCTGCAATGTGTGGAGGGAACTGATTGCCAATTGCTACCCATAACATTTTTACAGAGTTCTTTAGGACAGATGGCCGGTAACTTAGTCACAGAAGCTACTCTCTCTTAAAAACTGCTGCTTGTTGTAACACACAGTAGCTGAAACACTCCCAGAACAGTTATTTTAGCTTCATTCCAGGGCGTGTAATGGAAACATTAGAAGAATAGAAAATAGAAAAGAAAAAAAAAAGCATGGCTGAAAGGCAAAAAGAGATGATGGGCATCTGCAAATCACCCTCCTAGGACCTTCTGGTCAAACTCACTTGCCCAGCCTCCACGTGTGAAATAGCAAGCACAAACGCGCACTTGAAAGATGCTCCATACCCCGGTGCCTGCGCGTCTTTTTAACGGCTGGGCAAAGGTACGACTTCCCAGCAACGCTCTGCAGGTGGGCTGCTACCTCCTCTGAGGAGTAGGTGTTCAGCTTGGGCACGCGCATCCACAAGAGAGACATACCTCGGCAAACCCAAAGGGCTGCAGGGTCCAAAGGAAGCATGTCCATCCCTGGGCATCCAGACAAGACACTGGGAGTGACTTCTGAGCATCTTGCCTGCTCTAGCGTAAGCGCCCGTGCATACAGTGCTACCACACAGCGTGCACAGGGCGAGTCAAGACACCACGTGTCTTTCACCAGAGAACTGCACTATTTGCCTTTTCCTGGGTGCTATGAGGAATAAGAGTAAAGGGAGTTGTCTGCGAACGATGTCGTAAGCCCCAATCCCGAGCACTGAATTTCCTTGCGAGTAAGAGGTATCAGAGGGGGAAGACAACAGATGTGGGGAGGGCAGCCAGGGAACAAGCTTCACACTGTGCGGAGACAAGGTCACCCCATGAGTCAGGAAACAGCCCAAAAATCTGTGAAGGTGAAGCCCTGAGAAATCGCCAACTCAGGTTTTGTGTCGTCACAGACAACGGTAACTCCCTCCCAGGTCATATTCTGATATTTCATCATTTGTTGTCAGTCTGAATCAGGATGAAACTTAGATGCTTTTCAGAGAAAGCAAGGTCTGAAAATACCATTCATAAAGTAACCTCCCGTGTCCTTCCCGCTCCCCAGCTGGTTTTTGATGGCTGGTGGGCCAAGACTTCCACTAATGCCCCAGATCACCACCCTGGCTTTCCCTCCATCACCTTTTTCTCCCTTCTGTATCAGTTCTGGTTTAAATGAGTCTTCTTTGGGCATGAGAACGAGAGTCCAGAATTGCTGACAAGTCGGGGCCTGAGGTGCTGATGGTTTACTCAAAACCACAGCAGCAGGAAAACACAGACCCACAATAACAGATTTCTCAGACCTCGGACCACTGCACCGTGAAATAATGCGCCTTTACGCAACAGAGGGATTGATTCATCCACGAAAGAGAGATCAGCGAGTGCTTGCCCAATACGGGGAACCATCTACTGCAGAGGTGAAAGGAGGGAGTGGGAAAGGGATGGCTGCGAACAGGAGTTGAGCAGGCAGTGTTTGGTGTTTTCTCAGATATTTCGACAGCCAGATCATGACTGTCACAAAAAAATGCAACTCCTGCACTTTGTGAGTGCTTCATAGGTGCTTGCGCTCATGGTGAACTCACCATCCCCTTTGCTGCTGGGTGTGCCGAGCCCAGTTAATCAGTAAGATGAGCACCACCAGACCCATCCCCAACTAGTAAGGGTATAAAAGGGCCAGTCGCAGCCTGAGGGAGCACAACTTCACCTGCCTTCATCCACTTCCTTGCTGCTTTATTCTTTCTACTGCTCTCACTCTGCTCACATCAGCTGCCATGTCTCGCCAGTGCGCTGCAAGGAGCCAGAGCAAAACTGGCTTCAGTGCTGCTTCTGCCTTCATCCCAAATGCCAGCAGCACCAGCTTCTGCTTACGTTCTGTCCCCCAAGGTGGAAGCTGCAGTACCACCGCTGCGTATGGCAGATTTGCTGGAGGTTTTGGAAGCAGGAGCCTCTACAGTCTTGGTGGATGCAAGATGATCTCTGTAGCTGGAAGAGGTGGTGGTTTCTATGGACCTGCAGGTTTTGGTGCTGGGACTGGGATCTCCTGTGGTTTTGGTGGTGCAGTTGGTGCTACCTTCGGGTTTGGTGGTGGCATGGGTGGCCCTGGATTCCCTGCTGTTCCAGCTGGAGGCATCCATGAAGTCTCAGTCAACCAGAGCCTTCTGAAACCTCTCAACCTGGAGATTGACCCCAACATCCAGAGTATCCGTAAGGAGGAGAAGGATCAGATTCAAACCCTCAACAATAAATTTGCCTCCTTCATCGACAAGGTAAGACATAAGATTTCTTGGTTATGCTGTGTTGATTCTTCAGTGGAGAAGAACAAACAAGGGCAAATTATATATTTGACAGTAACTTTGCTGCTCTTGTACTGCCATTTCTAATATCATCAGCTTGGAAATAAAACCTGAAGGGTTCCAGCTTTGAGACCATTCATCTCTCACATTAATGCTGAGAGGAGACCAGCCAGCAGGTGGGAAACCGTGATACAAGATGTAAGGAAGCAGAGTTTGCAAAGACAGCAGGAATGTTGACATCAGATGTGCAATGCTTGCCTCCTTGTATAGACTGTCATCTGTTCCCCAAGGGCTGAGCGATCTCACCTTTCAGCAAGTGAATCCTTGCAGGATTGTACCTTGCCTCTCTAAGGAAACCACCCTAGGATCACTTTTTCTGAAACATCTCCTTTCTCTGTCCAGGTCCGATTCCTGGAACAACAGAACAAGGTCCTGGAGACCAAGTGGGCCCTTCTGCAAGAACAGGGGAACAAAACAGTCAGAAACAACATTGAGCCCCTCTTTGAGAGCTACATCAACAACCTCAGGAGACAGCTGAACAGCTTGCTGACAGACAAAGAGAACTTGGGAGGGGAGCTCAACAAGGTGCAAAGCCTTGCTGAGGACTTCAAGAACAAGTGAGTTTATCTGTTTGTGATCTGCCTGGAGAGCAGGGTGGGCTGCGGCAGATGCCAGCTCTCTGTTGCATCTGTGCAATTAAACAAGGAAAGAAGGCCTTTTTGCTGATAGAATCTTCTGAGTAAGGCCCAGATTAAGTTTAATATGAGGCATATTTGCCTCACTTCCCCATGGCTGAAAGTCACAGGCAGAAAATTATAGGGCTAAGAGACCAAGTTACAAAACTGTACATACAAAAAAAAAAAGCTGGTCCTGAAAATATTAAATAACTCTTGTACAAGCCTAGACCAACCCTCCATTTTCATCCTGCAGATATGAAGAGGAGATCAACAAGCACACAGCTGTCGAGAGTGAATTTGTGATCCTGAAGAAGGTGGGTACACACATGCTGTGCCTCCCAGCCCTGCATGAGCATAGCAAGAAACACGTTCGCCGGCTGCTCCTCTGCTTCTCCAAAAAACATTTCATTTTTGTGATGTGCCTTCTCTTCTAGGAAGTGGACGCTGCCTACATGAACAAGACAGAGCTGCAAGCCAGGCTGGACTCCCTTATGGAGGAGATAGATTTCCTCAGAGCCCTCTACGAAGCCGTAAGCACCAGCATTTATATCCTTCTCCCAGTTTCCAATGTCCGTGCCTTCCTTTCCCATTTCAGAGGCTGAGGACTAATTATTTTCCACTCTGTTGCACTAAATTCAATACTTTTTCCATTCCGCCTGCTCTCTTAACTCTGCCTGAAATTGTCTTGGAAAAATCACTTTATCCACTAAGGTCTACCTGGGGAAAGGGTTTCCTCCCTCTGAGCAACATTCATGTCTCACGCCTGCAACTCACCGAAAAACCTGCTGCTTTTGCAGGAGCTGTCTCAGATGCAGACCCGGATCTCCGACACCTCTGTCATCCTGACCATGGACAACAACCGCAGCCTGGACATGGACAGCATCATCGCAGAGGTCAAAGCGCAGTACGAGGACATCGCCAACCGCAGCCGGGTGGAGGCTGAGTCTTGGTACCAGTCCAGGGTGAGTGCCTAGGAAGGCTTCTGCAACAGGAAACCACACTCCCTCCCCCAAATCCCCACGGGGAGGTGCGTCTCACTGATTTTTATAACTCAGGACATCTTCAGATTTAATAATCCTATAACGTTTGGTAGTGCTAATTTGGGATTGAGAACATACACATACTTCTGAGTGCAAACACCCCCATACCCACATTCTGCTTGGCTCTGAAAACAGTATTTTACCTTGGGTGATTGTTCCTCTCTCTGTGACAGTACGAAGAGCTGCAGGCTACAGCAGGCAGGCACGAGGATGACCTCCGTAACACCAAGCAGGAGATCTCCGAACTCAACCGCCACGTCCAGCGGCTGCGGTCTGAAATCGACAGCGTGAAGAAACAGGTAAAGGGCAGTGTAAATGCATAAGACTTGGCTCTTGCTGTGGTCTAACCTCTTGGTTGTCCAGTCAACTCCAGGGAATAAAAAGAAATGCATCTTGGCGAGTTCTGCTAGATAGGAATGAATATGACAGCATTTATCTCACTGCAGTAACATCACTACCTTAATGCAATATTAGTAAACCTAAGGAGGCATTAAGAGGTGTGGTGTTAGATTAAATCCAGGCTGTGACCTGGCCCAGAACATGGATCAATTCAATGATTGTTAAGATCACACCCGCAGATGTTAACCCAACCTCTTCTGCATCTAGAACAAGCACCATGACCTTAGGGTACACAGAACTGGTCTATGCTCTAGATCAGGAATGTAACCACTATTTTCCTCCACAGTGCGCCAGTCTGCAGACGGTCATTGCAGATGCCGAGCAGCGCGGGGAGATGGCCGTCAAGGATGCCAGGGCAAAACTGGCTGAGCTGGAGACAGCCCTGCAGAAGGCCAAGACAGACCTTGCCCGGCAGCTCCGTGAGTACCAGGAGCTCATGAACGTCAAGCTGGCCCTGGACATTGAGATAGCGACCTACAGGAAGCTGCTGGAGGGAGAGGAGTGCAGGTGGGTGCAATTTTATATCCCAATTTCCAGAGGTGCAATGGAGTCACAGACCCTTGGTAGCTTTAGTAGAGATCCCTGGGCTTCCTCCATTCAGAGGACTTGAATCCTGTTTCAAGGCAAGCAATTGCCCATGAAGATGAGCTATTTGGGATGATCATAGCCTTTTGCACAAACTTTCCAACATCCACCAAAAATATTCCAAGGAAATTCTCCTGCCTTTTCAATCAGCTCCTGTTAATGGCTTCCACTTGAATTCTTACTGTCTCATTTTGCTCCCTAATAGACTCTCTGGAGAAGGTGCCGGCACAGTGAATGTCTGTAAGTAACTTTTAAAGATAGTTTGGCAACTTTTACATCTGTCTCCCTGTCACACAGAGCCCACTGTTTATGGATGCCTCTAAAAGAAGGTGTTTTCCTCTTGCAGCTGTGACCAGAACCGCTGTGGGAACAGGATATGGAAGTGGAAACTGTCTCAGCTTTGGAAGCAGCAGTGGTGTTGGAGGTGGGGTCTGTGCTGGAGGAACGGGCTTCAGCTCGGGCAGTGGACAAGGGACAGCCGGGTCATGTGTGGCTGGTGGAAACAGTTCCAGCATGAAGTATGTCTCCACCACCTCCTCAACCAAGAGGTGCTATTGAAGTCAGACATCAGCACTGTTAGCTAGCGTGGGCCAAGCTTCCTCTTGTATCGTGTGCAATCCTTACCCCGTTACTCGCAAAAGATGTGGAAGTCAAAGCTGTCTGTCCTTATTTATATAAAACATGCCATGCTCCTGTTTGTTCTTTGATGCTCTGGATCCTCATTTCCCAGTGTTTGTCTAATAAAAAGCACATGGAATTAATTCTGTTGCATCTTCTTTTTAATTCCAATTACTTTATAAGACCTTGAGGAAAAGATTGGTTGACATAGCAGAGTAGAGCTGAAAGTAAACAAAATAAAACACACAAGAGTTGAGACCTTTCCTTCCTCTGCACTCACTGCAACTCCATGGACACCTCATATCCAACAGGAATAGAGCAGTTGGATGTTCCATTCCCATTTGTGTGAGCAAAGTTTTTTAGCATCAGTATCTTCCACAGGATGGGAAAAAGTCTACTCTTCCTAGTAGGCACTAGAGAAAATGTTCTTCTATCTTAATTTCTACATTACAGCATCTCAGCATTTTCATGCCACCTTCATCCTGCCCAAACCCCTATAATCTGTCAAGGTTTTATGTGATGAGTCATGTAGGGATATAAATCTCGTTTTTCCCAAGAAAGCAACTACTTCAGCTCACGCTGTTCTGTACATGTACTAGCTGCAGGGGCTGATAAAATGCCGTCACTGCCATTACCATAATTAGAAATGGAAAAGACCCATTAAACCCCCAAACTCACCCTCTTTGTGAAGAATAATGTCGCAACATATAGGCTATGAGATAGTTAAAGACCCTGAGGGTAAGGAAGGTTTAGTTCCCCTTCTCTCATCTCCTGAACAGCAGTAATGAGAGACAAACTACAAAAGCACCAAAGTTCACATTAAGGAAAAAAAAGAAGGGAGGAAAAAAAAAAAGTGCTGAGATTACCACAGCAGATTGTGCTGGTTCAGTCTCTGACACAGCCCTGCCGAGTGACTAAAGCACTAGAGGTAAACGTGACGCACATTAAGTGCATGCTGACTCCTATCCTAAAAAGAAGGTGATATCATAAACCCCAGCTTTTCACTAATTCTCTAGATTTAAGCACAATAACACACTACTGGAAAGGAAATAGCTTGTCCTCTTCAACACCTGCCCATCTTTCTCTGGCATCTCTGGACTGTTTTTCCACTGACACCAGCAGAACTGGTATTTGGTTTGTTATTTAAACACCGGCCAACATCAAACAGCCGTCTGATGACCTGGACTTTTACAAGTCAGGCTGTTTTCTCTTTGGGGGACTTTTAGCCATCTCAGCATTCAGCATTTTGGCTAAGCAAAGCATCCAGCCTCCCTTTGTAGCCAACAGAAAGGCACGGGTGCCTCACAAATTATCATCTTTCCCAGAAGTACCTCTGTGCAGGTGGAGTGTTGCCTGCAGAGATGATGAGTGCAGACCAAGACATTTAACTTTTTGCCTAGATCAGGACAGGTTGCTCCTACCCCAAGGTGGCTGGCAATCGGGGAGCAAAGTCAGGTTTTTTCATTAGCAAAGCACGTTAAACTGGCATTTTCAACATCTCTAGATTCCCTCTTGTGGCAGCTTCAGTCCCATCAGCTTTAAACTAAGCGGGCACTGACACCATTAACCAAGTTAAAAGCAAGCCCAAAGGGAACTTCTGGACATAAGTATTTTTTTTTCCCACCAATAATCCCCTCTCTGAAAAACACAGGTTAGAAAATTCAGTTAGTTTTATGAGCCTGAAGGTTGCCAGCCCATGGCATTAGCGAGTCTGGTGATTAACGGATCGGGAAAGGTGGCCATATGCCAGCATACCAAACTGATTAGCTCAGCCAACCGAGCTGCGGTCCTCTGCGGACAAGCCCAGCTCTCCACAAATATAAAAGGCAGAGGGGACTCCTGATCCAAGCTCCCAAAGATTTCTACTCATCTGCTATCTCACCTCATTGTCCTCTGCTCTCACCACCGGTGAACACAGTTGCACTGAAGTCAGTCGGCATTAGCTCAGGAGGACTCACTAGGAGTTTCCGTACTGCCTCTGCCACTACGCCTGTTAACCGAAGCAGCTTCAGCCCCATGTCCATGTCCCGCAGCAGTGATGGAGGTGCAGGATGGATCAACGGTGGTTTTGGCAGCAGGAGCCTTCACAATCTAGGGGCAAGCAAGAGGATTTGCATGAGCAGAGGGTATTGTTCTGCTAGACCAGGTTACAGTTACAGGTCAGGTCATGGCGGGCTGGCATATAGAGTTGGTGGAGCCGGGTTTGGGTTTGGAGGAGGATGTGGCCCTGGAGGTATTCAAGAGGTCACGGTCAACCAACGCCTCTTGGTACCGCTTAGCTTGGAGATTGATCCCAACATGCAGAGAATGCGGCAGGAGGAGAAGGACCAGATCAAATCCCTCAACAACAAATTTGCCTCCTTCATATACAAGGTAAGACACATTCCAACTCATCCAGCCTGGCATGTTTGTCATTGCCTGTAGGGTAGGATCAGGATTGCTCTCAACATTATAAATTTACTTCTAAATCCTTAATGCACAGAGTTAAGGATTTTGTTCAGCTTGTTACCTCCATATCCAGCCTGTCTAGCAGCTCACTCAGAGCTCTATAGACAGCCTGGATATGGTGGAAATTATTTTTCAAGGTTTCTTTGCAGTTGAATATTGCTCCTGGTTTCCAAATCTCCCTACCAATGATCTTTTGGTGATATGCCCATTTTAAATTACATAAAACAAAAATAAAGAAACCACTCACATTAAAGCCCCCATCTCATGAAACGTGAGGCAGGTTTTGAGTTGATGATCCCAAATTATTTAAATTGTTCTGATGGGTTTCAGGTGTGATTCTTGGAGCAGCAAAATGAAGTACTAGAGACCAAATGGAGCCTCTTGAAAGACCAAAAAATTGTGAAAAAATAACCTCGAACCTATGTTTGATGCATGCATCAGCAACATGAGGAGACAGCTTGAGGCTTTAGGAGGGGATAAGCTGCGGCTCAGCTCAGAGCTGAAGGCTCTGCAGGATGCTGTTGAAGACTTCAAGATCAGGTAAGCAACACACACAGAGAAAGAAACCTGTCCAGTTTTTCTTCACTCTATCTTTTTCTTGGATGAATTAAAAGACCCAAGGCAACCCCAAAACTGTGAGACCTCAGAAAGGACTGAAGTGACTTGGTTCCTCTCACTTTAGCTGCTGTACAAATGTCAGCAGCAGCACTCTACCTGTTGCAAGACATATGCAATATTTTTGCAGGGACAGGTGAACTTTTTAAATGTTGCAAAAAGCTCAGATGGTCAGACATCCACAGGAGTTTGGGAGCAGCTTAGTCTGTCCAGAGCTTAAGCTTTCCAAATGGTTTCAGCTCCTGTGTAGTCATTTTAATATGGACCAGGACGAAATCTGAATCTTAACAAGAATATTGAGCACTCCGAACACTCACATTTCTTCCTGATGTGGGTTCCTTTCCAGGAGAGAAAAATTGTCTAAAAAGAAAGATTAATTTTAAGTGTGTGCTTAAGTGTTTTTCTTTGGATTTGTTTTCTTTTTTGAAAATTATCATAATGTCCCTTAATATCAACATATTGGATAGTTTTAGCGCTTCTGAAAGTCAGGAGTCAGCTTCCACGCTATGGAAAGTCACTGAAATCTTGGGCAAGGGTTTCAGTTTGGTTCATTAACTCTTTAGGCTGTTAGGAGGAGGTGTTCCCTCTCTCATCCACTCTGTGCACTTTGGAAAAACATCTATCAAGCATTAGTGTCTGCTACCATGCCCATGAGGGATACACTGCTTAATGGATGTGAATAAGTAAGGAGCTTAAATTGTCAATCTGGAACCAGAAAAACGAGAGATGAGAGCTAGGTGCAGGCTGCAATTCAAAACAAGGACACGCGCATTCTGCCAAAAACCCTCTGCTCTCCCTTTCTTGGGAGATCATGTGTCTGACACTTTCTGCCACCTTTACCAACCATGCCTCTAGCCCAAAAGTAGCATCGGAACAGAAGTGACTGCCTTGGGGAAGAGAAATCATCATCCACTGTCTACCTTGAGACTTCTTTTTTATGGTTTTCTGTGCCTTCAGAAAAGAAATGTTTAACAGAGAAAAAAAATCTGTCCTGTGTCAGTTTGGCCATGTAAGACCTCAGGGTCTGCTACAAGTCAGCCAGCTGGATTTCCTTAATTCATTTTAGGATGGGACAAATGACATTCCAGAGATAAATATCTGTCTCCATCATCTAAAGAGGAAACCCCACAGAACAGAGTTTAGTCAAAATAGCCAAGTTCCAGGTAGCTGACTTGAGATGAATCCCAGCTGTAAGATCAATTCTGCTATTGATTAACTGGGTCAGAGAGTTTCCTTCTGTTCTCATCACAGGTCCGCGGTGAAAGCAATCTTAAATTTGGAAAAGCAATGTCTAACATTAGCACAGTCTGGAGCAGCAAAGCAGCAGCACAGATTGCTTGGGTGCACCATGACTTCAGACGAAAAATCCTCCGACAACCAAAGGTCACATCATAGAAGAGGTTCAGATTTTAATACCGCCTGCATCTGACATAAAGTGGCAAATATTCCTTCTGGCTCCAGATCAGGGAATCTTTGGGCAAAAGCTCAATTACATCATACACACCGTGGGGCAGGGACCATCATCTTGCATTGTGACAAAAATGCCTTCACCAACCAAAAGGACATCACTGCTTCTACTGCTTCTGTCTCCATTTCCTAGGAATTTGTTCTTCTTACCTTTTTTTTTTAAACTTTGTGGATCCCGAAGTATTCTTCCTAATGCTTTGTTCTTCTGAGTCAAGTACTAATCAAATACCGAGCAACTTCATCTAGTTGATGATGTCCCGGCTCACTGCAGGGGGGTTAGACTAGATGACCTTTAAAGGTCCCTTCCAACCCAAAGATTCTGTGATTCTAATCCATACAGCAATTCAAAATCAGACATATACCGAATTAGTTTTCCTCTTCTACATGGCTAAGAGCTTAGAGACCCACAAATCTATATACAGGCTAGGACTTCGCTTAATGGAAATGATTTCAAGGGTTGGATATTCCTGATGTGAAGAAATCTTCCCCCATGAAAGGCTAACGTTTTAATAGCTGCACGGACTCCTTCCTTTGAACTCCCGTCTTTCATCTCCCCCATTTAATCATTTCATTTGAGCTGGGCATCAGTCCATGGCTATTGCTGGTTTTTATCCTTTCCCAAGAGTGGGACTGCACACTGCTGCTGATGCAGACTTTGGCTTTCCTTGCCCAGGCCATCATTCTGCCTCCTCCCAGCCCTCCCCAGTCCTCCTGAAGCCACCACAGGACCTGGCGTCAGAGATCCCGGCTCTTCTGACTAACTCAGGTGTGGCAGCAATGAGCTCAGCTACGGCTCCACCCAGCCCTCCCGGCCTGAGAAAATTTAGAGAGTACAAGGCTCCCATTCACAGCAAAAACTTCTGTGAGGATAGAACGTGCCTTTAATGAAGGCCTGCAGCTTTTCTAGGTGGCCTCCTCCCACCACCTAGCCCAAGGGTGCTGTCTTCCTATCATAATCGATGAGATTATGTCTCTGATAATGCTATGTACAACATATGCACTGACAGAGCAAAGACATAGCATTGTTAGGTAGCTGTTTTTGTTTTCTCCAAAGATCTATGCATTGGTGGCAAATGCCCCTGCGAACAGACTCTTTAGTCTCTCCACAAGAACCCTACAATGAATGCGTGGGGGAAGGATTCCCATATGCCCATGGTGGACAGGGTGGGTTGCAGTATGGAAGCTGTGAAGGGATGCTTATGTCCCCTTCCCAACAGGTATGAAGAGGAGATCCACAAGCGCACGACTGCAGAGAATGACTTTGTTTTGCTCGAGAAGGTGAGGCTCCAACAACAAAGAAGGGACACACTTTTTAAAGGCAAAATGCATTTGAATGCAAATAACCCTTTTTACCCGTCAATGCCAAGCTGGGCAAAGCACTTAGCAAACGTGTAGTCATTCCTCCTTGAAGCAGAAACACCCAATTGTGCCAGTGTGTCAGTCCTTGGCAATAGCTCGTTCTTGTTTCAGACCCCTCATCCAAAATTCAGGTGAGTCCTGGTCCCCCAGAGAGGAGATCAGATCTGGGTCATCCATTCCTTGTAGTCAGTTCACTGGGTGCTCTGCCACTTCTGCAGCCTTTCTGTATCCAATCCCACCCTCCACAGCCCCCCTAGGTCCCACCTGCAGGAGACACAATTAAAACTTCCACCACTTCAAGCATTGTCCAAAATATCTCTCGGTGCACTGGCAAAAAAAGGGAAATTCAGTGGCTTTTGACATGTCAAAAATTGCTTAGCTCTATGGACATCACCCCTCGCCCCCCAAAAAAGGTGGAGGGAATGAACCAGTTCACTCCTGGCTCTGTTTAGAGGCACAGAGGACAAGAAAGTCTTTGGTTGTGGTTTGTCTCCAAAGGTTCATATTAAATGACAACTTTGTACAATGATGCAGACAGGCAAGGTTTGGTTCACTACCTCTGTTGTCATGGTGCCAGGATGCGGATGCTGCCTACGTGAACAAGGTGGACCTGGGGACCGAGGTGGATGCACTGACAGATGAGATTAACTTCCTGCGAGCCCTCTACAAAGCAGTAAGAATCTCCTAAATTTCTCAGTTCTGCTATTTCCCCATTTTCCTGTACCAACAGGATCAAACTGGCCTGAGAGTGCTGTTCAGAGCTGCACGTCCTCCCCATTCCTACCCCCCTACCTCACATCATCTCTGGGACAAGTACAACAGTGAAACATTTGGGGCTGAAAACAAATTTGTTTGACTTACAGGAGCTGTCTCAGACGCAGTCACAGATCTCTGACACCTCCGTGGTCCTGTCCATGGACAACAACCGAAATCTGGACCTGAACAGCATCATTGCAGATGTCAAAGCACAGTACGAGGACATCGCTAACCGGAGCCGGGCAGAGGCCGAGTCTTGGTACCAGAGCAAGGTGAAGATGTGAAAGTTAACCAGGTGAGCTAGGAAAATTTTTGTTTAGCATTTCCCAAGGGCTATTTTATACTGGAAAGTGCAAGCAGAGGGGACAGGGGAGTAGGGTGTAACATCAAGTTGATTTGGATAGGATTTAATTTAGTTTCTTGGACATGTGAAAATGCCATTTTGACAATGAGAGATAGAGGAACATAAGGAGATGGAGGGAGGAAGGAAATATGCTAAAGCTCGTGACAAAGAACTTGGATTCAGTACAGAAAGATATAGAAGACCCGGTCAAGAGAGGATCAGAGCAAGGTCAATCATACCAATGAGTTCAAGCTCCTGCTCAAATTGACTGTGCCCTGGTGTCTCATCTCCCTGACCATCTCAGTACGAGGAGCTGCAGCTCGCAGCTGGCCGGCATGGGGATGACCTCCACAACACCAAGATGGAGATCTCAGAGATTAACCGCATGATCCAGCGGCTCCACTCAAATCGATAGCGTAAAGAAACAGGTATGGCACACAGGACCCCTCCAAACATGGGGGCACCTCCATCTGCACTACCTTGCTGTACCCTTGCAAGGATGCCTGGAAATCAGGGTCCAAACCCACGGAGCAGTCAGCAGACCTACTTCCACTTGTTGCAGTGCGCCAGTTTGCAGACGGCCATTGCAGACACTGAGCAGCGCGGGGACGTGGCCATCAAGGATGCCAGGGCAAAACTGACTGGCCCGGAAGGTGCTCTGCAGAAAGCCAAGGCAGACCTGGCCCATCAGCTCCGCGAGAACCAGGAGCTCGTGAACGTCAAGCTGGCCCTGGACATCGAGATCGCGATCTACAGGAAGCTGCTGGAGGGCGAGGAGAGCAGGTGGGTGACTCCTGCTGCAAACCAAATAATGTCCAAACCCATAGATTTTTTCACATTTGCCTTGCAACAAGAGAGGGAAGGGCCACAAAAACTTGCAGAGAAAATACACCCCTATGCTTTCAGTTACAGGTATTATTTCGATTCCTGTCAGACTCTCATCAGACCTTAACAACCCAGACCTTCCTGTTATCCAATGTCCCTGGTGCCAAATTGTCACTTGAAATTGTCCTAAATAACAAGCCCTTCCTACTCTGTCCTCTCTTTCTTCCAGGCTGGCTGGAGAAGGCATTGGCGCAGTGAATATTTGTAAGTAATCTGGCTCTTCAACAATAGATTGAGTATTCATTGAGTTATTCCTTAAATGTACCTGGAACTGAGGACAAGACAATGAAAATGAGCTATGCAGCTAGTAGTTACCAGCACAAAAACAGGAGTATACTTAGGGGTTTGCAGTGCTCTGTGGGACTGGGGAGGCCAAAGAGCCTGATACATCTTTCCTCTGATGAGCTCTGAGCTTGAAAGGTTTTGTACACTGAGACTGTCCTTAGGAGACTCAGATGTCCAGAGCCGCCCCTGCTACAGGATAGGAAGAAAAGCCAGAGAATAAGATGTGTGAAATAGAGGCAGTGGTAGACTGTCCAAGAAAAAACATGAATGTGTGAAACCAAAGGCTGAAATTCCTTCATACTATTCCAAACAAACTAACCTGCCCATGGTTTCCCATCACAGATGTGGTCTCATCTGGGAGCAGCTATGGAGGTGGGAACATGCTGGGGCTGGGGTCAGGCTCAGCATGGGGGGAAGTGGTGCCAGCTCCAGCAGCGGGGGCTGCCTGGCCGCGGGGTTCAGCTCTGGCACAGGCAGCAGCTCAAGCATGAGGTTTGTATCGAAAGTCACCACCAAGAAGAGTTATTGGAGCTAAGCCATGGCAGCAACCAGCTCATCCAGAGCAGAAGAGGTTGCACATCACCTCCTGCTGCCAGCACTAAGTCTATTAACACCATTCAAAGAGCCCCACTTATCACTTTCCCATTAGGAGAAAACATATTCCCAGCTCTACTTACTGGCTTGGGAGAGATACCTCTCCAAGTCCCATTAATTCCTCTGCATAAAGCCTCACCCAGCTGACCAGAAGCCTAGCACTGCTTGTCAATGAGTAATGAGCCTTCCAATTAATAGGTGCCATCGTTGGAGCTCACCTTGCAGCTTCCCAGGGCTCCCCCTTTTGCTCCAGTGCCCTGGTGCAAATCCAGAGCAGATGCAGGACTTGGATTGATACCAGTGTATGCGAAAGCAGAATGCATCCCTTCACCTGCTTACGACAGAAAGCGGGAGGTGCGTCAAGACCACAGTCTCTTGTGCTCCCTCCTAATCAAGCCTGCTCCCCACTGCCGGGCTTGCGCTCTCCAAAGTCTTGAAGAATTGAAAACAAAGCACCTTTCAATATAGAGGCAGTTGCTCCGTTTCCCTATTCCTCTTGCATTGCTGTCATTTCACTCCAGGGCTCTCCAGCTCTACCTACATCCAAAAACGCAGCCTTCATTTTCCATAGGTGGAAGGGGTTGGCTCTCTATAATAATTCCTCACTCACCCACATAACCTACAGGTTGCCAGACCTTGTCTCAGCAGCAAACCATTCTCCTTTCCACCAGCAGGAGTGAGCTTAAAGTAGAGACAGGAGTTAAAAATACAGGAAAAGCAAAAAGGAGGAACAGCAGGCTTTGGTAACATAAATTTTACATAACCTGGAAAAACAGCTCTGG
Organism: Phaethon aethereus; assembly: GCF_964289735.1. Classification (NCBI taxonomy): domain Eukaryota; kingdom Metazoa; phylum Chordata; class Aves; order Phaethontiformes; family Phaethontidae; genus Phaethon; species Phaethon aethereus. The sequence goes on from NC_138605.1 coordinate 1,184,990, forward strand.
TTTAGTGCCTTTGTTCTCAGCTCATGGTTTGTTGTTTGTTTTTTTTTTTTCCCTTCTCTTTTTATGGAAGTGGGAGGGAGGCAAAGAGGAGGGTAGAAGAATTATGTGCCAAAATGTAACTAGCTCATTTCCTTTCATCTTCTGCTCCTGTTGAACTGTGTGAGTTTTTACAAAATTTCTTCAATAAACTGCAATCCAACTTAGCATGAGCAATGTGGGGTTTCTGCACCATTACGAAATTCAACTAAAAGTGTAATTCTAGAATAAGGTTATAAGATTTGCCATAGGCACTTGCTGCCATTCAGAGCCTTCCCATATCCTCCTCCTCCCTGCCTCAGTCCAGAGAGGAGGGGAAACTTTAAATACATCGGAGACGGGTCACACAGTGGCGATACCCAAGCACTTTGGGAGGTTTTCCAAGTTGCACAGCCAACAGAGCAAGACCAGAAGGTGGGGCTGGTTTCACCTGGCCATAAACACCTACCTCTGAGCCAGTCAAAGGACAGAAACAGACACTTTTGGGTCAAATGATTTGTTCCCCAGTAATACCTCCCTCCCTGTGTAGGACCGAAAGCACTCTAGGCAGTTGGCTGAAGATGTCTGCATTGCAGGAGCACTCCAAAAGGTGTTTTAAAGTTAGGAAAGATGGATCCACACATCAGAGCCAAACTTCTGGAAAGGCTGGTTCCAGACCTGCAGCTTGTGCAGGGAAACAAGAGGGAATTATCTCCAAGCCCTCTCCAAAAGCAGCCAACAGAACTGTCAGGCCAAGTGTTAAACAAGGATGCAATCCCAGGGCAGTGAGATGCTCCTGAGCTGAGGTTTTTGTTGGGTCAGCAGATCGAAGCCAGGCTCAGACAAGCTGGCGGTACTGAGCTCTGCTCAGGTCTGTAATTAAAAACCCAAGAGAGAGAAAGCAAGAAGAGAAGCCAACATGACTTCCTCCATTTCATGGGAGATGCCAACTATCACATGTAGCAGCTGTTTTCCAGCATCCAGGGCTCAATCACGAAAGATGCTGAGCTCTCTGACCTCCTTTTAGGCTGACTCCCAAGAAGTGCTTAGCACATACAACTCGCACACAGCTTTACCCTAAAATGTTGTGCGGCTAAATAAGGCAGGCCAGCTTTCAGGCTTGCATGCATGAACTTCCCTCTGATCCTCTTCATGGAACAGAACATGCTCTCAGGCCACGGTGAATGCCAAGAAAATCACATAAAAGCAAATGTACCTTTAGAAAAGGCTGAGATTTTCAGGGCTAAGCCCTCAGTGTTATCGCACTGGCAGCAAGAGTATTAAGAAGGTTCCCACCCATGGCACACAGCTTTTTTTATATTTTAGCAAGGATGGGACTGAAAATCACCTACTTAACTTTCTAGGAAAGATTTATCTGCCTTTCCTGCGTCTTTGTCACTCTGAACACAACCCTTTTGCTGAAAAAAAAAATTATCTATTAATTTTAATATAGATATAAAAATCCATATATTACAAACTTACACTCATAGGGATTGGCCAAGCAATTTCACCAGAAAGGAATGACCAACCCCAGTTCTGCTATAAGCTGTTCCCCACAGACGACAATTCTGCAAGCAACAAAATGAGAGGTGTCAATCTGTCTGACCAGTGTCAGTCACACTCCCCCCAAAACTAGGGAAAACTGTAACAGAGCCCCTCTTCAGGGCATTCAGCGGAGGAGAGAAGCACAGGGGTAGCCCGAGACAGGACCGCAAATCGGACTGAATTTCTCTTTGCAGGCTCAGTGCACTCACTCCACCATCACCTCAATCTATCCGACCTCTGGCTTTGGATTTCCCCAGCTGCTGCCAAGGTCTGAGCTGGAAAATCTCTCACAGCTTCCTCCTGCTCTCACAGCTGTTTTCTGCCTCCAGTTAGAGGCCAGCAGAGCCCTAGCACCGAGAAATAGGCTTGCACAGGTCCATCTCCGATCCCGAGGGAATTAGAAGATTGTTCTCTTGAGGCCAACAAAATTACAGAGGTCAAACAAAAGAAAGAAAGGAGTAAATTATAGAATTAGGCTTACAAAAGGAGCAACTCTGGCCAAAGGCTAATGTAATATCAAACCAAATCAGCCCCAGTGTTTGGATCCCTAGAGTATTCCCAAGAGTTTAACTCCAATTCTTCTTTTCCCACATGTAAAACAAAGCAACGCTCCTTCCCTCACTCCCAGTGCCCTGCACATCAAAAGATGGGTTCTGCTTCTCTCTTTCATGCTTACTACAAAAAAAGGGAGGTTTGCAAATGCGGTTTTTATGGGACCAGGGTTTCCCTCCCATTCAAATTAGAAATGCAGCCCGTAACTCAACAATAGGTGTGTGCTTAAAAGTGACCCACGAGTTCTGCTTTTTCTTTCCCCCCGGTCCTCTCCCCATCCCGCTGCGGGGGGGAGGGTGAGTGGACGATGGGGTGGTTGTTTTAGCTACTGCCAGGTTAAACCACAACAGCGGCTCAGGTCACTATTCGGCAAAAGAGATGAGTGGGACATTACCAAACAACCCAAGCTCATAAACATCTTTAAAAATGGTCTTTTGGGGCTGCTTGTGCAGCCAAACCTGTTGCATAAGGTTTTATGTCCTGGGACATAAAAAGGTGAAAAAGGTGAAAGCTCTGCTTCTCATTGCAGAGGGTTTCTGGACAGACAGGATAGTGCGTTGCCTCCTGCTCTCGTGTTCAGCTTCTCCCTCTGCCTTCATTCCCCTTCGAGCTGGTCTCGACATCTTGCCAAGCCTGCCACGTCTGCTCCAGAGTTGGAGGCGTGAGGAGTTTCAGCTCTTGCTCTGCTGTCGCCCCAAGACGTGTGAAGAGATACACTGCCAGCACCGTCTCGTGCAGGGTGGTGGTGCTGCGGGGCGCCCTGGGCTGGGATGCTTCAGCAGCAGAAGCCTCAGTGATGATGCAGGCTGCAAGCCCAAGCTAGTGACCGGCGACTGTCACCCGCTGAGCTACAGCCACAGCCCCTCAAGCATAGGGTTGGGCTATGAAGGTGCTGCTTTGGCTGCAGGGTTGGCAGAGCCCTGGGGGTCTGCGCACCCATTGCTAAAGTTATGGTCAATGAGCATCTGCTCCGCTGCTCAAGTTGGAGACGGACCTAAACCTTCCGTCTGTGAAGTACCAGGAAAAGGAGCCCATCAAGAGCCTCAATAACAAATCTGCATTTTTCATTGACAAGGCAAGAGAAGAGATGCCCGGCCCAATGGCCACTGGAGCTGCAGGGCCGAAACAAGCTGCCGTGTGGCACATCCGAGACAAGGAATGCATTTGCCAAACTGCTTAATAGCAACAGCAGCCAAAACTCACAGCCTGACTTTGCAGTGAAGACCTGTTTGGGTTTTATGAGGAGGACATTTTGCACCACCTTAGAGTAAAAAGGGCCTTCAGTGGGGGCAAGAAGGTATTTTCATGCTCCAAGAGTGGTGTAAAGCAGTTGACTTCATGCAGAAGAGAATCAAGCTTTGCTGTTACGTGTGGAGAAGCTGATTGTCTCATATCGCTTGAACTCTAACTTCAGCAGAATTACCTCTGACTTACCCCACTGTACTCTGGTGCCAAGGCTAAATCTGTGCTTTTCACAGAACTACAACCAAGACATTTTTCTGAACAACCTACTTATGAGAAGATGCTGTTTGTCAGATTTTAAATGCATGCCTTCTCCATTCACCTGATACTATCCTGAATAACTCACAGATTTTCTCTCAATTTGCCGATTTCTGGGCCTCTAATTCCTCACTTCTGTGTCACCAGTATAACAAATTGCTATGCTTCGAGTGCTCTACTTCTGGGTTCCAGGTCCAATTCCTGGAGCAACAGACCAAGGTGCCGGAGACCAAATGGGGATTTTTACAGAAACTAAAGTTTTACAGGAGCAACACTGAGCCAATGTTTGAAACTTATACTGGCAACTTGAAGAGGCAGCTGTGTGTTCTGGGAAGCAACAGAGCCAAGCTGGAAACAGAACTGAGCAACATGCAGGATATCGTGGAAGATTACAAGAACCAGTAAGTTTAAAAAAAGATAAAAACTCCTAATCTAGGGCTAGAATTGATCTCATCTAATCTTTGGATGCCAAAGGCAGTGCAAGATGCAAGATCTCCCCAAGATGTAAATGTGCATGACTTGCATCAGCAGTTGGTTTCCATGCTGAGGTTGAGCATTTGGAGGTGGTAGAGGAAGATTACATTCATATTCTTGCTTAAGCTGAATAACAAGAAGCAAAAGTGATCTTTTTTCTTCTTCTTGCAGGTATGAAGAGCAAGTCCACTGGCAAACATGTGCAGAGAATGAGTTTGTCATGCTCAAAAAGATAAGTGCATTTCAAACCAACTCAAACACTGATTCCAGGATTTTAGTATGAGCAGCAGCCAATATTGCTGGAAAGAGCGGGTGAGACTGCCTCTCTTCAGGGAGTCTAGAGGGACCTAAAGGAAAACTTTTGGGAAGATTTAATTAGAAGGGTTGAATCCCACCTTAAGAGAGTCAATTTTAGCTGAGCTTGGTCCTTTGGGATGTTTGTATACTCCAGCTGGTCAAAACCTTTCCTTCTCTATTCTGTGTCTAGTGACTTTTTATCTTCTGCCTAAGAGGATAAAAATGAAACAATTTAGTAACATGGCAAAATTTATGTGCTTGAAAAGAGCAGCCCTAAGAGTTTGTAATCTCATCACTTGCTGGCATTAAGCAGATTCTTCTTTTGTTTCATAAACCTTGACTTGCTTCAGGACGCGGATTGCACCGACGTAAACAAAGCTGAGCTTGAAGCCAAGGTGGAGTCCCTCATCCAAGTGATCAACTGCCTGAGGAGCCTTCATGAAGTGGTACTGGCTCTTCCTTTTCGCTCCCTTTTCCTCCCCGCCCCTGCCTCTTTATGCGGGCTGTGGAGTTAGGTTCCCAGAACTCATTGCTTCAGTTCATGGAGATTTTCGGTGCTTCATGTGTACATCAGTTTATTGCTCTGGATTTCAAAGGTGTTCCTCTTGCACTACAGAGGTGAGATCCCAAGGAATCTGTTTCAAATCAGGTAGGATCCAGATGAAGGATTTCAAATGAAGGTAGGATCCAGAGAGATTAAACCAGAAAATCCCTCTTTGGGTTTTCTGCAGTGAGCCTGAAATCGTGGTATGTGGAGCACACTGTGTCACCGTGTCTCCACGTCATGGAGATCTGCAGGGAAAGCACCTCCAGCACAGATGATCGATAATCTTGCTGTTGCCCCTAGGAAATCACTCAGCTCCAAGCATCCATATCAGACACCTCTGTTACTATGCAAATGGTCAACAGCTGAGGCCTGGGCATGGATGACATCATCATTGACGTCAAAGCTCAATATGGCAACATTACCAAAAAAAGCCGGGCTGATGCAGAAACCTGGTACTACAGCAAGGTGAGTCATGATGGACACTCAGAAAAGTATTTATCCCCCACTCTGCTAACGGCCATGCTTCTTCAGAGTTCCTAATTTGAGTTGAACGGGCTTTTTAAAGATGTGTTTTCTCAGCCACCTGCTGTGTTTTCCCTATGTGTGATACACCCTCTGTCAATGCCTTCACACACAGAGCTGCTACTGTGTAAATGAGTCATTCGTGTCCCCCAGTGACAAAGGTTTTTGCATTAAAGCTCAAGATCTGGGACTGTGGCCCCAGAATCACATAGTAGGTTTAACTACTGACTCATCTCCTCACTCTGGTATTTGTTTTCTCTCTCCTCAGTATGAGGAACTGAGAGAAACCACTGGCAAACATGACGACAGGCTTGCATAACACAAAGAATGAAATTGTGGAGCTGAATTGGGTGATCCAGAGACTAACCGCAGAATGTGAAAAGACCAAAGCCCAGGTAAGGATGACTCAGGGTAAATAATGTGTCAATCGCAATTCCCAGGTTGTGGTTTTCCAAAGCTCTTGCACTAGAGCAAGGGAGCAATAAAGCCAGTTTTGATGAAATACATGTCAGCGCCTCAACTCTAAGACTTGCCTGTAATCAAGAGTACAGAGTAAAATGGTCTATTACAACTAATAACTGAACTACCATCAGTGAGAAGACAACACGTACACCAAAGTCTCAGCTAGGCAGAGAGAATCATCCTAGAATTAGAGGTTTACCTGTAGAGTTTGAAAATATAACAAAGTGCAGGTGGATGAGTACACAGGCAGATTCAAGAGCTCTGAAGTATTCAAAGTACATGCAAATAAGCGGCAGTAAGGAAAATCTCCTACCTGCAGAGATGCAAACTGGAAGGAGCCATTGCTGAAGCTGAGGAGCACTGGGAAGTGGTTGTCAAGGATGCAAAGGGCAAACTCTTCGAGCTGGAGGCATCCCTGCAGAATGCGAAGCAGGACATGGCCCATGAGTACGAGGAAGTCACGAATGTCAAGCTGGCCCTGGACGTTTAGATCGCAACCTGCAGGAAGCTGCCGGGTGGAAAGGAGGTGGGTGCTTGTACAACCCAGCAAGGAAGAAATAGTAACACATTGTCCTGGCTTCAGCCAGGATAGAGTTAATTTTCTTCATGGAAGCTAGTGTGAGGCTGTGTTTTGGATTTGGGATAAGAAAATGTTGATAATGTGCTGATGCTTTGAGTTGCTGCTGAGCAGTCAAAGACAGTCCAGCTTCCTGTGCTGGCCTGTTAGCAAGAAGGCCGGGGGTGCACGGGGAGCTGGGAGGGGACACAGCCAGGAGAGCTGACCCAGGCTCTGTAATTACTCTAATTGCAGTAAATCCCACCGAGACCTGATGTCCTAGGGGGTGACACTTTCCAAAGCACTTTCCAGCATTTGTGGACCCAAATGCCCTACAAAGTCAAAAGCTCCTAATGCACTCAGGCACTTAGATTTTCCCCAGGTGGAAGACCTTGCGTGAATAAGGACAACGTCTTGTGTAGCCTCAGGTCTTATCAAGCCAGAAGCTCAGCCACAGTCGTGCCTGGCCACCTTTGCCACCCCAACCAAAATGACTGGGCACCTATTCACACACGGGTTAATTGAGGGGACAGAGGGAAAGCCTTTGGCCAGGACTTGCTCACACTTACACAGCCAGCCAAAGAGAAACCCTTCCCCTCTTTGGGAATGACACGGACTCAGGAAAACTTCCTCACAGGCATGAGCTGAGCAGTCGAGTCATGGTAGGTCTAAAGCACTTCCCTGGCCTGCCGGCAGCTTCCCACATCCCCAAACCTCCCAATTATTGGCCAGTTATAGGGACACACACTAAATAAAGACTTTGGTTTTTTTACACATCTCCATTTTCCCCACTCCCCTAAGGTGCACAGGCGGTGGCAGCCCTGTGAATATTTGTAAGCACCAGACAAACCCCTATTCCTACCAGTCCCCCACGGTCTACTCTGTAGGATGGAAGTCCTGAGCTGAAATGTTTTCTTTGCAGCTGTGTGCCAATCCTGAGGAGGAATCACATGCGATACTGACCCATGCTTTGGTAGCAGCTACTCTTCCAGCAGCAGATCTCTATTCAGAAGCAGAGGTCTAGCGCTTGGAGGAAGTCTGCACGGCAAAAGCATCATCATTGGCTCTGGAGACATCTGTGCCTCTTGTACCACCGTGGGAGGATACAGTGCTGTGAGCAGGAAGAGCTCCGATGTCCAACTTGTGTCCTCTACAATCACCCAATAGGTCAAGATACTAAAAACCCCAAGGATTTGAAAGGAGGGTCCTCACTCCAGCCAGTTCATACCAGACACACAGAAAACACAGGGAGGATTTTAAAGCTTTCAGTCCAGTTCGCATTTGCTTATTCCCTGCAGCATTCGCTACTGTTACGAAACTTGCTCCTTTCGTTACCTTATGCTGTAGGTTTACAAATTGGCTCTTCCCAAAGTTTACCTGTTCCTCCGGGGTTGCACAGGTCTAGCAAAGCCTGGGCAGTAATGCTATTTTAACTAGTAGCGCATAGTTAGCACAGCATATGTTTTAAGGAACCACTTGCCTGGGAAGATACCTGGGTTAAAAACAGTGTGTGATAGAAGTTTCTGCTCCTCCAGTGTATGGGCATGATTGCAAAGAAAAGTTAAAAATCAAAGGGAGCAGGGGAGTCTTACCTAGATCATCATATTCCTCTACAAAGCTTGTTGTTTGCCTTTACCTTCTTTTTTTCTTTATTTCTCCTCAATAAAACTGACACAGCAAATCCAAGATCACATGATATAGCTCCTCTTTTCAGAGTTGCAAAACAGACATTAACAAGACAATTAAAAAAACCCACCCCAAACTCGAATCAAGGCTGAGGCAGTCTCTCAGTAAAGCCTGCAAGAGATCCACTGGCTTTTGGAAAATACAGGGTGCAGAGCTGGTCCATAGGAACAGGGAGGGAGGTGAGGAGAGGGTCAGAGTACGTCTCCCCCACCATACTCCTCACTCAGTAAACATCATACACCTGACCTAATCCCCTAAAACCAGGAAGGAAGAGGGAGGGAAACTCCCTGGGGGCTGAAAATCACTGTGATATGACAGACCTGCTAAAAGTGGCTACAGCCAGACTGCGTGAAGGCACCTGGGGTGCGAGAGATCACAAGAACAGGAGCAAAACCAGGGGGTGTTTTCCTGTTCTGAAGCCTGTGGTAGGCTGGAAAAAGCGGAATTCTCCCATCCAAATTTTTTTTTCTGAATCAAACCCTTTTTTAAAAAAATTGAAATTCTTCCATTAAAAAAAAAAAAGCACCAAAACATCTTACTCCAAACATACTCAATGGGCTTTGAACTCTTTGGTTTAATTGAGCTAGCCCAAAACATTTTGGGTTTTTTTGGCATCAGTTCAACAACATATTCAACTGCCTTTCCCTGTTGCACTGGAGAACCTGTAGCTTTATCCACTGTCCCTCTCTCCTCTGGGGTCAGGCCCCCTGCGAGACCAGCCTCCTGCAGCCCCTGTCCTCGGACTTCTGTCCAAAAGTGCCGTACAGTTGCATTTGGTGTTACGTGTCTCATCAAAAGCAGAAGGTGTTACCTGGGGTGACAACGTGGAGACAAGAGAAGAAGCCACAGACCCATAAAATACAACTACAGTCTGGAGCAACGTGGTCTGACACGAGGACTGAGGACAATCACAAGATTAACTCTAGATCTTCTCATGCCCCACCTCCCCAAGGATGTCTGTGAGCCCTGGAGCCGAGGTGTCCAAGAGCTCCAGATCCCTACAGCAAAGCTGGTAATTTTGGCTTGCAATTGTAACCAACCACCGAACAGGGAAGGGGAAAGAAATGCAGTAAACAAAACAAAATCATTAGTTTGAAACTTCCACCCTGCCCCTACAAAACACGCCGCCCTCCCACACAGCGACGCGGGCACCGACGCTATCCCTGTCCTTCCAAGGACCCGGACACGCACACATGTGAACAGCAAAGCCAGGAGGAGTCTGAGCCCCGACACCACAATGAGGGCATTCACCCAACGTAGGAGGCAAAGGACCAAGCCTGGCCCTGCCCCAAACCAGGTGGGAACCCCTTCTTCAAGGTGAGGGATGAGGGGAGGAGGAGATGCCAGTTCTCTGAGGATTTGGCCAATGAGAGTGTCTGCAAAAGCTACCGTGTTCCAAGCACCGGTTTCAATTTCAACTAATCAGCAATTCCCCCCAAATAAATTACCATGTTGGAAAACACTCGTATCAGCAACCTGCAGAAAAATCACCTTAAGAAATAGATTTGGCCCCACAGATGTTCTCCTGGCATTAAAACACACTGCCCTTTTATATGCAGAACCAACAAAACATGGGCATTTACCACTAATCTGCCTGCAAGACTTCGTTCATTCTCAGTAAATTCACATTTATTACTGATAGTTTTTATTAAACAGAAGGTTGAATCACCTTTTCCTTCAAAGCTCTTACTTGCAAGCAGAGGTACCAGCAAAACATAAAGATCTCCTTTGACAGAAAAGTATTTTACATTTTCAAAGGCTCAGTCCCACTTCGTCCAACCTACAAAAAAGGAGAATGCGTAATTTTTACCATGTCTCCTGAAAACAATTCACCCAGCACAACTCCCCTTATTTTTATTGCTATTACACAAGATCTAAATATGACCCCTCTGACTTAACAGCATTCTTCAAACCTTTATGGGGCAAATATGCTGTTGCTTTCTTGGATGGTAAACGGGGAAAATATGCTGCTGCTTTCTCTGTCGGTAAGCACAACATATGCTAAGTGGTTCACATTCTTTGCATCATAAACATTTTGTGGAAGTTTCATGCAGCCTCGCCCTGTTTTCCACACAAATAAAAGGAAGAAGGTGCTCCACTGTGGTCAGAGGGAACTGCTCCCTGGAATCTGCACATCGCCTGTGCCAGCCATCCCTCTCCCACCAGCAACCATGTCCTGCTGCTCCTACAGCATCAGCTCCGGCCATGCCATCAGGAATTTCAGCTCTTCTTCTGCAGCTCTTCCCAGGAATCGATGTAGTTTCAGCACTGCATTGTGTCACTGGGGTGGTGGCAGGGGCTACTGTGGTTTGGGTTACTTCAGCAGCAGAAGTCTTGATGGCGTAGCATTCTCCAGGCCCAGAATAGCTGTTGGAAGATGTCCTCCTCCAAGAAGTGGATATGGCTTTGGTGCAGCTGGCACACGGTTCAGCTACAGAGGTGCTGGATTTGGCTACAGGGTTGGTGGAGTCTCCAGGCCATGCACCATCACACCCATCACCATCAACAAGCAACTGCTCCAACCGCTCAGACTGGAACTCGATCCCAACATGCAAACGGTGAAATACCAAGAGAAGGAGCAGATCAAGACCCTCAACAACAAATTTGCTTCTTTCATTGACAAGGTGAGCTGAGAACCCCTCCCCAGCTCCAGTTTGCAGGCACTAGAGCCCAGGTGAGGTGTCTAGCATGAAAAAGTCATGGAACCCTTGTAAGACAACTCATATTAGACATTGAGGGCAACTTGCACAAGGGATCCAGCTGAGCACCAGGGCGTTTGTGAACCATAGAGGCTTACTGCCATTGGGGAAGCTTTACTGTACAGGCACTATTGCTCTGATCCCTAGGCCCAACTACAGGAAGGGAACAAACTAAAACCAGTTTCATCAGCCTTCCAGTTCCTTCCCATTCCTCTCCCCATATCCCCAATTATCGCAAATCTCTCCTCTCTAGAGGTGCTTCGTTCTTTTGTTTATTTCCACATGGGTGGCCCAGAACAAAAGTACACTGGATTAGGAAATGCCGCATTCACGTGTACCAAGAGCAGGAACACATTTCACTGCTGTTGCACCGACACTGGCTCTCACCAGCTCTTAATCCTCGTCTTGTTTCCTATTTTGCTTTCTGGGATTCAGGTTCGATTCCTGGAACAGCAGAATAAGGTGCTGGAGACCAAGTGGAGCTTTCTGCAGGGTCAAAACCACTGCAAGAATACCATCATGCCCATGTTAGAGGCTTATATTGGTAACTTGAAGAAGCAGCTGGAAACACTGGGGTGCAACAGAGTCCAGTTAGAAACAGACCTGAAAGCAGCACAGAAGGTTCTGGAAACCAACAAGAAAATGTAAGTAAAAAAACAATGAAATATGGGTGCAGCGATGCTCGTGTTGTTTGAGATTTGTAAACAGGCAGAGACAGTGAACTTTTCGTGGTAGTAAACAGTCCCCAGAGAACTAGTAGGTAGATGGAGAGATCTACCAAGATCTCAGTATATAAAATAAGGTCAAATTTAGAGAGAGATGGAGGAAACCGGGATGTCCCTCTTCCAGGTTCTCTTTGTCTCCTTCCTAATTCAAGGAATTAACATTTAGAAAGGTTCAGCAGCTATTTGCTGTTGCAAAGGTCAAATGAAAACAGTTCTGTGGCAAATTTGTAAAGACGCAGAAACCTCTCTGAAAATATGTTTACTTTCCCATGGGCTATGAAACAAGACCGAAGCATCCCAAAACACTGTTTGTGAAGAAGGAAAAAAATTAGCAGTTTCACTTCTTGAAAGAAGGCCTGCAGAAACCCCAACAAAGATGTAATTGCACTGAACTCAAACAAAATCTCCCGTTTTCCCACGCAGGTACAAGGACGAATGCAGCCAGCGGACGTGCACCGGGAGTGAGTTTATTGCCCTGAAGAAGGTAAGCAAGGGGCTGTTTGAACTCTCCTCTCCAGGTTCAGGTCTTTGGGGTGCACGTGGTGATTTACTTCCCAAAACCAGCACACAAAACAAGTACAAGCAGGAGCTGGTGCTTGGGTTTGCTTGAACTCAAATCAGCAGCAACTGTGTAATTGGGAGCTGGCGCACAGTCACGGTACCGGCACTGAAAGTCCCTCACCCCAAGGGTAGCCCTGAGTTTGCTTTCACTAACAAACTTCCTTCTTCTATCCCCAACGCGTCTCCAGGACGCGGACTGTTTTTTCTTAAACAAAGCAGAGCTGGAGGCCAAGGTGGAAAGCCTTAAAGAAGAGGTTGAATTCCTGAGAATGTTCTACAACGAGGTAAGAAGCCTCCCTATTGCTCCAGCCACCGTTTGCATTTCTCAGATGGATTTTGAAGTTGCTTATCCCAAAGGACAGGGGAAGAGGCGATAACACAGGGCGGTGGTCATTGCTTGCGGTGAACAGTGAGACTCAGCAATTCATCTCTGCTTGGTCACCACAAAGGGGGACCGAGTTGCACAATGCGGGTGACACACCAGCTTGGGGTTGGACTTGGAGCACAGCAGGACCAGCATCTCTTGGACCAGCTCAAACCAACCCCATGTCGCCACCAGGAAATCCACCAGCTGCGGGCCCAGATCTTAGATACATCGGTGGTCGTGCAGATGGACAACAGCCGAGATGTCGACTTGAATGGCGTCATTGCAGACGTCAAGGCTCAGTATGAGGACGTTGCCCACAGGAGCTGGGCAGAAGCGCAGGCCTGGTATGAAAGCAAGGTGAGAAAACCTGGCAAGAGGGACGGTGTGGGTGCAGTTTCTCTCTTCTGACCAACTTCAAACCCAGAGAAACAATCCCCACACTACTGATTTGCTCTGATTTAACTGAAAGCATGTGTTTTGGGGATATGCAACAATGTCGTTTGGGCTTTTTTAGTTTCAGGAGCTGCAAGTCACTGCAGGCAGAAACGCTGACAGCCTGCGAGACACAAAAAACAAGATAGCTGAGTTGACACGGATAATCCAGAGACTGAACGGAGAAGTCAGGAGCGCCAAGGACCAGGTGAGCACAGCCAGGTCTAGTTGTTTCAGCAGGGCAGAGAGTGAATTGCTGCTCCTGTGAGCTCCCACAACTAAATTAAATTGTGCTGCAGCACCTTGCAAAGGGTTCAGTTCAAAATGCCAGTTCATGAGCTGGCACTCTGCTGCTCCAACTAGGGCTTCATTAAAGCCCAACTCATGCAGGTACCTGAAGGCAGATGTGATTACAGCACCCCATCCCACAAGGGAGCACTGAGACTGCATGTCCAGCTCCCCAAACACGCACCAGAGGGGACTGACTGCGTGTCCATCTTACTGCTGGGCTGAATGCACAACCAGACTACAAACCCATCTCTTGATAATGCATTATGTTTGAAGATAGCCAGAGACAGCTAAGACTGACCACGTCTTGCTCCTTGCAGTGCTGCAAGCTGGAAGCCGCCATGGCCAATGCTGAGCAGCGTGGGGAAATGACCATCAAGGATGCAAAACACAAACTCTCCGAACTGGAGACAGCCCTCCAGCAGACCAAGGCAAATCTGACCCGTCAGCTCCACGAGTACCAAGAGCTCATGAACGTCAAGCTGGCCCTGGACATTGAGATCATCACGTACAGGAAGCTGCTGGAGAGAGAGGAGAGCAGGTGAGTGCCAGACCCTAGCAGGGCTGCACAAGCTGCTTCAGATGCATGTGTTGAAAGGAAAAATAACTGTATAGTGCTATTTCAGAGCTGCCATGCTGCACATCAACCACACAGTTCTTTCCATCAGTTCTAAACCACCTCCATTGTGCAAACACACCAAAACAGCCAGTCCTGCTACCTCCAAAGAGTGAGAGACAGCCTAGAGAGGGTCAGGCTCACTTTGAGGCTGACGGGCTTTGCATTTGAAGATAGATTGATAATGTGCAACCTCTTCCCATTCTTTACAGGCTCTGTGCAGAAGGCGGCTTCCCCATCAATATCTGTAAGTTGGAGTTCTACCATTCAACTTCTACCAAACTCAGGCATCTTCTGCCTTTTCTCCAGGGAATGCCCTAAGCTGAAACTCAGCTTTGCTCTGCCTTTTGCAGCTGTCTGCCATTTGCAGGGAGGTCTCACCTGTGGCCCAGAGCCTGGCTTTGCAAGCACCCATGCATCAGCCAACAGAAACTCATGCTGGACCAGCAGCGGGGGGGTCTGCGGCACAGCAGTGAGCTGCAGCGACCGTGTTAGCGCCGGAAGCTCCCACATGAAGGTGGTGTCCATGATGAAATCAGCCAGGAGCAACATGTAAAAAGCTGTAGATAAATGGCAAGGCTGGAAACAAAGCAACACGCATACCCTTCTGCATACTCTTCTACACACAGCAGCAGCCATGCCAGACCTGGATCATGTACATCCAGCTCCCTGAGGCTGCACACCCATTTTCCATGCATGGGGATACAAAAGGCAAAGACATGTTTTCTATGCTCAAGAGTTTTTCTACTTCTGCTAGGGAATCTAGGAGCAAGAAGGGCTAAAATTATGCAGTTAAAACAAGATGCCTTTGGTGTAGTTCCCTGGTCTTTCCACTCACACAGATTTCAAGGATTAAATTGAAGTGTGAGGGAGGGCTCCTTTTATCTAAGAGCATTTTCATTAGGGCTTTATCCAGCCCCGTTGTCTTAGCAGCTCCCATCCTGGGTCAATCTAGTTTTATCAGCCAGCCTTTTAGATTACACATACACCCCTGGCATGAGCAGAACTCAACCAAAATTGCCTAACTTGCAGTTTCCCTGCACACTGTATCAATTTCATTGATTATTTGCCACAAAGGACAGATTTCAAGGGCTGTTGCTGTTTGAAGGCAGTTTGCTTATGTACTTGCATTACCTGTTTTGAAAGTGATCCTCAACTTTCCTTTTACTTCTGGGTTTTTAACAGTCTGGCTCATCTGTTGCCATAATTGCTGTCATAATTGAAGAGTCTGGGGGCCAGAGTCCATTGTCAGGTATGAAAGGGACTGGTCCATTGACGTATCTGGGCCTAGGGCACAAAGCTCCTCTGTGATCTTGTTCAAGGGATCCAAACCCAACCTTAAACACATGGGACCAGCATCAATTGCCTTCCCAGTTGTTCAGTACCTAGCACGCTGAACTGCCAGTGTAAGTGCATTAACCCTGTTTGGGAAGAAAAAGAGGAAGAAGGGATTTCCTTCTAATGACCTTATATTTTGTCAGCAGCTTTCATCCTAGCTTTAGTCTCGCATATCCAATAAATTGAATTAGCAACTCAGTTATCTTCATTTGACACCTTCATTTGGGGAAGAGGGTTAATTCTTGTCTCTGCTTCAGGATTTCAAATGATACAGCTTACAGGGGTCTAAACCAGGCACAGGCCAAGCCCTCCACTCACTGAGAGCTCTTCCTTCCTCACCCAGACAACACACCTCAATGGTCTTCCATAATCCCCAAGACATCTATTCTCCATGCACATGAACAGCTATGCAAGGAGAAGGGTTATCACCTCTCTCCAGAGCACCACTGAGTTGAAAGTACAATTCTCTCTTCTTCCTCACACCTGCACACGAGGAGCAGGATCCATTCCACCCAGTGCTGAGTGTTTATGACACTGCAGCTGGCTGCAGCAACGCAGCAGGGACAGGCGCTTCCCAGGTTAGATGTCTTCATTAGGACAGGGTGGAGCCCCAAATTATTTTTCCCCCCAGGAAAAACAAACAAACAAAAACATTTAGAGGGCACTGACTAAGCAAAGATGCTCTAGCAATTTGCATAAAACTAACTGAAACTTTCTATCACTGATTGCTAAATCCCCTTAAAGCCATCACCGATTCCCTTGAGTTGCCTGGGAACATCTCAAAGCCAGATAGCAGAGGCTGCTGGACAGTTTAGGTGCCCTTGTCCTTCCTCTCATCCTAGCACCAGACCAGGTCGTGCTCAGCTCATTGCAGTGACACCCCAGGCAAAGCAGACCCAACTCCCAGCCTGTACTACATACCTCTTCCCAGGCTGTGGCTGCTCCATTGCAGGAGCACAAAATGCTCCAGCATTTCCAGCAAGAGACTGGAAGACCTCTTTTTCCTCTCTACTCTATGGGGTGTTGCCCTTTATAACCTCATCAAGCGAATTAGGCTTCCCATCAAGCTAATTAGGCTTCCTAGGTGGAAGTCTTCCCAGGATAGGAGTCACCTCCCCCCCACCTTGCTCCTCCCTGCCCAGTGGGAGCTGGGGACTCAGCCCAGCCCATACTGGTTATGTGCCATTTAATTCCTTTTAAACACAAGATGAAAATCTCAATCAACCTCAGAGCAGGGGTTTGGCCTTGGTAGTTGCTGAAAAACTGATGGGAACTGAAGCAAATGCAGCTTTATCCCTGGGGAACTGAAGCAAGGTCCCCAGCGTTTGCAGCCTTCTCCTCAGGCCTGGTTGCACCTGAGTCCTCACCCATCCTCTGCCTCAGTTTCCCTATAAAGAACAGGGAAACTTACCCCCGTTGTAAAACCCTCTGACCTCTGTGGACAGGCCGTGTTGCCAGTGACCTCAGCCCTGCTATTACAACAACACGTGTCCAACCTCGCATCCCAGGGTTTGCAGCTGGTGGTTCAGCAGTGCCACAGGGGTAGGTGGACGGAGCAAAGCGACTGCACCCTGCAACGCAGCCCTGAAGGAAACACCAGGGATGGTCAGCAGGAACACAGCATTCAGCTGGAGCTCTTAACTGGAGAGAGAAAATCAGGACAGATCACTAGGAGGGGGGAAATACAGAGGCCAAGAGCAAGCAGAGATAGAACAAACACTCAAAGAAGTATTTGCTTAAAGTATTAGATTAAAAAAATATATTATAAAGTATACTTAGATAAGAATTATAAAAGTATATTTAATTATTGTGCATTTTACCCCGCACAGGGCAACAGGCAGAAGCTGAAGCGCTCTGGGTCTTGGCAGGGATAGCTGGGCTTTACACCTGCATGGAAACTGGCAACACTGTAAGAAGGAAAAAAGCAATTTCACTGCTTTTATGAGCTGAGGAAGCAGCAAGATGCCCTTGTACAGTTGGCTTGGAAAGAGGAAACACTACTGACCACCTGGATGAAATCAGCTGGGCATCTCTAATGCCTGCGAGGAAAGCACACGCGTGGAGCAACCCCACAGCCATTAACATGCTCCCACCAGGGCAGAGCTATTAAGACGTTTCAGTGGTGAAGGCAACGCTTACCGTTACGGAGTTGTACTGTGGAGGGACAAAAATACACAGCTGAGTACAGAAAGATGGATGTGCTCCTGACTGTGTAGTATTACTTGCCTAAATCATAACAGGAGGGAAAACAGGGCTGGCGTGTCTTGGCCTTACCCTGCCCCTAAGCATGAACAGAGTAGTGTCCCTGACATGGCACCAGATGGGTCAAAGGACTCGTCCATTCAAGGAGGAATTGCCCTCTGCAGTTGCCTTCTGCAGGGCTCCATCTTTCCCTCAACTCCCATTTGCAAAGCTAACCGACCTCCAGCTTCGCCTAAACTCTTTGAGCCCAAATTCACAGCTCCTCCATGAACCACCGCAGCTTGCCAGTCACTCAGGTCCAGACCAGGCACATTCCTGCCCGCCCCCCCCTCCATG
Organism: Phaethon aethereus; assembly: GCF_964289735.1. Taxonomy (NCBI): domain Eukaryota; kingdom Metazoa; phylum Chordata; class Aves; order Phaethontiformes; family Phaethontidae; genus Phaethon; species Phaethon aethereus. Next base: position 1,202,710 of record NC_138605.1, read on the forward strand.
AACATCCTTTGTATGTGTACGGTTTTATGCACATTTTAGATGCTTGTTACTCTTCTCAGTCACTGCTGCAAAAAAGGGAGGCCAAAAAATGCTGCTTTGTGGGTCGTCTGATGGCTTTTCTACCTTCTTCTACCTCTGAGACCTGCATGCTCCCGTCATCGTTCTGTTTTGCCTCTATTCTCTCCAGCAGTGACGTCCTGCCGGCCAGCACGGGAAGCTCAGCTGCTCTTCAGACAAGCAGTGGGAGGCAAAGTCTGGCACCCAGGAGACTCAGCCCGAGCGACAAGAGTGGGGTGATGGCTCTGCCTGCGTTTCCAGTGGGCGTCCGCACTGAAAGCAGCCCAGACTGGCAGCGGTAGTGTGCCGTGGTGGAGGGCTCTGGAGCGGGTGGGTGCTGGGTTTCTCTGGGTCACGTCTGTCTCCTTTCTCTGGAAGTGCAAAAATCTCCTCCATTGCAAAGCTGCTTCTGAAGCTGAATTATTTCTCTTGAATCTAACTTGCAGGAATTGCTCTCAACAGGAGCCTTTCAATACACCTACTTTTACACTAACTCAGGGCACTTCGCTTTCCTAAGATCGTTATCCCCTCTGAAGCAGAGAGATTAAATTTCGACCAGCTCCACTTATGACACAAGATTAGGCTGAGGCCAGATCCAAAGAACAAGCAGAAAGCTCAAAGGGCATCTGTTTCCACAGACTCACAAAGATATTTCATGGCATTTTCTGGAGTGCGCAGATCCGCTTTTCCTCATCATCGCTGTGCAGTGTATGTGGTTCTGCTAATGTGGAAAAGCTGCAGCCATGCAGACCGCAAGTGCCCCCTCCCCGGTCAGTGCTGCATGCCTCGCACCTGAAAATTCGAGAGGCAGCAATGGAGCCCTGCTAATCTCCTGTAATGCTAAAATTCACAATTCATCGTGACAGCAAACAGTGGCACCTCCTGCCAGAAACATCTGGGCAACGTCTATCTTTGAGCTTTTCGTTTCAATTAACTTCAGGGGATTTTTTTTCATTTTACTTTTTGGTCACGACATAAAAGCTGTGAGCTGGGTGTGCCGGGCCACTGATAACACGGACACCCTGGCTTCCTCCCCTCCCTGCCATTAGTGCCACGTGTGTAGTAAAACCACACGCAGGCTCAGCGCTGCGCTTGCTCAGGTGCTGGGCCGTGTTGGGCACTGGAGCCATGGGGTCTGGGTAGTGTACAGGTGGGTAAAGCACCCTTCAAGGCCCTGGCAGCCTCGTTGCCAGCTTCGCTCTTGAGGAAATAAGCTTTTCTCAGGGATTACAAAATCTCTGCCTGGCCCCATCCCCACTGGTGTGATGCCTTCTGCAAGGGCTCGCGATGCATCTGCACCCTTGCACCACAAGAAAAATGGGAGGAAGTACAAACCACCCTGGGATGAGCCCTTCTTACCCCACGCTGCCCCAGAAGGAACAGGAATGAGTTATCCACAGGCAGCAAGGCTGAGATTCACCTCTCCAAGCTTCGGCTGTCTGCAAGAGAGGTCTCTCCTCCAACGTTCAGCTGCTTGGCTCCGTGGAGGAAGACGGTGCTCAGAGACGGATTGGTCTCAGCTAGCTTCGGTCCTGAACAGGGGCTGGGCTGAAGTTAAGTACTTGAACAAAACTAGTCCCATCAACCCACTGCCCAGACTCTGTGCAAAGCAGGCAGGTAAAACTGACTCAGGAATGAAAGACTGTGCAGGCAGCAAACCCTAAATCCTGACCCTGACCACAGCGTGGCACTGCTCCAGGGGACACAGCCAGGAGCAGGCTCTGGGGACAGGAGGAAGGTGATAACATTGCATGTTTTCCAGAGCTCCTGAGCATCCAGGGCAGCACAGACGAACTCATTTGGGACTGAAGGAGCATGCAATAGGGAAACTTTATTAACAGCCTCATGACAAACTCTCAGACCACAAAGGCATAAAACATCAACCAAAGATATACTGCTAGGACATGGCTGGGCATGCAATGCAACAATTCCGTGCAGTTTCTTTCAGTTATTTACCTAACAGTTCTTGCTACTGCAGTAATGACCTAACTATTTTCCCTGCATGTTTAAGTTGAACACACATTTTGGCAGCAACAAGTAGTTATTGTAATGATGCATCAACAAAACACGCTTTTTCCCTAACTGTAGTAAAGCCACCAGATACCACTAGGTATGCTTTGAAATATAGGGTGGTAAACAGAGACATCCAAGGATGGGGAATGTTATCTCCTATTTTAGTGTGCAACTTCAAATTATAAGCAACTTCATATCCCTTATGCTTTGGGCTTTTTTTAAGGAGAGGGAATGGGCGGGGGAGCTTGTTTAAGAGTTACTTCACTATAAAGAACCTGAAAGTTAATCGGTCTGCATTGCCTTCCGTAAGAAATCAGCTTCATTCAGAGCAGAATTGTTGAATTCCATTTCTGAGCCCATTTCCAAAGAAAATAAGGAGAAACCCAAAACAGTTTCACTGTTTTCTTCTTGTATACTTTAAGAAAACAAACCCAGGCCGAAATCTTAACAGAGGCTGGCATTTTCTGAGGAGCCCAAGGGAATAAAGTCTTCCAAATCATATTAAGAAGGAGATAATCTTCTGGCATCTTCTGCAAAACCACAGCAGAAATGGGGAATAGCTTGCTACTCAGAAGATTGCTTCGCCCTTTAAAGGGTGAAATCCAGCCCTGAGCAGGGGGTACCAAGCACACAAGTAACAAAAGCGTTATTCCGCCTGCTTCACTGGATAAATTTCACCCTACAGGCTTGAACCTGCTCTCAGTGGAATTGTTCCCACTAAGTTCAACAGTGCAGGCTCAAGCCTTAGGCGTGACGTGGCAGGGTCAGGTACTCTGGTATGTCTTATTCCAATTCATTCATCACTGCAGAAATTTTGCAGCCAATTTGTCCTATAAAAGGCAATAAAACTTTTCTTTCTATGGTTTCCCTCCTCCCATGTAATGGGTACAGCTGGTCTCCGTTCTTGGAGTTAGTTCCTGAAGCTTCTCCTGCTGGACGAGGTGGTGGTGATGGTGTAGGATTTGGAGCCACCCCCAGAGGAGAAGCCAAGCGCCCCGCTGCCCATGCCTGCTCCCAGGCTAAGGCCTCCTCCGATTCCTCCTCCCAGAAATCCACTGGAACTGGCATAGCTACCTCCACCGCTGGAGCTGACCATGGCTGTGGCACAGAGAGAACCAAACGAAACATAAGCACCTGGGAACTTCAAACCCAGTCTGGCACCCTCACAAAAAGGACATTTTTAAATTGCAACCAGATGAAAACTATGATCTCCTGCAAAACACAGGGCCTGGGACACTAATCTCTTGTTATATTTTGGCCCAGGGCATTTATCCTCTGTGCTAAGCCAGACCCATGTGAGGGCTGAGCAGTCCATCCCCTTCTCTATCATTCAGTCTCGCTCGGGATCCCCTGCAGCACGGAGAACCCCATATCATAAATACATTCAGCTCATCTTTTGGGGCACCAAAGAGGCTGTAGGCAGGATCTCTGAGACACCAGCATCTGTCAAACGTCCAGGCAAGGTGAGTACCCAGTGCTTCCCAAGCTGGAAAGACACCCTCTAATGTCACCTTTGCACTCATTTCCAATCCAGGCAATTCATTTCCTCATTAGTACGTTTTTCTCCACACAAAAATGGGAGGAAAGAAAGATCAATATTCCCCCAAGTTAAATTTCATACAGATGAATTAGAGCTGAAGTCTGCCATGGAGCCAATAGCACTATCAACTTCTGTCTCAGGGGGTTCCCATTTAAGAAGGGGGTTAACTGGGTTGCAGAAGCTAAGGCAGGGCACGACGAGGCTCCTGCATGCGGACCCAGCTGGTCCCCACCTGCATTTTCTATAGGCATATAGCTATGTGTAACCATTATATATTATAGAATCCACTCACAGATGTTGACGTTGCCAACTCCATCACCAGCCAACCTGTTGGAGAAGAAAAACACAAAGGCAAAAAGGAAGAGGACGGGTTAGACTCTGCATTACTCAGTGTTGCCCCGGGGCCTCAGCACTGAATGTGAAGACAATGGCAGTGAGTTATTACTACCGTTGCAAATAATTCAGACAAGATAAGTGTGCCATCCAGCGCTTTGTTCTGGCCCTACATTTACAAGCTCTGTTATCACCTGCGGGGAGCTGAAAGAGCACAGAAGCTCTGTCCTAATTCCATGGAGATTTGAGCCGCTTGGAAATTTTCTGCCACAGCATCAAACATATGATCGAAAACAACTTTTTTCTTCTTTGCATATTTTCACCAAAACTACCAAATCTTCCCCAGAACTTGCCAGTTTGGCTCTTCAGCCAAAGCATTTTCAGGACCAAAAATCAGTTTAAAATGCAAGGTTTCCTCTTCTGTATTTCCTTGCAGAAACTGGAATTGGGCCCTCACAATGTCCCCACGCAAAAGGAACAAAGGGCTGGACCCTTCCTCATGTAAAATGCACAGGTTGCACCCACCTGCTCTCCTCGCCCTCCAGCAGCTTCCTGTAGGTCGCGATCTCAATGTCCAGGGCCAACTTGACATTCATGAGCTCCTGGTACTCACGGAGCTGCCGGGCCATGTCCTGCTTTGCCTTGTGCAGAGCTGCCTCCAGCTCCTCCAGCTTTGCCTTGGCATTTTTGACAGCCAACTCGCCACGTTCCTCGGCTTCAGCAATGGCTGCCTCCAGCTTGGTACGCTGCAGGGACAGAGCAGGGTATGTCAGTGGGCATCTTACCGCCTTGGTGGAGGACACTATTGCCCATGGACTTCTGACATCTACTGGCCAGACCATCTCTGTGTCTCTGTAGTGCTCTGGAGCCATCTGCTCAATTTAGATCCCTAGAAGTTCAAGCCTACACGTTTTTTGGGGGCACTGGACAGGGATCAGCCTGCAAAAGAAGCTCGTCTCATCCCAAGATATGTTCTTCCAAATGGCAGACCCTATTTCTCTCCACTGGCTACATTTTCAGAAGACTGTCTTCAGGTGATCCTCAGCTTCTCAGCCCACCCACACCGCACATAACACTGGGGTTTAATGCAAGCTCAGGTTTTCCTTCCTATTATGCCCCAGAGCTTGTTCAGAGTTGGTCTCCAGCAAGCTTTGATGTGAGGCAAGCATGGACTCGAGCAGACCTGCAGTTAACAAACAATGCAGACGTACCCCAAAAGCATCCCTGTGGGGTCACATCAAGCTGGTAGTCTAACACACCCTCAACTGTGCCCCCTGCACCTCCAAAAAAGCTCCACGTTTGGCACAAAGGGCTCACAATGAACACGTGTGCTTTATACTCCCATTCCTTATTCACGGGAACTGCACTGGGTCAGCTCTTTGCTTGGAAGTGTGTGTTGAAGCCTCCCTGCCCTGAAACCAAACAAACACAACTGGATGAATCACAATGGCTTATCTCCAGCTTTGTGCACCCTGGTTATTCACAGCCAGTTTTCTGCCCGGAACATGGTCCCAACCACTCACTGGTCTGGCTTTCACCAGCTGTTTGATAAAGCGATAACAGCCCTTGGAGAAAGCAAACAGAACTCCCATACCTCTGAAAAATTATGTGCCCAAACATGGTGCTCCTTTCTGCAAAAAGGGAGTGGACAAAGATCCCAGAAGCAAGAGGGCACAAGGAATGTTTGTGGCTGGGAGGGAGGCCACACGCAGCTTTGCCCTTTGGAAATGGCTCTGCATCACTCCCCTTTTGTACACCCGGGTCATCTGCAAACTCATTCTCACCTACAGTTCAGCTGCCTGTCAGCATTACATTGCTCACAACACAGTTTCTCCCTCCAGCACAACTGGCATCTTTTGGGGTGAGCCAAACAGCCACCCCCAAACTGCATCTACAGGTGCTGTGTTACACCCAGATCCCCAGTACGCTTGTTGCTGCTAAATCCACCGCTCTGCAGCAGAAGAACAAGGGCAGCTCCTCACCTGGGCCTTTGCATTTTCGATTTCACCCTGCAGCCTCTGGATCATGCGGTTTATCTCTGAGATCTCATTCTTCGTGTTGCGCAGGTCATCCCCGTGTTTCCCAGCAGTGACTTGCAATGCCTCGTACTGTGACATGAAACAGTGTAAGTGAAAAGGATGGAGTCAAGTTGGCAGTCAATTAGCTGGCTAAAATCTCTCCCACTCATGACATGCAGGATACATGTACTAACAGAAGCTGTAACTGCCTTTAGTTCTCCCATAACTCACCTTGCTCTGGTACCAGGACTCAGCCTCCGCCCGGCTCCTGTTGGCAATCTCTTCATACTGTGCTTTGACCTCTGCGATGATGCTGTCCAGGTCCAGGTTTCGACTGTTATCCATAGACAGCACCACGGAGGTGTCAGAGATCTGGGACTGAAGCTCATGAAGTTCCTGCCAGTTGCATTAAAAACAATACCCATTAATCACAGACTTTTAAGGGCCTCTCTTTTGGAAGCCAATTAAAGATAGAATTCAAGAAGAAAAGGAAAAGGGAGGCAGATAAGAATTATATCAAAACAATCATTAATTAGAAGGAAACCAACTGAATCACATCAACTTTGCAAAGCACAAAGTAACAAACAACAGCAGAAATGGAGCTACTTCTTATCACCCACATTTTGATGGCAAGGTTAGTTTATCCCTCTCCTGAGATAAGAACCCAACATGAAATGCTAGTCCAAGAAGCTTGAGCATCAGCTTCACAATAAAGCAAGGGCCAAATTCCACCTCGTCACCCAAGGATACAACGGGTCCAGTTCAATCAATCTCATATCTTGCAAATAATGGGTAAGATAAAGGAGTCTAGGACAAGGAGCTTTCCTTTCTTTCCCTCACACAGCACACAAACACACAAGCACATACCAGCACTACAGCACTAGCTATAATACACTGGTTTTCCTTGTTTTCATACTAACTGTATCAAACAAATAATGCACGTTCTGGCTATGTTTGCAATAAATCCATCTCACATCCCAGATAGGGAAAAATAACTGTGACAATTCACAGGAGATGCACTTTACTTGCAGGCTTATTTTTGTTTATGCAAGGGAAGACTCCATGTCTCCACCATCCTTCTCGTCTCTGGAAACAGAACATTCACTGTTCTTCACCCACTGGTGGTGCTACACTGCAGCAGTCACAAGAAGCAGAAAGGACCTTACCGCTTCATAGAGAGACCTCAGGAAGTTAATCTCATCTGTCAGCGCATCCACTTTGGCCTCCAGCTCCACTTTGTTCATGTAGGCGGCATCCACATCCTAAAAAAGAGTGATAACTGAGATTGCCGCAGCTTTGATGACTAAGTCCACCCAGCCTCTGATGGCCTTAAAAGCAGCCAGGAGCCCATCAAGTTCCCCAGGCCATCTGCTCTCCATGTACCTCTGCCCAATGACCTGCCATGTCCTAAAAATTATCTACCAAACATTTATGATCAGTCCCAGCTAATATCCATGGCACGCACCTTCTTGAGCACCACAAACTCATTTTCCGCTGCCGTGCGCTTGTTGATTTCATCTTCATATCTGCCAGAAAAAAAGGGATTGGTGTGAAGTTAGAGCCTGGGTAAAAGGAAAAAAATGTCACAATCAAGAGTCACTCCAATTCCCTTCTCTCTCCCCGCTTTTCTCCCTCTGTCAACCACCTCAGCAAAGCCCATGACTTCCCCAAGCAAGCCTGCCACAGGCAGAGGCTTGCTGTACTACTGCAGCGTATGTATTTTTTGCACAAAAGGTACCAGCTGAATGCCACAGTTCCAGGGTACTGTTTGGATAAGCTGATGCCTGAAAACTATTCTAGTCCACACCACCATGACTGCTAACCTGGAAAGCATTTTTCACCCATGCTTTCCCGTATTCCTTAAAATTCACTGCACTTAAGAAGATTTCTGCTTCAGTCTATGTCCTGAGGCTCTCAGCTTTTTCACTTGCCCCTTGAGAGAGCAAAGACAAATGCAAGCAGATTCAACAAATTCCTCTATGCTGATCAAAGCACCCATTAATGCCACTTTCACCGCGCACTTCCTTATTCCAGACACAGGAGAACATTCTGCAGGCGTCGATCACACGCCACTGTCCTGGTAAGAGCTAAGTATAATTAGTCTCATTCCGCACAGAATGGCTATGCTTCAATGCCACACAAACTTCTAATATCGGCTACATCCCTTCCTTAGGTGTTCACCTTTAGGTGTAAGGAGCTAGATCCTCAGCAGATAAAAATCATGCTCCACTGACTTTATGGGAGGGTCACAGATTTGTACCACTTGCAAGCCTGGATCTCAGAGCCTGCCTTACACCATTCCACGTACAGCCAACCTGCTGGAGCAAACAGCAAGTATCTGCTACACGAATCCTGAAAGTCATCCAAGGAACAGAGCAGGAACCACCTTCTCTGGCTGTTTCAGAATTGCTGCTGCCAAAGTTAGAACACTGCTCTGTTTATCTACACAGTCCCTGCATGGCTAGCGCTGTAATTTGCCTTCCAAAGCATGAGCTACTTGACTTCCAATAGTCTTCATGTACCTCCCCTTCTGCTCCGTACTGGAAGCTTGCCCATCCATGCTGGCATAAATGGACATTGTCTCTTTTGAGGTCAATGAACTGCATCCATTGCTATTGCAGAGTAATATACAACCTGGAAATTCTGTGATCATGCTGCGTATGCACAGCCTGCAGCACTGAGTGGATAATCAGAGGTAGGTAAAAAGACTGAATTATTCTAGAACAGTTTGTCAAATTCCTCATTTCCTAGGGGAAGCTCCACCAAGCTGGTCAATAAGCTGACAAACCTTTCAATACTGTTCATTAACTCCTGAGGTGCCTCGGGAAGCCCTGTGCACTATCGCACCCTGGCATGCCCGGCACCAAGCCACGTGGGACAGTGTAAACACAGTCTGCTCCGACCCTTGCTTACTTTGAATCACACCCTTCGTCAATGCAGTTACTGATTAAGGGACTGAATCTCATCCCCTGCAGCCTCATGCATATAAATCTCCTCCTATACTCTGATGTAAATGGCAAATTACTGTGTAAATTGAACACGTGAAAGAGAGGCAACAGACACATAAAGAGCAAGTCATGTTTTAGGTATTCTACTTAGAAGATAAGATTTTCTTCACATAAATGGGGAGAAGCAAATTCTAAACTCCAGTTACTACATCCTCGCTCCCTCTGCTGCACTAGCATCTTAGGGTCCTCATTCCTGCTTCCCTTCCTTGAGCACATATAGGGTTTAGCTGCCCAGCACGAACCTGTGAGCTGGAGGAATAAATATGCACCTGTGGACTTTGCATTCATGTGACATGCAACTAAAATTAGGGCTATTAATTCCTCGGGGTGAAAACCCGCTCCTTGCTGCTGCCTTGCAGAGATGCAACATGCAACTGTGAATGAGCACAGAGTAGAAATAACTGCACAGGGTTGGGGGAAACATCATTCCCATGCACCTCCTTGGGAATTACTGGCTATTGACTTTCCCTAAGCACACCCTGGGGATTATCAGATCTGTTTGTTTTCAGTTCCTGCTTGATCCAGTTTGCCAGCTCCCTCTTTTCTTTTTTTTTTTTTATTAAAGGCATTCCCCTGTACATCTGGGTTGGGCACAGGCTGGGACAAAGGCTACTTTCTTCATGGGACTCCTCCCAAGTGACATGATTTGGACTGAAAACTCACTTAAAAATTGCAGGTCACCTGCTCTATTACCTACCCACAAAACAAGCAGCAGTTCATCCACTGCCTGCCAACTCGGTGAGCTCCCACAGGGCTCCTACGGGCCCAAACGGGCATGTTCAACCCACAGTACCAAGACATCCCTGAGGAGGCCCCAAAGCAAAGCCAAGAGGATGGAGCCGCTGAAGAGCATGTAGGAACAAGGTGCCAGGAACAATGAGCGATTCAGGCAGCTTCCCTGGACCAGACACCTAACTCACCTAAAAAAAACCTCCCTCCCTAGCAGAAAAGCTGGAGACATCTCTTCCAATCTACTGACCAACCTGCCAGCTCAACTACACCGTTAGATCGGAATATTATACATTACTTGGTCTTGAAATCCTCAACAAGATCCTGCATGTTCTTCAGTTCACCCTCCAAACGGCTCTTGTCATTCAACAACCCATCCAGCTGACATCGCAGGTTGTTGATGTATGTCTCAAACATGGGAGCAATGTTACTCCGGGCAGTCTTCTGGTCCTGAAGGAGGCTCCATTTGGTCTCCAGCATTTTGTTTTGCTGCTCCAGGAACCGGACCTGGAAAGCAACCAAGGGGTCATTTGTGAAAGTGGGAGGAAGGGGGTGCTGACACTACAGAGTTTGGATACTGGAGGAAGGACAGGCTGCAGATGGTATCTGAAGAATTTAGATTGCTCATAGGAAGCACCTAAACTCTGAAGGGTGATAAAGACCATGAGGGAGCACTGCTACTCTGAGGCTTGGTTTATGACTTTAAGGCTTTGTATGAATCAAAGATAAGCAGATTCTGCTTGCCTAACACTTGACAGAAGCCATCCACATACCTCAAAGCCAGCCAGGTCTCAGACTCCAGGTCTGGATTCCTTGCGCTTTGAGGATGCCAGAGCTGAAGTTTACACAGTAAATAGGATTAATTAGTGCAAGACAGTAAAGCCACAGAGGTACAGGGCAGTGCAAACAAACACAGCAAGCTCTGACTTACGTCAAGATCTGTTCTACTGGGAAAATTCCTCTCCAAGAGGCCCCTTCTTCCCTGAATTTGGTGTTGGTGTGCTTGGCTGCAGATTTGATCTTTAAAGCCTGCATCCACATTATGGACAATATCAGCTAAATAAAGGGTGTACAAAGCTGGCCTAAGCAGGGAAAAACCTTTTATTGATGGCAATGCAAGCAGGGTTTTAATAAAAGTTATTACATTGCAGTAAGCAGATCACACCATGCTCTTGAGAACCTCATCCTGAGCCCATTTGTGAATCCCCTACTGGGTTAAGCTTTGAGTCAGACCTGCTTTTAAACAGTGTCCACAGACCTTTCCAGCACCTCACCTTGTCAATGAAGGAGGCGAATCTGTTGTTGAGTGTCTTGATCTGCTCCTTCTCCTCCTTGCGCACCCGCTGGATATTGGGGTCAATCTCCAGATTCAGGGGTGTCAGGAGGCTCTGGTTGATGGTGACCTCCTGAATGCCTCCAGGGCTGAGCGCCCCACCGAATCCCATGCCTCCATAGCCATATCCAGAGCGAACGCTGTAAGAGCTGCCACCTCCGAGGGAGATTCGCTTGTTGGCAGAGCCAAGGTTGTAGAGGCTGGAGCTGCCAAAGCCACCTGCCCTGCCTAAGCCGGCACCCCCTCCTAGTCCACGGGTCGAGGAGACGGTGCTGACACGCACTTGGCTGATCCCTGGGACGGCCACAGAACGAGAGCTGAAACTCACAGACCGGGACATGGCTGCTTTGAGGGTGTTTTCGGTATCCCCACCCTTCAAAAGCTCAGGGAAGCTGTGCAGGAGACCAGGGAAGTGAGTGAGTTCTCCTGACTGCTTCTCCTTTTATCCGTTAGAAAAGCTGGGCTTGGCCCAAGGGCAAAAGAGGGATCATTTTACTGCCTCGGAGAGCTGGGTGTGCCTGGCTGCCTTCCCACCCTCCGTCAACCTGCTGAATCCAAGCAGGCGAGAAGGGAAGGGCCAGGGAAGGGACAGGACACACCTGGCGCAGTGTCCCTGCGCTCAGACCTGGCTTTGTTCTGCACCTCCCTTCGCCTCTGCCACATATGCAGCTGAAGGACGTGAAGCATAGGATCTTCTGGGCTTTGCTCTTCTGGCAGACTTATAACAGGACAGGTCTGATCCCCATTTCCTCAAGGTTTCTCCATTCCTCTCCACTTCCCTAAATGGATATTGAATGAGAAGAGGGGGGATATGCACTGATTTTTAACTCTATTGCAGAGGAGGTAGCTCGCCTGTGCAACAGCAGAGACGAGATACGGAGTCTCAGCTTAGCGCCAGGTCCAGCCTAGTTTAATATAAACCAACGCCAGCTGCAGCCTTGGACACACACACTGTACTCTGACAGCAGCACCCAGAAAGTCTGTGCCGTGCAGGGGGATGAGGGCGACAGATGAGAGGTGCTGCAGCTATACCTGGACACCACGGGTTTGCCTTCTCTCTCCTGTTAGCACTAAAATAAAGGTAGTTTAGGTGGGTTGCACCCTGCACATGGAAATACGCAACATGCCAGTCCACACTCAGAAGGAGACAGGACAGGTTTCTGCTTAAATTTCCAGGTTCCTATGCAGAAGAGGCAGAAACAAAAATTAGGTTTATGGGCTTTCTGCATTTTCAAATAGCCTTGAAGGGACAGATCTCCTTACTATCAGGTCATAAATCCTCCAGGAGAATTCAAAGTCTGGCCTGAATGTGTCACCCTTCAGTTCTTTCCCTCATCAGGATAGCAAGATAGTGCTGGCTACGTATTCTGGCCACAGCCTATGAAAAATATGTACTTCCTTCTCTACGGGAAGAATACAAGTTGGCTGGAGATCCCAGCTACTAAAAGGAAATGCTCTTTTTGAAGGAGGGAAAAGGGAACGATCAAGCCAGAGAGAGACATACAAAGCAAGATTCCTCCCTGCCCTGCAAGCTCGCTCAGCTTCCACTAGCAAAGAAAAAATCCCAAACCACTGAGTGTAAAGTCAACTTGCGTGCTATGCACACCCAGCTATACTTGACCCGATGGCTGATGTAGACAGGGTAGAGTTCACTTCATCCAAACATAGCTAGCAAAAAGGCAGAAGTCTCCAGCTGCTTTACACAGCTCCGGGTCCTTCTGAGTTCACAGAAAGAGACAGGCCGCTCTCTTGCAAGTCCTCGGGGTTGTCTTGAGAAGACAGGAATTGAATCTGAAAGTGTGATTTAGAGTCCTACAGTCAGGCAAGATTAACTCCCACCAAAGCAAGCCCTGGCTGCTGGATTTTATCAGGTTGCATTCCAGCCTGAAATCCCTTATATCAGCAGACAGGGTTTTTTTGCACAATGCGACATGCAAACCAGAAAGCAATCCAGCCAGGTAAAACACACGCCTGCTGTCAGATAAACTACATAAAGGCAAAGCAGTCTCGGCAGTAAGAGAACTGAACTTCACTCTGGTTTGCACTATCAAGGGCCAGATCAATCAAAAGCCATTTTCTAATCTTAGTTACCACCATACAGCACCACTGATCCTAGGTAAGGATGAGTCTGTCTTCCATTCAAAGTTCAAGCTCTTTTTTCTGTACCATTAGCAACCCAATCAATGCCGGAGAGACTTGGGAAAGCCTCATTTACCTTGCTGCTATATGCTCCCCAGCTCCCAGTGCTGCAGCTAGCCAGTTTAGATGCCATGCACTTATTACAAGCCATCCTGCAAGTGAATGTTGCCCGTTTAAATCCAGTTTCAAGTCAGTTTAAGTCAGAGCAGGATCGGCGATCCAGAGATGTCACGAGCAAAGTTTGCTTCTGTTGTTGGGATGCCATGGTAACACTGCATAGTTTCACAACCGCACGGACCGGTAAATACTTCCAAGCCCATGCGAGTGACCCCCAGGGATTCAGGTTTGGTAACACAAAAGACGGTATTGACTGGTTAAACACCCTCTTGGTGTTTAACCATGTAAATGCTTATGTAAATGCTCTGACATTGCGACTGCTGTGCTTGGTGTCACAAGCCACCCCAGTCCCTGCACACATGGGAACAGCCTGCCCCTGTGCACTGACACTCGCTAAGCTGACGAGTCACAAGTGATAAATCCCTCCATAACCCCTTTGGTAAATGTAACAGGCTCTCAATTTCAGCCCAGAAAGTGGAGTAGGAAAAAAAAAAAAAAAAAATCAAATATGGTTACATTCTAATGGAAGGGAAATAAATCTTTGCAGGCGAGCAAAATTGTGTGTTAAGAATATGTTATTATGCTGATCAATGTCAGCCAGTTGTTTCCACATCTTCTGTCAATACCTCATGGGATATCTCTTGCCGTGCTTTTAGATTGCAATGTTTGGAGTGAAAGCTTTCTGGAGCAGGGAGTGCCCTTAGGTTTTGTGTTTGCACAGTGCAGTTCTAGTTTGTGATTACTGCTCCAAAGTGCTTCGTCATAAATTAATTAGTGTCCTAATGACAAGCAGTGTTTTGGTGGTCTCATGATTAGGGTATCGCAAGAACACAATGGGGCACTCACAGGGCTGTCAGAACGACACTGTGAAGCTGTTGTTATTGCTAACAACACCCAAAAGCAAGGCCAATGCAGCAGCACTTGCACCAATGCTGAAGATTTCCCCCCACGCTGCGATCACAGCTCCCCCTTTCAGGATCTAAGTAGCCTCATTAATAAAAATTTCCAGCTCCTCAACAATTCCTGGGAATATAGAGAGATTGCTCCAGAAGAAACTTGTTCTCTTGCTGTCCCAAATGCAGGCACCATATGTCAACAATCTGATGCACAAATGAGCCACGTTAGGATGAGGTGGCTACCTATCATGAAGTTTTATTGATTTGTTTAGTCCTACTTCCTGTGCCACTCAGGCTATAAAGCTCAATATAATGATGCATCTCTTCAGCCAAGTACCTCAACAACAGGAAAGCGGCTTCTCCAGAAAGGCAACGGCTGGCTGATTTGAAGAATTCACTTGTTCCAAAGGTTGGTACCTCGGTACAGTTCATTGCCTTGCAACATGAACCCTCCTGTTATAACTCGGGGCCTTATGTCTAATTTGAAGTTGTTTAATGCATGTCTTTAGTTTTCTGCCACTGCCCACTTCTGAAGCACTTAAACAGCTCTCTTGAACCTGGTATGATTCCCCAATTCATGTTAAGTCACCACTCGCTTACCCTTATGTTGGATAAACTGAATGGGCTGAAATCCTTGCAATCTTTCATAAACAAGTGGCTTTTCCGGGGACCTCGAATCACTTCTGTGGCCTCTCTCTTCTCCAGTGCCCTCAGCTCATGCAACAGCACCGTTTGCGCTACAGCTTCATGCAGTTTTATACATGGAAACCGTGTTTTGCTCTCCACTCTTACAGCCCTGCAGCTGTAACAGCCTCAGGTGTCCATCAGTGCTAGCGGCTGGTATGACACTGCGTCTTCCAGCTGCACCTCTCCTTTTTGCAATGAAGCAAAGCAGCCTTAGTGTTAATGGGGGGACCAGCAAGAATAGCTGGAGGCAGCTTTCCCGAGGTGGCAGAAGTAGCTGCTGTAGACCAGAACCAGCTCCGTGTTAACAAGGCTTCCAGCGCACTCCTGTCCCTCCAGGAGCTGCATCTCACCTTTCCTCCTCCCTCTGGCTGCTCCGCTGAGGCCAGGAAGCCCTTGGCTCGGCTCCTTGCTGCCTGGCCACTCCTGGGAAGCTGCCTTCTGCTGGCTGTGTAATCCACCACTGAGAAGCACCGTTTTGAGCTCAGAATTGGCCGCACTTGTCCTGTTAGCTGAAACTCAAAAACAGCATCATTTTAAACACAGAGGTGTTTAGGTAACAGCACAAACCCACTCACCAGCACCTCCAGGAACAACCTGGACCCCAAAGGAGTTGCTGCCATGGGAGCCTCCCCACCTCCAACATTTTCCAGCTGCTTGGCACAGCGATGTAGCTCCCCTGCCCCAGAGACTGAGTCCTGCATGCCTCCTGTCCTGTTTGCAGAAGGAGCGTTTACACCCCACGCTGTGGCTGCAGCAATGGGAACCTCTGCACGTTGCCATGAGCGCCTGGACAAACAAGCAAACCCAGCCCATGCAGATGGGCTGCAGGGATCCTTCCCGGGGACACAGCGCGTGGCAGGGCACCCGCTCATCAGAAAAGCTCTCTGTGCCTGACGCATGGTGGAAGCATTCAAGCTATGGACTTTCCCCTCCTCCAGCCTATTTTACATGTACCGAAAGCTGTTTTCTTTCCCCTCTCCCCCAAATTACAAGATATTATGATTATAAGAAATCATGAAGGAATAACTATAAATATAGTTATAATTATGTATAATCATAATTACATGGACAATTTTTACATGAAAGTTAAGATCCACTCCCACAGCTAAAGCCTTAAGGAAAAACAAACAAACAAACAAACAAAAACACTACAATTCTCAGAGCAGAGGTGAAATTGCCAGCCTTGGTAACGCTGGACTCAGTTTTTCTGGAAACGGCACGTCTCAGAGGAGGATGGAAAATCCATGTTCTGTCCCTACAAAAGCACCCAGGACTTTTGAGTCCCGCCTGTTGAATCTGTTGGTCTGTTCAAGTTCTTAACAGCTGATCTGATCTAACCTCTGTGGATACTCACACAGTACAGACCAGGCAAGTCGGGTCAGATCAGAGTCCATCTATCTTGAGCCAGTAATACATGCTGGCCAGCCCAAAAATACAGGGCAATTATAGAGTGATCCTTCTTCTGGCCATATTTCTCCAGCCTCCAGCCATCAGCTGTTTAACCCTTCCCACGTTGGAGGTTGCATCTTGACCAGCATGTTAATCGCTGCTGATGGTCCTCTCTCCCCAGTATAGGTCCACTGCTTGGTTAAACTCCTCCCTGCTTGCTACAGCCTGCGGCAGTGAGATTGCACGTGGCGTGAGAAGATCCTCCTGTGTTCCTGTTTTAATTAACTCAATTGCAAACTAATGAGCCCCATTCAGAGCAGATTGAAACCATGAGGTCATTTCACTGCAGTCAAGGGAACACCACCAGTTTACAGGAGCTGAAATAAAACTAGTGCAACAGCACTCGGCATTATTACAAGAGTTTGTAGGGCTGATTCATGCCTAGGTTAAAGAATAATGCTGCAAAGCGAATGGAGCAAGGAAGGAGAGAAATGGTCTAGCACAGTCATCAACAAGAAATACTCTTATCAAAATTTTGTTTCATCTGACACAGCTTGGGCAGAGTCAATGGCACAATGCCACTTCACACCAACTGATCCAGGAAGAATTAAGGTCTTACTTCCCCCAAAATACTAAGCATCCAACACGCCAGCCACCCTAATCTACCCGTGTTTGTACAGCCCTCGGTGCAACGTAACTGTGGACAACAACTGAGTTTCTTAATAGCTACCACAACACAAATAACCATCTTCACCCTGGTGAGTACACGGGAACAAAGCTGCTCCACCATCTCTGGCCTCAATTACGAATTCCAAGATAGTCTGAAAAATCAAAGCTGTCCAAACAGATCTGTTGCCCAATAAATACTCCTTTCCAAAGGAAAAAACAACAACAAAGAAAAATACAGAACTGTATGCGGTGTTTTAGAGATAAACTGTCCTGCAGGCAGGAAGTATGTGGGAGAGGCAGAAGTAAAACCCGTATCACCTCCCTCCACTCCCTACGCACAGAGCAACACGTTACCAAACACGTGGCTGTGAATATTCATTTAAATCTTCAGGCCATTGGATTGCAAAAACTCCATTGGATTCAGTGTAAACGGTCCTCCAGCTACAGAGGGTGGTTTGTACCAGCGGTTCAAACCTTCCAGAGATGGTTTCTCCTGGACAAGCACGAGGGACATCCACAGCAGGGATGTTTTCCATGCAGGAATTTAACACATTCAATGTGTAAAAATGGGAGCTTGCAGGATCTACCCAAAACAGCTCAACCAGTGAACACACAAACAATTTTGTGAAAGGCAGAGAAGCAGAAAAGCAAAGGCAGAGGGACTAAACTAAAGAGGTGTAGGACCTCCTCACAGATGGGTCACAGTCAGAAGAAAAGGGAAAAAAAAAAATTCAAATGATTAATTTGTTAAGAGTATTTTATTACGGCTATAATCACCAAGCTGAGATGGTTATCTCAGTTTTCAGAGGGGCCAGTTCAGCTCTCAGGGAGACAAGGGTTTTCTCCTACAATTGCAAACACAGGAAATACAGAAACAAGGAGAATCATGCTCCTATGATCTGGGCTTCAGTACTTCCCACTAGCCAGGTATTTTATCTTAGCCAGCAAGACACACTGCTCCAGTACTACCTGGCTTATAACCCAAGTATGACAGAGTTGGCAGCTTCCAAATGAAAGCCAAAAGGAAGGTGCAACCCCCCCTTTCCTCTGGTCTTCTCCCAGCTTGGGACTCCGTTTTACAGTATGAGCAAAGGGCAAGATTGCAGCCTTGGACCTGATGAGGAGCCAAGCCCTGGGTGCCGATGGCAGCAAGAGGGTGTGGTAGGTTGTGTGAGGCACCATCATAATCAATACACTCAACAATGACAATAATAATTATAATTATCTTGCACCTGCCCACGTTGCCTATGACATGAGTGACTCTTTCCAGATCTGTGGGAGGGAAGGGAAGATCAGGTCCAACACAGCATGGAGCTGGGGCTACCCACGGTCATGCCTGCTGCTGAGAGAAACCTCCTCCAGCCCCAGCACCCAGCTGCCTCCTCCCTATACCCGCCAGCACCTCAAAGCCACCTTCAGCCATCAGCTCCACTTGCGGCGGGTTTCCACGTTACATGAGGACAGCGTGGGAAGAGAGAGATTGGCAGGAAAAGGAGAAGAGGAAAAATAGTGCCAAGAGCGAGAACAGCTCTCCATGACGCTAAGGATGCTTCCTTCCCGCGTACCGTGGGCTGCACAGCTCCCCAGTGCAGGGGAAGAGCTTCACCTGGTATGAAAAAAGGCCCAAAGGCCCTTCAAGGCAGGACTGAGCTTCCAGTTCACAGTGTTCACCAGGCATGCACCAAGCATGAATCAGTTGCGCAGAATTTGACCCCAGGAGTTAAAAATCAGGATGAATCAGATCTGGTACCAGATTTAAGAGGGATTACAGACTCGCTCCTGGGCTTAGTGCTGGCGTGGCCCTGACACATGCACACACGTGGGGCTGTGCGGAGCCATCACACAGGCACACACAGACCGGCCATGCCACGTCATAACCGTCCTCGCAAAGCCGAGACAGAGTGAAGCAAGCGGACGATTCCTCCCTCTGCCTCAAGGTGCTGACTCGGGCCCATGCCTGCGCCGCACGCACTCTATGAACCTGTTGAGCTACGCTACAGGGCACACCATTTGGTGCCAGAGTTTCCCTTGCAGACACGTCGGGACGGCGAGTGGCTCCCAACCGTACGCTGCACTGCTAAGAGGAGGCTCCAGGAGTCAACCGGCCCCTGGGGGTAACCCAGCGCCAAAACCAGGCACACAGCGACTGCCCCTTTGCAGTAGTTCAGGCACTGACCAGGCGGCAGAGCAGCCCATGCCCTGCACCTCTCCGCCCCTGCGGTGGAGGGGGTGGGCTGCACCGTTTGGGAAGCATGCAGTCCGACACACCGCCCCAGGAAAGTTGTGGTGAGGTCTAGGCATGGCTGAATGCACACGTTGCATCTACGCCAGGAAGGTGGTGGTGGCACAAGGAGAAAAGTGGGAGACTGAGATCCAACTCACATAAGTGGCTGGGGAAAAAAAAACAAACCTCAGACCTTTTGTCTGATGATTTGGGCATGTGGCCTCTGAAAAGCGTAGGCACAAGGCAGCCCCAGGTTAGGGGGCACAGAGGCACTGGTTTTCCAGCACAAGGAGCTCCACTCTGATCTTTGTGGGATCCCACAGCAAATTGTCCCTCAGCTTGTCCTAATGCAGCTGCTGTATCAAGCAGTGACACCATCCCCTTCTCCCACTCCCACCCTCACCCTCACCATGCCCCTGCTCCCAGCTTGTGGCTCCCACCTGATGACAAATGCAGCGGGAACTCAAATCCCTGTCCTCACAGAGAAAAAAAATACACCCAAAGATATCTCACCTCATGTGCCTTCCCTTTAATTTCTGGGCTCACTCCCGCTGCACTAATTTTAGGAGAGAAGCCACTGCAGGCTGGGATTGCTCTAATCAGCCACCAATCCCCACCTTGGAGCAAAATGATCTGTTTCTGCAATTCCCAACACAAACGTCCACCTTCTAACTATCACTTTGATGTCTCAGGTGTTTTTTTCCCCCCAGAAAAGATCCCAGTGTATTTTAGCCTCAGAACCTGCACGTTGCAAAACAGGTAGATGGCCTCATAAATATCTCATTAAGAGCTAAAGGTTCGCAGTACCCACTGAAACACAATACATCATTATTTATGCTGCAAACCATGTGAGAATGACACACAATGCAGAAACAAAATGCCTAATTAAAAGTGACACAAGAGCACAGAGCCAGATTGTAATCAGTGGTGGATACTGGGTGCTGTCTAAAAGGAATGAAGTCATTTGCTCAAGTGTGGATTGAGAAACACTAAGGAGTAAATCCTCATATTGTGTGTCTCATTTATGCTCTTTTTATAAGCAGGGACATTGAGAAAGGAGAAGCCATTTGGCAGAGTAACAGGACAGGTTGTTAGAAAGGGAACTGGCAACCTTCAGGCTCCCAGCATAGCTCAAAAGAGGGGTAGACACAATGACAAGTGGGGATGATGGGCAACCGAGAACACACGGAGGTTCACAGACTTTTGGGACAGCCTTCAGCTGAGAAAATAAAGCAGCGGTTTCTAAGATGAAGCAGAGTCCTTTTGTTTGGGAGATGATACGATGCGGCTGCCTGGGGGAGATCTAGCGCCCAGCAGCTGCTTCCCCAGCCCTAGGCACGGACACTACCACCCAGCCTCTTTTGTACAGCGGGAAGGGAAGAGCCTGCAGCACACGAACAGAAACAAGTGATGTCACCGCCACTTAATTAGTCCTACTTTTTTTTTTCCAGTACCTGAAATTTCCTGGAAACTACGTGAGCAAAAGCGCAGCAAATGGGTTGGAAACCTTCTTGAGCGTGAAGCAGATGTAGGCACGTCCTGTCCTGCCTTCCAAATCCTTCTATAAATTCTTTGCAAGTGACGTCTATTTTGGGGGAAGCGATTTAGATGGCAGAGTTTTAGCTACTCACTATTTCACCCAGAAATCAAAAAGGAAGGAAGGAGGGAAGGGGGCTGGAAGGAGGTAGGGGATGTGGATGGCTCTGGGCAGGCACATAAAGGAATGAAAGGAGGAGGTGAGAATGGAAATGTGACACCAGAAGGGTGGGTAAGCACGGAAAGAAGGAATAAGCGAG
The DNA here is from genome assembly GCF_964289735.1 of Phaethon aethereus. Taxonomy (NCBI): domain Eukaryota; kingdom Metazoa; phylum Chordata; class Aves; order Phaethontiformes; family Phaethontidae; genus Phaethon; species Phaethon aethereus. Next base: position 1,223,658 of record NC_138605.1, read on the forward strand.
GGAGAAGGAAAGAGCAGGGATGGAGTGGAGCTAGGGAAGGCTGCAGAGCTATCCCCAACCATCCCCCAAACCAGGGTCCACAAAGACCCACTGTCTGGGGTGAAATTCTCCTGTCCCCAGCCACCATGCCCCGATCCCAGCATGGGCTGGGTGGCTACAGCGCTTCCTTCAGTGCCCATCCGCTGTCTCCCAGGGTTGGGGAGGGTCAGACAAGGAAAGCAAGGGAAAACCACATGCGTGCCCAAATTAGCATGCAGCCCTGTGGTCACTGGCGTGTCCCTGGCTGCCCTACCACAGCACTGGTCTGGGCATGCCTCCAGCCCAGCCCAACACCTTCCCTTCTCCACCGGGCACTGCAGAGATGGGCTGAGAAACAGAGCTGAACTACGGCGTCTCTGCAATCAAAGCCCCTCACCACAAACCCAGCTCTGGGCAGCGCTGCTGGCCTGTGATCCCCGTGTAATCAACCTATCTCCAGCCTATGCCACAGAGCAGGTAAATGCCTCTCCTGATACAGGATGAGGGCCAGCAGCCAAATTTAACAAAAGCATAACAAACATTTAACAAAATAGGCACTCTTCTTTTTTTTTTTTAAGCCTGAAGTGAACTTGGTGAACTGAACCTGGCTCCCTGGAACCAGGAACCTGCAGCTGCTTTGCCTCGTCCTACCTGTGGCCACGATATCAACCATTCCCCTGCAATGCGTCATTTAGCTTAACGCACACAGCTCCCACTCCAGACGCTCCTCGCGTGCCTGATGAGGCTTAAATAAGTCCTGCTGACCCGCTCATTACCTCCGCGACTCTCTGCATCCCTAGCCCTGTCTCTGTCTTGCTTAACCTTAATCATTCGGATTCCTTGGGGCAAATGCTGGTTCGTTGTTTATGCTTCATACATTACCCATACTTAACAAACAGCAATTACTTATGGAACTTTGATAAATAAATTATTCTACTATGTGTATACATACTGAGCCAATAACCCTAAAAGGTGATTTTCCAGGTGGCCGGGATAAATCTCCATGTATCAAGGGAAGGGTGACAAGACTCTCTAGGTTTGCCTGCAAAGGTTTAAGCACCTCCAGGGTGGCTTAAACCCTGTGATGGTTTAAGCCACCCTGTGCCTACCCCCAAACCTCAACCTACCAAACACCCACACTGCAAACTCAAAGCAACATGTTGCCTTGCTCCAGACGTATCCAGAATGTGAGATCTTGGAACGACTCAGCATCTCTGGATGGTGACAACTCCATCCAAATGGATCAGGAGACAAGCTAGACCAGGCTGCAAGGACACAGGCAGCAACACTATGGGAGTAGGACATAGCAGTTTAGCTGGAGGTGACTGGACCCTTCATCACATCCTCCAGAGCCTTCTCCACCTTATTACTCTCCTCCTCTTCTCCCCATCCTTTTTTAGCTTGTTTTGCTGTGTAGCCAAGAAGGCTGGCACCAAATCTTAAAGCCCAGTTTTGGAGACCAGCCCATTCCAAATTGAACCAAATACCTGGCTGAGGAGGAGCGTCGAGAACATCAGCAGGAAGGGAAGAAAACACCCTGACTCAGCACTGCCTCTCCCATAGGGCAGGAAAGACAGCAAGGGAGAGAAACACGTAGCAAGGCTTTGGCTGCCACTGTGTAAAGCAGCCCTCCCTTCTCCATCCTTGGAAAGGCAGCATGGGGTGACAGGTTTCTGCGCTGCTAAGTGCACCTGTGATACCAAAGAGCAGCATCACTTCAGTGTCAGGCCGCTGGGCATTGCCATGGAGCAATGCCCTGGCTAGACTGAAATTAGGGTCCGCCTAGGACCCAGCACCATGAGCAGCAGTGTCCCCCCGTAAGAGGGCAAGCTTGGATCCCCACCTCGCCGCTCCACGGAGCAGGTGGGACAACAGGAGCTTCAGCCTTGGCACCCAGACAGGAGAGGTTAGAAAGCAGGTTAATCCTCTCTCTGCAAGCTCTTCCCACACATCCTCACATCACCTGCCAGCAGAGATGACCACTTGCAAATACTTTTCTTTAGAGGGTTATTGCAAATTATATCCATCCTTCTGGAAGGAGGCAGGACTTCGAAAAGCCTTGCTCATCTCAGAGTAGAGTGGCCCCAATGCACTCACTGAAAAAGGCTTTCCACTCCGCCTTTCCTAAGCATTAAAGGCAGCTTTAATCCTAAGCCATCATCCTTCTGCATCTTTCCGTGGCAGAATGATTCGGCCCCTGCCTCCAACATCTAATAGAGAGGGTGTGGGATATAGTACACGATGCTGTGCAGTAAGCATTTGAGTCCCACATTTTGGGACTCAAAAGGCACCAAGCAACATGTTACAATTAGATCTGATCACCTGGAGAGATTTTTGTGCCATTCTGCACTGGGAGATGCTATTTCAGCTGAACTGGATATCCTCACAGGCTGGATCCAGTGTTAGAAATTTCATTAAAAAAAAAAAAAAAGGTGCGGGGGGGGGGCGGGGCAGGGAGAAAGAATTGATACTTAGAGGAGAAACAAGTAGGGACTGATGCTCAGGCAGATGTGGTTGTCGATGCGATGACCAGCAATGCTTTCTCTGCAGCAGTGCTTCCTGGGATCTTGCAAATCATAATCATGCAATATCCGACCTAGCTCAGTGCAGAATATTGCTCCCAGCTGCTATTAAATTGAACTAGCCTAATTTCACCTCTATCTCCTTCCTAGGAGCTATCACAACTGCCCTCAGTACCAGATAGAGCAAAAAACCTGCCAGGTGACCCCACGACCTGATGATGTTAATCAGGAACACTGATGTGCCTGCAACCACAAAGCCACAAACGAGCAGCCCACAATGAGATAATCTCACCTCACCTTGCAAGAGCCATGAGCTTTGTCATGTCCCAGCCATAAATTTTGTTTTAATCCTTAAAATAAACCGTCAGGATTAAACTGAAAAGTCCTGACAAGGATCCATTGAATGAGGGACTTGGTATTCAAATGGATCACCAGGGGAAACATTTTCCCTGGAAAGGGTGTTTTGGTAAGATGGACATGCCATGTGAAAGCACGCTGTTCTTGGCAAAATATTGCCAAGAAAGAAGAATAGGTTAACTGTACTGGAATGGGTCATCTTCCTTCTGAAGTCCTTCTTAAGACAGACACTACTACAACATCAGACATGTTTCTTGTTGAAGCAGGTCTGTGACAGATCCAAGCTTTCTTTCACTTCACTTGGCAGGGAAATTCCCAGCTTGTCTTCCAACGTGTGGCAGAACCAGACCGTAAAATAGCGGCTTTCCCACAAAATGTAAATTCCAAGTTTTGGCCAGAGAAGACCATTCCCTTTCCCAAGAACACCACAGTGCCAATAGACAAAAAGAGGCAGAAACAGGTGTTCTTCTGTCCTGATTTTTCACATATGAAACTGAGTTAAAGCAGGAAAATGCTTTCAAGAGAGCCATGTCCAACACTGATTTATACCTAGGTCCAAACAGGTATTTAAGGGCGTGCCACCTTAGCAGCCTAGAATTCATTAAAAGACAGTGGTTTTTGGTGTCTCCAGTGCCAGCATTTAAAGGGCTTTCAAGGAGTGGGGGCGCAGCAAAGATGGACTTGGGCACTTTCGAGATCTAATTCAGCGTCTAGAGGTTTTGAGTTTCTGTTCTTGCCAGACCAGATGACTGAATAACCTCAGGACTCTTGGTCCCCACACCCAGGGGTCTCAAAACCAGACCTATCATCCCTAAAACACCCAGAGCACCAGAAGCTTTTGCGATGTGCCCATGTGGTCAAAGGAAGATCATGAGCACCTCTAATCATGATGAGCTTGAGATGTGTTTCCAAACTCCTACCCTTAGCCAATTCAGACTCTTTCTTTATGATTTTAAACACCTCTTCACCCCCACCTCACCCCTCCAAAAAAAAAAAAAAAAAAAAAGGATTACAATTCCTTCCTGAAGATTTTGGCTGGAAACCAGCCAGGAGCTGAACCCAGGCTCCATGTGCCAAGTACTAGTGCAGCAGCCATGCTCAGAGCTGCCTTCCCCAAGCCTGCTGCAGCCCAGCACCTTTGATTGCTTTCTTCACCATTTAAGGATGAGGAAAGCAGCTGCTTGGGGCCCAGTGAATTACCTGTGAGTGATTTGTTTTTGCTGCGAGTGCCTATGCCCTCACCACACAAACAGGCTCCTGAAGAAAGGAGGGTATAGAGAGAGGAGGGAGAAAAAAAAAAAAAAAAGCCAACAGGTTGATCTGGATTACATCAACGGTTACACCCTCCTCCGTTTAATGAACATAGGAGAACAGGTGCTTGTAATTCATTAGCCAACCCACGAGCTGAGGAGACAGGAATTAAGCCGACCAAACTCCTCAGCGTGCCACTACTCTCCTTCCCTTTGAGGCAGCAGCAGCAAGAAAATTTCATCTCTTTTTTTTTTTTTTTCTCTCTCCCCCTTTCCCTCCCTTCCCCTTCCCTCGAGCTGCAGAGCCACAAGCCGAGCATGACTAACCCTTGCAAAGCCTTCACCAGTGGCTCCCTCTCCTCTTGGGAGGTGTCAGGGAAGATGAGCAGAGGAAAAGCAGCCAGCACGTCCCCGGATCGCCTGGGCCGCTGCAGTCCCAACGGGTTGGCCAGCAATGGTTATGGCTCTCTCAGCCTCCATGGAGACAGTGGACACCGATGCTCCTCTTACCCTTCCTTCTCCATCAACGGGAGACTCCTGGCCCCCGTGCACCTTGATATTGACTCAGACTTCCAAGCCATGCGGCAGCAGGAGAAAGAGGACATCAAGTTGCTCAACAATCAATTTGTGACCCTAATTGAGAAGGTAAGGTGAGCTCCTGAGGACCATGGTGCAGCATGGGGACAAGGATGGTGGTGGGGAAGCAGACACTAACCAGTCTCTCAAGAGACTTATCAAGGCCTTCAGCCAGGTTCTGAATATTACAGTAATTACCCAATTAGTTATTCCTTCAGTGCTATCTGTTTTAACAAGGGCTACTATCATCTCCAGGTGAAGCCGGGCTGCATCTGTGGTCAGCAGCATCAGGCAGCCCATGCATCTCCTTTGCTGTGCCTGTCATCCCATGGGTCCCTGCCCTCGGGGACCCTGCCCTGCCTGAGCAGCAAAGGCACAGAGGCACAGTGCCGGACAGAGCAGGCCTTGGCTCCCATAGTGGACAAACAGCTATGGGCGGTGATGCTGATTAAGGCGGCAGCTCAAATTCTTCTCTGACTGCTAAGGAGAGCTGGAAATTCACCTCCATAGCAATGTGGTGGGCCAGGGACACCCCCCACCCACCTCCCTCCTCTGTGGTTTTTATTGCGAGGGGTTGCGTGCTTAGCCAAGAAAGTGTCGCTTTCATCTCTTAAGATCCATGAGAAGGCAGAAGGTTTTCTCAAAGGAAAACAACTCATCTAGCCGAGGCAGGTTTCTGCAAAGCCCTGGTGCTCTGTAAACAGATGGTAATCTCCTAGGAGGATTGCTTCACTGCAGTCTACAATGCAGGCACTCAACGCCAAGCTACTACGGCTTGGAATTTTTTTTTCTTCTGTTTTAACTCTACCTCTAAAAGGACCTGAATTCACACTGGGAAGGAGAAGGGCGGGGAAATCTTCTCCCATAGCATCTATCCAAAGTGAATAGTTGTGAACCAACCCCACCTACATGTGCAAACAGGCATGTGGTGGTACCAAGGGGCTGACCCTGGATGGAGGGGCATGGCAGCCTCCACGTCTGTGCTTTTCCAAGCACAGATCTTGGCAATGTGAATTTGGAAAACCCCTGGCTTGGAAATCACCCAGGTGGGTTGTGTTGCACGTGCTGCAGGACTGTCCTTTGACTATCCAGATCAAGAGGTCAGGGTTTGTGTGGATGTTAGTCCTGCACAGAAACCACACCTCAGCAGAAAGGATGGGGGTAGAGGACATGGGACAAGACCATGCAGCAACAATATGTACATGAGACAGACCATATGCACTAGCTTATTCCCTGCAAACAGGGACGGAAGAAGTGAGAGAGCCTCCAGGTTTCCTGATAAACCCAATCTGATGGCCTGCTGATAAGTGTGTGTTTCAGAGCCTGATGGACAGAAGATACAAACACCCACCGTAGTTGTGTGGCTTTGACTTCAGTTGTAGCAGCTCCTGCATTTAGCTTTGAAGGTTGTAGCTTCAAGTGTTACATCAAGTGGCAAAATTCAGCCACCTGCCTCGGGCTCTCATTCCAGAGGAAAGTAATGACACTTCCTTGTCAAAGAGAATTTGTCTTTTTAATCAGGAATTCAGATGGTCTCAAGCCTGAGCGGCTAATTCCTCAAATAATTGACCACACTAACTTCAGGAGTTTGCTGCTGATGGTTTTCCAGCAGGCTGTTCCAGATCTGCGAGTGTTTATTTTCCATGCACATATGTCCAAATGGAAGATAGGGAAAAGCCAAGTCATGGAGCCCCTGTTTGAAGCCCCACCTTTAGCCTGAGCAGCACAGAAGTAGAGGTCTGCAAGGAGCAAGCTTTGGTCACTTCTTCTGTGTTCAGGCATAATTTTCCAGGAAATAAGGCCAGATCTGGGTGATTCTTCTGCTGCAAAGCTCATGTTAAAAGATTTTGCAAGAAGAATTTCTGCTAAGAAGGATGCCATATAAGAAGCCAAGATGTAAGCAGTTCAGCCCAGGGGATGGGGTTTGGGAACAGGAAAGAAACTGAAGAGTTTGAAGGAGAGTGAAAAAGAGCAGCTAAGGATCGGGAGCAACGTCAGGAACTGAGACTTGATTTCAGGGTCAGAGATGGACTTAGAACAACAGCCAAAGCATTCAATCATTTACCGTCCCAGCAGCAAACGGGGAGGCTGCCTTATGATGACAGGCTGCTACAGCCAATCCCACAGATTGACACCAGTCCCGCTGAGGGATGTTCTAGCACAATCCCCAAGATGTCTCAGGTTGAGAGAACAAATGGCCCAACTGGCTCCTGGTAGCTCCGGAGGCTACTTGTGCCACTTGCAATGCCCCTTTCTGGCTCTACTGCAGCATCATCCTCTGGTTCTCAGCCTCGTGCACACGTACACACACACACACACTGTGCCACTCTGGTTTTGTGCCAGGGCAAAGCAGCCAGTCAGCAGACTGGACTACTGATGGGATGTCTACAGCCATGTGTCAAGATATCAGGAAGAAAGGATCAGGTCTCTAACTGAGACCAGAAAGGTCCCAACACTCACATCCCTTCTGCTGAAAAGTGACTGAGCATCGCAGCGCTTTTGCTTTGCTTGGCTGCTCTCTGCTCCTGCTCCCCCCCACCCCCCACCCCTCTGTTCAGACAGGAAGCGTTTTGGGAAAGATACTGTCTCTCACCGTGTGCATTTGTGCAGTGGTCAGCAGCTGGGAACTCTTGCCTCTTCAATGCACTGATGCTGCTTCGGGCCACAGAAAGTTAAAGTCAAAGCTGAAGGCCAAGCAGAAGGTCAAGGCCTGATAGCATCTGCACCCCACCACTCACACCGCACAGGGCATAGCATCAGCCTTGAATCATCTCCACGACAGAGTGGAGGACACTGTTGGAGGCAACTCACAAATCGCCAGCCAAAACGTGACTGAAGGAGTTTGATTTTGTTCACAGCGGAGTAAGAAAGAGCGGTGGCAGTTAGGTAATTAATTGAACTTAGCCAAGAGCTTTGAAGATGAAAACTGTTAAACACTGAGCATTACTGTTAAGATTGTGAATATTAGGAAAGAAGAGTGCCAGATTCATCAAACGGTGGGTGGATGAAAATGCAGTGTATCCTCTCTCAAGCAGACAGGCGCACGCACACACAGACCTCACGTGGAGTCTGTAATTATTTTGCTTATTCTCTAGAGTTCCCATAGGCCTTGTCTATGTTGCTTTGCAATACAAACCAGGACTCTGATTCATTACTCAAACTTCACCATGGTGTAATCCTACAGATCTGAGAGCAGTTATCTTTGTTTGTGCCACTCCAAGGTAGTAAATCTGACTTTCACCCTGGACATCTGTGCATGACCTGTGGTGGATTTTCAGCCGTTCTTTCAATATGTTCACAGGCAAAGGGGACTAGCATTGAACAGTTCTTATTTTTCAGTGACTTAATAAAAGATGCACATTCATTTTCATGCGAACATGTTCTATCAAGAATCAATTGGTAGGTAATGTGTAAAAACTTTATAAGTCCCTATAACCCTCTGTCCTCAGGCCTAATTTTCAGGGGATTTCTTGTTCTTACCTGGAAATCTGCTGCTGATTCCAGCAGCTTCTCACTACTCTGAAGGTCTACAGTTCAGTATCTCCAGCCCTGCCAGAAGCAGTCAGCTTTGCTTTTGGCTGTTGGTGTTACTAATGTCTCTGAAACCTCTTCTGCAGGTCAAGTGCTTGGAGCAACAGAACAAGATCCTGACGACGAGGTGGAACTTCCTGAAGGATCAAGACAATTCCCACTCCGAGTCAGACATCAAGGCCATCTACGATCAGTACATGAGCAAAATGAATCAAGAGATGAAGGCGCTCAACTACGAACAGGAAAATCTTGAGTCAGAGCTGACAAAGGTCCTGAGCACCATGGATAACTTTCGAAGCAAGTAGGTGTCTAGCCTAGCTGAATATTATACGGGAGAATGTGTTTGCAAGGTATCAGTTCAGCTGTGTGCACAACGAGTAGTGTGGGATTGATTTAACACAGACAGCCTGTTATTCCCAGGAACGAAATCCTAGTTTGATGTGCACAGAACTGTGTATTTGAGAAGTTAACATCCTATCTTCTTCCTCATTAACTAAAGATTAGAGGAAACCCATAAAAAGCAAAATACCGAAGAGTGCAGGGCATCTGAGAAAAGTCTCAGGCCAGAGAACAGCTCTGGCGAACAGTATTATCAGGAATGAGAGCCACTAAAACAGAGAAACATATATTCTCTACACTATTATAACAAGCCAGAACTTTCTCCCCAAACCATTTTATGGATCTAGGCTGTTTAGTATTAACAAATACCCCTTCCTTTCGCCCTTCACCCCACAACATTTAATGCAAAATTCTGCTGTGACCAAAACATCACAGAAAACCTCTTGACAGAAAATACTGAGGCAGCTGAAAGTTTAAGGGAGGACCAGCACCACGTGCTTATCGCTGCTTTTGCCAGGAGCCTTGAGATCTTCAGATAAAAGCATTTGAGATGTGCCATGGCTCATTCAAGAAGACAATGCTTTTCTTATTATCGGTGTCATTTGCATACCACAGATGAATCCACAATTAGATACTTTCCCTTACAGTTACACCCATCTGCCTACACAAGATCTCTGGAGTCTTCCATGCTGATTTGCAGCAGAGCACCATGTATGGGCACCGTCAAAACAGAACAGTAATGCTAAGGGACTACCCTTCCGCTGGCACTGATAGACATCACTGTAGCAATAGCCCAAACCTGTTCCTGATGTACAAAGCGATGCAAAAATAGTAAGTGCCTGAGAGCGCCGGGAGAAGAGAAGGCTCCAGGGAGACCTTACTGCAGCTGCCAGGACTGAAAGGGGCTGATAAGAAAGATGGGGACAGACTTTTTAGCAGGGCCTGTAGCAATAGGACAAGGGGTGATGGTTTTAAACTAAAAGAGGGCAGATTTCAACTACATATAAGGAAGAAATTTTTCTCCGTGAGGGTGGTGAAACCCTGGCGGGGTTGCCCAGAGAGGTGGGAGATGCCCCATCCCTGGAAACATCCCAGGTCAGGCTGGATGGGGCTCTGAGCAACCTGCTTGAGTTGAAGATGTCCCTGCTCATTGCAGGGGGTTGGACTAGATGACCTTAAAAGATCCCTTCCAACCCAAAGATTCTATGATTCTACGATCTTAAAGCTCTTTGCAGACTTTGACTAAATCAGTTACTCAATGTGTCTGCAAATTAGGGGAAGGACCAATACCTCCACTTACAGAAATATTAACAGAGACACAGCAGTTAAATGTCTTGCTCAAGCTCACAGAGGGAGCTGGTGGTGGAGCAGGAATAGGAACTAGGAATTTTGGTTCTTGACTTTAATGCTAAAATCATTATGCTCAGCCTCCTTCAAAAAGTGACGCACTGATACCCAGGTGCCTAGAAATCCCCAAACTTCTCATGGTGGGTGTCTGTCTGCTCTTTATTTGGATATTGGTTTTGCTATGAGATTTGGGCTCACTGATGCTTGCTTTGCTGACAGGTAGCAACCCTGAGCTTGGATTAAAGCCATAACATGGATTGTGCCATCCATTCCCTGCCCTAAAAAGATTAAGACCTGTCATCCCTCTCTGCAGCACTTGGTTTTCCTTGCACTTCCTTGAGGAAGTATCTGCTCTGTGGCCCTGCATTTATACAGGATATTTCTTGTCTTATTCCCTGACAGTCAGGAAAACCTAGATAGGAAAATGGTTGGACTGGTGGAGAAATGTCAGATCAATCACCCATGTCTGCTCTCACAGTTTGTACTCATATTTGTACTCAGAAATTGCCTCATATGCAAGATTATGCCTATGCCTGGCACTTCATTTCTTTTCAGCCTGATTTCTTAAGGATAAAGGTGCTTACACAAACAGGCTGGCTGTCTGTTCCCCCCTAGCTTTTGATTTTCTTGGACAGTTACTACCTAGCTGGACAATAGGATAGACATGATAAGGATGCTACAACCCTCAAAATTAAAAAAAGAGACTGACTAGAGGAATAGCACCCACCCTACACCCAACAGACACAGAGGATAAGGATGCAGCATGTGTACAGTATTAGACAGCAGAGAATCCACAATGGGCACCAGCTTATGACTAGCCCAACTATCGCTCTTGAGAAGAGTTCCCACTTTGTGGGACTACACAGCCACAGGAAAACAGCCTTCAGAAATGACACTGCTCCTCAAAGCACTTTTCCTTCATTTGCGGAGCCTTTCCTTTCTGCTTTCTCCCATTTGTGAGCTGCAAGGCACAAGCCGTGCCAGGGGTGACCTAAGCAGCCAGCAAATAGGCAAAACCCACCCTGTGATTGGGTGCTGTTAACACCCAAAACCAGTGCAGGTGGATTTCTGCGACAGTGACAATCCACCATGCTGCTCCCAGTGGTTAGTGATTCACAGGGAGAGAACTTCTGCTGAGCCTTCTCCAGGCAGCAATCCAACCCCGTCCTAACCCACACTGGCTCTGCTGAGTCCTGCATGCCTCCTTTGAGAAGGCTGCCTCAGCCCAGTTGTTTTTCTGGAGCAAATGGTCTGCCTAAACCATGCAAATTTTGGAGGCTTCCAACTTCTGTGGAGGTTTCTTTTCCCAAAGGAAATTTTTTTGGGGGGGAAAAGCCAATAACTTCACTGGCAAATTTAACTGTTATGCTCTCATGCCTCCTGCTGCACTCCAGACATAACATGCCATGCACACAGTGACCACCCAAGCAGATCACTTAATGTGTGACATCTGCCTGCCAGTGCCCCTCTGTAAGGCCCTAATTTGTCTTTTCTATCCAGGGACTGCCTTCCAAACATCATACAGGAGATTTAACTAGCTGGGACACTTGCACCTCCTTCTCAAATTAGGTTGCTATTAACCAGCAATTCCAAATAGAGACGGATGGAGAGGGAAGAGGGAAGCAGAGAGGCTGGCATGGGATCTCAAACCCTGCTTTAGGAAATCAAGCTCAAAAATCAAATACCAAAAGATACCCAAACAGGGATGACTGCCCGGAGGTACACATCTGCAACAAGTGTTTGCTTCAGCTCCCCACAAGTGTGATTTGCACATGCAAAGACCCATTTGAATGAGAAGGCAGGGCATTTTTGTCTGTGATGACCTGCTCTGGTGTGGCACTGGGGAGATACTGCAGGAAAATATAGGGCATACAGTCCTTAGAGGATCCATTCCCGAGATCCAGGGATCGTGTTAGTCAAATCTTGCCCCCTGAAGACTAGACAGCTGATACCCCCCTTCAACCTCTGCAGTTGGTTTTCAGCTGCTTTCTGCCCCATTTCCTTACTCCACAAGAGGAAGACTGACTTCATTTCATGCCACCATGCTCAGATCCATCCTACCACTATATCTTCACCCAAAAGTAGTCTTGAAGGCACATTCAGTGAGGAACATAGCCTGTCTGAAATTTGTTTCACCTCTGATTTTGCTTCACTACCTATGGAAGGGGCCCAAGGCAACCAGACGCTCATCTCAAGTGTGTCTTAAGTGCATAAATTGAGATGAGATGGATTTATGCTTTAATGCATGACTGCTTGAGGATTATCTCCAAAGAGATAAATGCTGTAATGTGTTTGTGGAATGCTCCATCCCCATGTGAGTCATCTCCTGGCCGCCAGGTGCCTCCGGAGCCATGTGGCGAGCACGTTTGGCTGGCTGTGCCTGCTCTCTTTCAGTCAGGAGCGTTGTTTGTTCAATATGCAAGATTATGTCAGCGCCCGGCAATGTGTGAAGCTGCTTCGGCAGGCTGAGACAGACTGGGATTGGGCTGAGATGCAATGAGGATGAAGGAAGAGTGGCAGGCTGTAATTAAGCTCAGTACATAGTTGCTGGCAGCATGGCTAACATTCCAGCTAAAGAGCAGAGAAACCAGACAGGTAAATCTCGTTAGCCATGCTACCTGGCCTTATAAAAGCAGGCAAGGAAAGGGCGAGTTTAACACCACGGGGGTACTCAAAAGGAACCTTAGAAGTGCCTAACTGTAGAGTCTGTTACTGTCAGATCCCCTCCCTGCCCTCACTATCCCCTCTGTCAAGGAAGCAACAGCTCCAGGGAGCTGGTTTTGATATTTCAGTTCAACTCCTGAGCATGATGCCCTGCAATGTGATCCCCTGTGCTGCATTCCCAATACCTTCTCCTCTTTCTGCTCCTAGGCACAGCTCCTCTTTCTCCTAAAGGTTTGTACAACAGCAGGGATGGCTCTTAAGAGTAACTGGAGTGATGATGCACGAGACCACCAGACAACAGAACATAACTGTCGTTCCCGATTTTATCACCATCACTCTGTTAAGAGATGCCATTTTATGTCATTCCCAAAGGTCTCAGCCTTCCCCATAGCAATTTGGTGACATCCGTAAGTAGCACTGAAAGGTTTATTTCACAGCCTGGAAATGCTATGTGCACATTAGGATAAGAGGAGCCTGAGGTATCATGGAAGAGCAGGGAAGCCACGACCTCCCTGAGAGCACAACCTGCTCTGGTCTCAGCAGAAGAGCTAACACTCCCAAAGCGTGTCCAGCAGCACAGTGGGAGATACCAAACACCCATCACATAATGCTCCTGCATGGCAAATGAACCAACCGTTGCTGGTCACTCACCAGGCCCAAAAGAGACCCTGTGGCTTCTTGGTCAGATACCTACTTTTGGCAACACCAGGGCTAGCCACATTTTCATCCCAAGAGCCAACAAGGGTTGGTGTATTCCCTAAGCTACCTCCCATGTCTGCTGCTGGCCATCAAGAAATGCATTTGCCCCTGGACTAAGTCTTTGCTATCCTGGTCCTGCCTTATCAAACCTGTTTTTAAACACCTGCGGGGTTGGTTCCTCTGCTGGATGTTTAGCCATTAGGACTCCACCCTATTCCGTCCGGTTTTTGTTACCTTCTGCTCTGTGGGCAGTGTTTTCCACGAATTGCTTTGCCAGGTCCTGTATTAGTTCACAAATTGCGCTACGTTTAGAATAAGTTATGACATCAGTCCAGTATTCTCAGAATTTTCACAAGCCAAAGTTTTCTCCGTTGAGAAGACTCTCAGACTCTGGAAATTAAATGCTGAGGATACCTGAAAGAAACAGAAGAGTTGGGCTTAGGGTGAAAATTTAGGAGTCTTTGGGCATGCAACTGGGTTTCACAGAGAATAACTCACCACACCCCACTTCTCCATGCCTACTCTCTACATTTCTGTGGCAAATGTGAGGTAACCTGAGGTTGCTTAGCCCTCAAATTAAATTAAAATTAAAGCTACCTCCTCTCTACTCCGGGGGTCTTCAGACAAAGTGCTCACAGTATTACTACAGAGCAGCTGCTGTGTGGCAGCTTGTTACCCTCTCTCTTGTCCAAGATGCTCACACCTAAGAGATATCTCTCCTTGCTGTCTAGTGTACATCAAGGAGGTGGGTCATCATAGTAAAAGCTTAAAGCTTTTCTACCAACACTTTTTGGGGCCAGCAAGAAAACCTTGAGCACCCCAGAGCTTTCACCATGTGCAATTTCTTACTGCTTTTTTCACTGCCCTTAGATACGAGGATGAAATTCGCCTCTGTAGCGGCATGGAATACACCTTCATGGAGCTCAAAAAGGTCAGTGGCAAGAGAAGATTTTCATCTGGATGGGCTCTACGCTGGCTTTGCATAGTCGCAGAAGAGCCTGGAGAGGCAAGATGGTCCAGGCTCAGCTAAGGCAGTGCAGAGGTAGCCAAGAGCTAGCTCTGGACTGAGTCCTTGTACCACAAATATTTTGTGAGGTAACAAGGTCTTGAGGAGGACAGCAGAGTGGTGAAGACAGTCACCATTTCAATAGGAAAAGTACAAGTGAGTCCGGGCCACTTGTGGTTACAGAAAAGCCCCACAGCTCTTGGTGGCAGCACCTGGGGGTCAGACCATGCCTCCACCCAACCACACAGCAATTGCACTGGCCAGGTCTGCACCCCAGGACCCTCCGAGGCCTCTGAGGCAACACCTCTCCTCCCTGGCATGTTTCCTCTCAGAATGACATCATAGGTTGGGAAAGGCTGGAAATTGATAAATGTGTTTGCTTTTGTTTCCTGTCACATGGCCACACCCTGTTTAAACATCCCGCCCCAGAAGTAGCTGTATTTGCATATCAGCTGAAACGGGAGGCTTTGTGCACTGCCTTTACATTAAAAAAAAATTCCAAGGTGCAGGAATGCAGGGTATTATTAGAGGAAACGTTCTCTGCAAATGATCATTACAGCTAATTGCATGTTTTCCCTGACACACTCATCAGCCAGTAAGGGCAGTTCTGGTGACTTGTGTGGACGACATCAGTTTTCAATAACCTGTGCGTTTTGTGGTGAACAAAAGATGAGTGGGTATGGACCAGCCCTGCCTGTTTCCTTCTCCACCCTACCTCATTTCAGACTTCTACCAAAGTGATCACCCAAAAAAAACCCCGAAAAACCAACCAAAAACCTGCGGAGGAAAAAGGTCCACAAAGGAGCTTCCCGTACTTGTAGAGCTGGAGAGCAGTTTCACAAGTACCTGCCAATAAATAGCAAGCAGGGCACTTGCTGGGAGAGAGGTGGCAGTGGGAAAGACTTCTTGCTACAAACTCAAAGACAAACTATTGATTAATACACTTTCCATCTCCTGTAGGATTTAGATGTGAGTTCCTTGCACAGAACTGAGCTGGAGGTAAAACTCAACGGGCTCCAAGAGCTGATGGATCTGAAAAAAACCATCTATGAGCAGGTAAAAATGCAACGGGGAGAATGGCTTGGGAACACACAAGCTGATATGCAAAAAAACATGGGACAGCTCCACAACAGAGAGGGCATTGTTCCAAATGTACACCAAAATGAGAGCTTGTCCAGGGAAGTTGCATGGTGTTGCAGACAACTGTTAGGTGGCTTAAAGCAGGGTCTCATGAGCTAATCTCCTTCCCTTAACTAAACCAGCTCCATTTTAAATTTGATCAGGGTGCTCCTTCTGCCCCACAGCTCCTGCAGGAAGGCTGCTCCAGTAGGTCTCCACTCTAACAGTCAGGAACTCCCAAGCTGGCTGGTTTTGGGCTCAGCTCCTAACCCCCACTGATAACGTGTGCCTTGAGACCAAGCACCCCGGGTCATGAATGAGCTGAGTATTATTCTATTCAGATTCAGAGGAAGGACTCACAACAAAACAGGACAAGCCCTGGTGAACCTAGGTGAGGTGCTGGATGCTCTTTAACGCAATCCAACCCACTCCATTTCCACCTAAACAATAGGTGAGCAGTCAGGTATGATTTCAGCAAGGGGGGAAGGATACAGAGTCTGCAGCATGCCTGTATCTACTCAAACAGGGTGAGGTGATTTACAGCCACCTACTCAGACCCTGTAAAATGTTACCAAGCAGGCTCAGCAGTGTTTTGGGAATACCAGTGATTTGTCTAAATTCTACCAATACAAACAATTAAAATGCTTGACAGAGGAATGTTATCACCCCTCATGGGGAAACTGAGGCACAGAGAGAATTGACAATGCATGCAAACTTGATCTGAGCAGAATTGTGGAAGGACCTGCATAATATCAGAACTGCATTAGAATACATACCCTGCCTGCAACTAACCATGAAGCCTTACTTTCTCTAAAGTTACAAGATTATTCCTGGTGCAAGGCAATTCACAGAGGTAGTTCGAAATCAGATCCTGCTGTGAGGATCTTCTTAAGCTTATTTCTTCCAGATCCCACACTGCTGTCCTGGCAGAAGGCTGCATTTTTTATTTTTATTTTTTTTTTTACCCTATGCTTCATGCACAGAAATTACCCTCCACCCCTCTCTCTCTGCCCTCTCCTCTCCGTAGCTCGTTTTCAGGTTAGTCATTTTCTCGCCTGTACCTGTTGATTTGTCTGACATCAACATATAGGCACACATATCCAGTGGAAGGGCAAATGAGGAAAATTTTGCTTGACAGCTTTGCTCACAGCATGTTGGTATGAATCAGAAGAAAATCCCAGCCTTGATCCCCATTAATAACCACCAGGTTGTTTTTTTTTTTTCCCCCTGGCAGAGGATGCTCAAGTATTTGCAATAAACATGCATTTTCTCATATAGCTACTAACCTGCTCAAAGATTAACAAAGAGGCTCAAGGATTAAACACCAGTAAGAAAAAAATACACTGATAATCCTGCTCTTTGGAAGAGTGGTGGGGTATTTTTCTGTTATTCATGAATCACCATGTCAGGATGCCTTTTGTTTCCCCAGTCAGGGGAAGGCAAGGCAAACAAGGTATACAAATGCTTCTCTAAGAGATTAGAGCCCTCAGCACAAAAGGGAAGAACAAAAACATCAAGATGAAAGGTTAAGAGATGGAGAGAGATGTATGCTGCTCTCTTTCAAGGCTGGTGTAAGTCAGAGGCAACTGCAAGATACTGATAAGAGTGACACCCCTGCAGGAGCAGTCTGAGACTGGGGGGGGGAGCTGCCAAGTGAATGTGTACACCATCTGCTCAACATCAAGTCATGTCTTGCCTGGATACAAACCACCCAGGAGTGCAGTTTATAGGCATGGATTAAGGGTCCTTTTTAGGTTCACTGAGGGGAGCCTGCATTCATCATTGTTTGGCTCCTTTTTCTAAAGCTGTGACTGAGTCAGCTATCAAGAGCAAATATCCCAGTCAGCGATATTGCCGCCTGTGTGTACAAGTTCCTGCTCCCCCCATGGTGGCTTGAGTTTCCCCAGCATACCAGAGCAGCTCTGGGGAGTGGAATAGGCCTGCTAGCAACAGATATGTTCACAGAAGAGTCCTGTTTCTCCCTTCTTTTACCAGACACGAAGCAGACTATAACAACAGACGTGGCAGCCACAGCCTCTCTAGATACTGAAGCAGAGCTGGGCAAAGACATTTTTCTAGCACCGCCAGCCTGCAGAATGATTCACACTGCCCTATTTCTTGCCCAAGACATCTATGCCCACCATCTGAATATTGATAGGTATTGAAGCATGACCAACAGTTTGATTAACCTGCTCTTGATGCACTGGAAACGCACCATTTTGCCAGACTCGTAACAGATTGCATCTAAAGGTCCCAAACCAAACACCCTAGCCTGAATCTGGATTTTATGGAGAAAATATCATCAGCTTCCAAACTTCAGAGACTGAAAACCTAGGAAATCTCACCATCTTCACACTGCATATGGAAGATGCTTTGCCTACCTAAGCACAGTAGATCTGCTAGAGTTCATCTCTCTCCTGGCTTGCAGCTTTGACTACTTGGTATCTCAGTCCTATTCTCTCTTTGCTATTCAGGAACTTGAGGAGCTGCTGACAGAAATTAAGGACGTTTCTGTTGTACTGGGAATTGACAATGCATGCAAACTTGATCTGAGCAGAATTGTGGAAGAAGTGAGGGCCCAGTATGAAGCCCTGGCTCTTCGGAGCTGGGAGGAGGCTGAAGCGCTTACCAGGAGAAAGGTATTTGTCTCCTTATCTGATTGACACTGGGGAGAGGCAGGGAGAGAAGAGGGGGAGAGATCAGCTAGAAATTACAGGAATCAGCAAGACGTGGAGGGACAGACTATACCTGGGAATGGAGGGAGGGACAGGGTGCTAACCCAGATCAACTCCTCCTAACTCAGGTGTGTAAATTAGCAGTTTCATTGCTCTAGGCTCTCCATACTGTCAGTGGAGAAAGGCAAGGACATCTCCCAGTGGCAGCTTGTCCCACCTAAGATGCAAATGACCTTCCACTAGTGCCTCCTCCAAAGAGCAGGAATGTGATTAACCCCAAGAGACAGTGTGCTCTATACCTGACACAGCTACAGCCAGAAGAGGATATGAGAATGAGCCCTAAATCCTTCCACGTACCTACTATTTTTCCCCCGTTAGGTGTTTCTCCTCAAGCACAGTGGGAATCCTTGCAGACTCCTTTGCTACAGCAGAGGAGGCATGCAGATAACCCACTCTTCCATCTCTCCTGCAGCTGAATGAAGGAAGCACCCAGTCAGGCACTTATGGGGGTCATCTCCTTGACAGCCGACGGGAGATCGCAGACCTAAACATACAGATCCAGAAGCTGAGGTCCTGCATCGTGTCCCAAAAGAGCCAGGTGTGTCCTGGGTGGGTGACAAAACTCTGATATGCAAGTCTGAACTACAACACACCTAATGCCTCCACCACCCTCTTCTCTTTGCAACACCAGTGCCTGTACTTAGAGGAGCATATCAAAGAAGCAGGAGAGCATGGCGAGATGGCTCTCAAGGATGCCAAAGCCAAACTAGTCAAGCTAGAAGAAGCCCTACAGAAGAGCAAGGAGGATATGGCTCACCTGGTGAAAGAGTATCAGGAGCTGATGAACATCAAGCTGGCACTGGATGTGGAGATCCTCACTTACAGGAAGCTGATGGAAGGGGAGGAGAGCAGGTAAGCTGGGCTTCCTTGTGCCTGAAGAGGGGAAGGGATGCACCCAAACACCTAAGGAGAAAGCAGACGTCCCAAGCTTTGAGTGTGGTATTGAAGGTTTGCCCAAAGAACAAACAAATCCCAGCAGTCCCCATACAGTTCAGCCCCGTTACTTGATCTGAAGTTTTCCTTAAGACTCCCCACATTGCAGGGTTCCAGCACTTCTCTAGATGATGCTTTGCCCAGATACTGCTGATTAAGCCTTCGTGACTCAGCCATGCACTTGGCTCTACCCATGTAGCCCAGCTCACATGGGCCAAGCTCCAGTCCTCTATATTTTTCTGACACAGAGAAATGAATGTGCGGTCCTCACAGTCTGTCCTTGCATTCACAGCATGGAGCAGCCAATACCCACAATCATCAGCAGCATCCAGGCCACACCAAAGCACCGTAAGTAGTTTTTCATACAATTTGGTGAAGCAGAGCATGAATGAAATGTTTCTAACCTCCCTCCTCTCATACCCGCTCACCCCTGCAGCTTCTGCCAGCACCTTGAGAAACTCCAAGCTGTTTGCAAGAGGAACAGGCAGCATCAACAGTGAGATGAAGCCAAATGGAGGCAGCACAAAGATGCTGCCCTGTAGAAGCCACAGCAACAACTCAGCAACACCTGAAGCAGATGCCTTTATCAATGGTGCCCAGCCAAAACTCAGATCCCTGCCCACTGAAGAATGCTCCTAGGAGAAATGGAGTTCCACAGCATAAACACAAGACCCATTGGCATCTGTAGCCAAATGAGGCCAAAGCACTTTCTCCTGAACTCAAGCCAATGTCCAAGGGACAAAGGATGAGAATCCACTCCAGGCTGTCTCTTTTAAGTTTGTCTTTACAACATGCCAGTTAACATCTCTGTTACCAGTTACAAGCAGAATCCAACACAGGATTTTAGAGACTCTCCCATTCAGATACCCACACCAACATCTTTCTCTCTAGGTCTGTTTCCCCAGGGGATTTGCATTCACAACCTTTGAGATCTGCCTATAGGAAACTTGGCAGAAGGGGAAAGTATCATTACACAAGCTTTTAAACACCACAGCCAGAAGCCATCAGCCCAGCCGTTTTACCAGTATTACAAAATCATTCTCTCTGCTCTGTGCGTGTCTGAGAGAGGTGTTCACTGATGTGGCTTTCAGAGGAAGGCAGCATTGAGCTTTCCAAACTGAGCTGGTGAGGAGATGCAGGTAAACAACCTGAGCCAGGTGGATTTGTGACATCTGGATTGCATACCTGGTGACAAACATGCTGGCTGTACTGGGGGATCCTTGGTCACTTCAGAGTATTTAACTGATTTTACTGACTTTTCGGTGGCCCCTCATTCCTTCCCATGCCACCAAAACTAAAACTCCTTAAAACTTTTATTTTCGTAAGCCACCTCTCTAGCAGAGAGCATCTCCGCCTGTCTTACCTAAAAGCACTCCAGAGTCCACACACAGTGGTGCTAGGTCCTAGAAATTAAGATATTTTCTGGTTCCTATTTCACTACAATGAGCAGGACTTGTCTTTATATTTATTGAACTTACATAGCAGCTTTTACCTTACCTGGCTGACACCAGCCAACGCACACCAGTCATGTCGCACCAAAGCTACCAGGGCCAACTCTGGAGATGCCATGTCCCCCTGCTAGCAAGGTGGGGAGGACGTTCCCACATCAACACAGGCTTACTGTGGCCCTCTTGCACAAACTAACACAGACGGTGCCCTGCAGTATTTTCCTTTACAAGGCCAGGCTCTGGCCTCAGCCACTGCCACACAACCCCACTTGAGTTCCCAGGAGGAGTTGTTAATAGTCTCTTGGCATATTTCCGTTGAGTGCATTGCAGTGTTTCCACATTTCCGTAGGATAGACAAGTACTGTAGCATCTATGTAACCAGAACACCTGCTCTCCAGGGTTATGGCTGTTATAATAAAGTATTGCCTGTCACATGGAAAGCATTGTATTGGTTTTGGTGTTTGTTTTGGGTTTTTTTGGTTTGGGGTTTTTTGGGTTGGGTTTTTTTTTTTTTTTTTTTTTTTTTTTTTTTTTTACAAATCTCTTGCCACAGCCTACCTGAAACAGCAATTTCTTCCCCAGTTGCCAGCAGGTCTCAGCCAGATGAAGCTGAAATTGCTTCCCAGGTAATTTGTTTGGTCCATATCCCCAGGGAGAAGCTCACAGAGCTGGAGGGGCAGACACAGAACCAGCGCAGCCAATGCTTTGGGGAGCTCACTGTTGTTCTGCCACCAGGCTCCCACGTGGCTTTGAATCACAGAGCAGCTCAAGCATGTTTCAGGAGATGAAGGGTTATTGCACGGGCCACCACGCTCCCACCACCATGCTCACCTACACAAAGCTTCCCCTTGCTAAATTCTCCCTGCACCTCTGCAAAGGGGGGGATTCTGTGCATCTGGGGCCCAGATTCATCCTGGGGAACCACACTTCCACGCAGACCCTCATTTCAGAGGTGCCCTGCCAGAGCACAGAGATTTTCTTGGTGCTCCTTGCTCAAAACCACCCTCCTCTAAGGGACTTACCTGGGAGATCCAAAACAGACAAGGCTCCCACAGGTGCTAGAGAACCCAAGATAGGGAGCACCTCTGCTCTGCTGTTTGCTTCCCACCTGAAAGAAACACTGCACTTTCAGGGTAAGCTCAAGGGGTATGGGCACAGAGGAGGGGAGGACAGCCCAAGCCAGCAGAAAGAGACACCAGCTATTAAATCTGGTTTCTCATACTGGCAGGGATGGGAAAAGGGGGAGCTAGGGGTGAGCTCCCAGTCCTACAAGCTGTTCCCAGCTCAGGAGATGCACTTTAGCACGGAGCTTCCCCTGGAGGCAGGACCCAGCAGAGCCCTTTGATGAAAACCTTCCAGCCGGAGGAACAATGCTGGGTTTGTGCGAGGCTGCACGACACCAAAGGTAGACGAGGCCCAGGAGATGAATGGCTGCTCTGAACAACCCAGCGGCCTTGGGAGGCAGGATGGGGCTGAGGCTCCACGAGCACAGCAGCGGGAAGGAGAGACACACAGCTAGCATTGCCCAGAATGAAACCTGAATGGAAAGAGAAGGCTTAGGAGTCCGGAACATTCAGCCTGGGGGAACTGGAGGACAGGGTGGTCAGAGACATGTGCTCGTGTCCAGGCTGGAACGGGCAGGGGCTCAGCAGCAGCCCTGTCCTGCAAAAAAGCAGTTTCTAGCTGTTTTCCCTCCCATATGTATTGAGGTTTTTTTGCTGCTTCTGAGCCTTTACCACCCAGAGCAGGTGACTAGGAGGCTGGACTCCTGGGTTCAGTTTGCTGTTCTAGGACCCAGGAGAAGACCTGACTCACTATTTCACCATCTTAGTCACTTCACACACTGCTCTGTGCCTCAGTTTCCCCACTGACAATTGGAAAGCGTATATCCAGCCACATCATACCAGGGCAAGGATTTTATGTGGCAGAATAATTCCTGCACTCCACTGATGGGAGCTGAGCTACGCCTGAGATAGTCACATTGCTTTGGGACACCCATATCCGCCTGTGCACCCATCCTTCCCCTTCCACCATACCAACCCTTAAGCACTGACTTCATCTGAAGGACCAGCCCATTCCTCAGGGTTAATTTCTGGAGCTATTCTTACACCAGAGACACAGCCAGCCCTAAACCCACCTGTTAAATTCACTGGGGACGTTTCCCATATCTTTTTTCCTTACAGTGAAGGGCATCACACCCCTTAAGTCTTGGAGAAACACCAGGCAGTATCATCAACTCAGGATCTCAGAATCCCCTTTGGGGTGCTGGTGGACAGTCCTACAAGGGCAAGGATGCTGAGCCAGCACAGCAATCAACACAGTGGCCAAGAGATTTAGCTGCTGCTAAGGGGATAGGTGGAATAAAGGCAAGCTCATCCACATTATCTGGTGAGCTACATCTGTGCAATCCAAAGCACAGCCATCTCCAAGTAAAGCCATACCAGTTTCAATGACAAGAGGCTTCCCAGAGATGATCTCAAACCCTGTCTGGAGCCAAAGATTGGAGCATCTGCCCCAGCATGGGGAAAGGAGACATCAGATGTCCAGGACATGGCCCAGTTGCAAGACAAAGCCCAGGGGCAAAACCCAGGTACAGATAAATCCATGTGCTGAAAGCAGGGGGCAGAGCTGATTTTGGTGGGGCAGACTCTGGCAGGGAAGATCACTGGGGAAATATTTGTGTCTGCACAACAGCAACTGGGCTGGAGTCCAGACGACAAGCCAGAGCAGACAGAGGGAAGTGGCAGGACTCCTCTGCTGTCTTCCAAGCAGGGAGAGTCTGAGCCCCAGACCACATCTAAGGGCACCACATACCTGGGCTGTTGCCTCCTGGGGTGGGGAGCTCACCGAAGTGTGAGCTCCAGGCTCCCTCTCCTGGGCAGGTGACAGCATTGCAAATGCCTCCAAAGAGGCTCAGAGGCCTCCAAGCCCTGGAGCCCATAAGCTACCACATCCCAAACAACCCGACCTTTCTTGCAGCAAGCCCAGCCTCCCAGGAGAAAGGGCAAACAGCTCCTATGCAGCAAGAAAGAGGACACCAAAGCATACTCAAGATCACTCCCTGGACGCCTCACTGAGTCTACAAAGGGAGTGAGGCACAGAGGTTTGCCTGATCCTGAAGCATGTTCCTCACCCACCAAGAATTCATGGCCTGGTGGAAATCATGCCTGGCTGGCCCAGATTCATTTCACCGCACACAGACTGAGATCTCATTCCTTCATAGCCCACATACGCTTTGAATCAGTCTGGAGATCTGCTTGGGGAAGGCAAATCAGTTCTCAGCAGAGCTACCAAGAGTGAGAAACACCTCCCTTGATCAGATCCCACCAGTCCAGGGAATGGACCTGTGACAGCCCCCTCCTTGGTGTCTGGTTTTGGCGAGTAACACCGAAAGCTTTGGCTGGGGGATGTGCAGCCAGCCCCACACTGAAAAAGGCCATGGACCCTTTCTGGCCTGCAGAGACCCACCACTTTATCCTCTTAGGGGTAGATCCTTCAAGAAAACAGTAAAAATAACTTTATAAAGAGACAAACCATGTTTCCTTTGGAAACTCAGCCTTCAGCCCATCTGCTCCCTGTGAAACAGCCATCCAGCTGAATGTGGGAGCATTTCTGATTCTTCTCCCACCTCCCCTTTCCCTCCAGATGTAGGGATGCTCCTTTGTGCAGAAGCAGAGAGCACCCACCATGCTTCCATTAAAACAGGTCACAGACCCGGTCTGGAAGCAGACAGCCTATCTTCTAGTCTTCCCCAGGGCACCGAGCAGACAAGTAAATTCAGACTGGGGAAATCTGGCACAAGCCATGTTTGTGCTCTGTACTGGAGGTGGGGGGGGGGAATCCTTCCACATGTTCCATGTTGTTAAATGTGTGGGAAACAAGATGGAAATGTGTTCCTGAGGTGAAGAAAGGATGGCCTAGAGCTCTAGAGACTTTCCACTACACTTAGTCCCACTGAGTGCAATTGCACTCTTCCAAAAATACCCTCAAGCCTGCTCCAATTTCCAACCCAGTTTAACCTTCCAGTCCCACTTCACCCACAGCTGCTGCCCCTGGTTCCAGCTCATGGCTGGAGTGACTCCAAGAGACACGGCACAAGACAGGAGGAGAAAGATGGATCCTCCAGGCTCATCTCCCAGGCCTGCTGTGTGGCACAGTCACTTCCAGGGATTGAAGCAGGTCACCCCAAGAAATCAGACGTTGGGAAAAGGAGCCCCCCACTCTTGGGCAAAGACAAGAGTCTAAATTGCTTTCCCTGCATGATCTTGGACAAAACTGTGCCTCAGTTTCTCCTATTTGTTTTTGCCTGCAGCATAAAATGGTATCAAGTTGAGGGGGATATAATTTAGTTTTCTAACCAAATGCTCCAGCCCAGGACAGAGAGCAGGGAGATTTAGCAAGCAGGAAAGAGGCTTAACCATCCAGCAGGCAGTGATTTGTACTGTCCCTACTGTCCACCTGAGCTTGAAGAGATCTCCAGCCCCAGCAAGGGTGCCCACCCATCACCTCCCTGGCTCTTGGGGGACACAAAACCAGCCACACTCACTGGGGTGAACCAGCCTTTCTGCAAGCCCCAGAAATCAGTCACACACACAAAACCAGCACTGTAATTGTCTCCAGGGCACCTGGAAAAGGGAGGGGAGGGCAGGGAAGGGTGGAGGAAAACATGCCCGACCCCATCAGCCCATCCACACCTCTCCACACATCCCTTCACAGGGAGGAGGAGGAGCAGCCGGCACTGGCTTTTTTGACCATATAAGGCCAGGTTTTTCTCTCTGTGGCCAATGTGGGGAGGAACGTGAACACCTGAGCCTTGCCCGCTTTGCCAGGTCCCACCCTCCCTGCCCACACCCTGCCTCCTCGGCCAGGTGTGCAGAGCCCTACCTGCACAGGGGAGGGGAGGCTGCCTCCACACAGCCACTCCACACCTGGCACAAAGCACGGGGGAAATTCTGCCCCGCATGAATTCATCACTAGGAACACTGGCCCAGTCAGGGCTTTCCTCTCCTGCAGCCCTTCAGACTCCCCAGGGTGGCCAAGCTGAGCTCAGGCTGGCTGCTGCAAGGCTGGCTTGCCCCTTTCTTTCAACTATTTCCAGTTATTCACCATCCCAGACATGTGAAACACCTCTTCTTCTGTCCTGCAGCCATCCCTGTTGCTTAGTTTCCATCTCCACCTGTGCCTGGCTGGCTCCGGGCAGCCCTGGGGTCTCTATCTCCCAGACAGTGCCTGGGAGACAGGAGCCTGCACAGACCTGCCAAGGGAGCTTCACCTTTGAGATGTCCTCAGCCTGGCTTTGGTTCAGGGGAACTGGATCACAGGGGGACTCCATGCATCGCCCTGTCACGGTTAGGTCTCCCAGCAGTACCAAAATCAGTGCACAACAGGGCTGGCAGCCTTCTAGCCCAGTGGCTCCCGGTCCTGCTACCACATCTCACTGCCTCAGCCCAAGGTGAGAGGAGGAATGAAGGACAAGGTTGGCCCACCACTTGGTGCCCCCAGACTAGTGGTGGGGGAAAAAAAAAAAAAATAGACCCAAGCTGCTACCAGCCAGGAGGGACATAGGAGAGACCCTGTGCTGCCAGCCCAACCAGCCCCACGCCCCACAGTCCTGTCTCCAGGCCTCCCAGCTGCCTCTGCCGCAGCAATACGCATGCCAACTCCGCCATGACTCCGCATGCCAGCGCCCTGACCAAACGAGCCCAAGAATTTCAGAGAAACCAGCGTTCCCTTGTTGTGCTGCCAAGATTCAGTACCCACCTGCCAACAATCCTGGTTAGAGCAGGACAGTTTCCAGGAGAGTTGTGTCAGCTCTCTGCCCTTGGGCTTACGGAGTGGGAGTGCCAACAGGTCCCCCACCTCCACCTCCAGGCATGCCAGAGACTAGCACACGCAGCAAGGCAGCAGCAGCTGCTGCTTCACCACACTCCCTCACCCAGCCCAAATTCCTGCATATCCACAAGGCTGTCACAGGCCTGGAGGAAGCCTCACCTGAAACAAAATGGCAATAAGGTTGGCCATTTGATGTTTGCTGATACCTATCCAGAAGGACAGAGCCCTGGCATGGGGGCAAAAAGGGTGGGGACCAGTGTGTGTGGGAGGGCAAGGTTTCATCCCCTGGAAGGCATGAGTCAAAATGGTATTTCCCAGCACCTCCTGGCCTGCTCTCACCTCTATGCACACATCATTTATGCTACAGAACAACATTGGCACTGGGAGTCCTTGGGTATCCAGGGCAAGAAGCAAAGGGGCACTGGGAAAAGCAGCAGCTCTGCCCACAGATGGGGACAGGAACCAGACTGTCCCCACTTGGCAGGAGGGGTGTGTGGTTTGTGGCCCATGCTAACCTGCATCAGGTCTCAGCAGAGATGGGGACATTCCTCTTTCCAGCCTGGCAAGTTCACCGGGGCTTGGAAAGGCCAGCCTGTCCAGAGTGCAGTCATGGTGTCAAGCATAGATGTGCATGAGCTGGTGTCCATTTTGCTGAGCAAACAAAGGAAAACAGAAAGATCAGGTCAAATTATTACTAGTGATCAGGATTGAGACTTTGCAGCTCAGATCAGGGTCTGTCTGTACCAGGTTTCATATGCTCCAAGCTCAGTATGGTCCAGAGACCATTTACAACCTCACACCCATCATCTTTGCTCTGCACAGATGTTAGCTGAGTCCGAGACAGCTTTCAACTGTGGAGCGTGACAGGACATCATGGCACGGAATGCAGACCTTCACTGGTGGCTTAACCGTGCTAGCAGGTATTACTAGCACAGAAGACCTGCTCCTGTAGGCCTTTGTAGACATTAGCAACCAGAGCTTGTAACCGGGGTTCAGAGTCTGTTGTCTACTTGAGAGGTCATGCTGAAGTCTCAGCTTCTGCATCCTGTCTGCTAGCTTTAAGCATGGCTACTTAAACAATACATATTCCTCAACATCCTCACCAGGAACAACCAAGCATTCATGGTGCATTTGAGGAGGTGGAAGAAGCCCAACACACAGCACATGTCTACCCTTGGGGAATGGAGATGGTTTGGGCCCAGACCGCCCAGCTATGCTCCCTCCCAGCCGAACAGATCTCTCCAATGCACAAATACACCAGGCAGCCTCCAAACCTGATGCAGCACATTGAGCTGAGATCCACGCAGGGGTCTGGGTCAGCTGGGGCAGTGCCCAGTGTGTAGGGCAGGGCAACAGAAAATATTTGAGATTGCAGGTTGGATGAGATGAGTCACACACAAGGATGGGCAGTCCAGCTTCTGGAGCTGCCTGCTCAACTCTCCACCCCTACCAGCATAGTACCCTGGGAAGTTGCTAACCGTGGGAACTGGGATATCGCAGCAGGCCAAGCGAGTACAAAAACACGGCTATTGCTGAGAGGAGATTAAAACTGTCCATCTCTGCAAAGCAATGACTTAGCGAGAGGAGCAAAACCCCAGAGCTCAGCAGGTCTAGCTGCTTGAGATTGGCTGCTCAGCCTGGCAGGATCCCCGTGGCGATCAGCCAGGTATTCATAACATAATGGGAACAGTGCTCACCCATTCCTGCTGGGACGTGTGTGTGTGTGTGTTTGCGAGATTTCATTGCCACACCCTTCAATTCAAGGCTTTGGAGAAAAAGCTCAGCACCTGGGAAGGAGGGGGAGAAAGAAAGAGAGAAGGAGCCACTTCAGAGCTGAGGAATCCCAGCTGTGACTCACTGCGGGGTGGGCAGCAGGGGCTCTGACGCTGGAAGCAAACGGCTGGGAACACCGGCAAGAGGGTCAGGGCAGGCTGGCTGTAGCCCTGCAAGGGGATCCTGCAGGGCAAGGCAGCCCCCTCTGCACAAAGGACTCCTCTGCTAGACTCACCCAGCATCCAGCCTGCTCATGCAAAGTGGGGCTGGTGCCTTCAGGGCCCAACTTCTGTTCATGGAAGTGGGACTGGCCATTTTTTTAGCATTAGCAAACCTGGCCTGCACATTTCCTAGCTTCCAAATGCCCATGTGCCCTGCTTTACCCTCCTCTATGGCACTGAGATCAACTGCTAGAGTCCCAAAATCTTCTTTGTCTGCAACTTTTCCCACGCTGGTGATGTCCCAGTGTAACACCAAGACCTTCCCTGGCCAGGAATGTCTGCCAGCCAACAAGCATTGGCCCCTTTGAGCTGCCCCACCAACAAACACAGAGGAAAAAAGCTCACACTTAAAGGGAATATAAAACATCTGGGGCTTGGTTTCCACCTCTTCCAGAGCCTTATCATGTAGTCAAAGTGATCTGTCAGGTCCTTTGTGCAGGGTAAGTGCAGTAAGGATGAAAGACACCACTACCAACATAAGAATGTTCATTTGGAGCCTTTGCATAGTTTGCAGGAGTTAGCAATACAAGAAAAGGAGTAAGATAACACCAATTCAGATCAATAGCTGCAGATCCACTCTAGATTTACACCTGCTTGTTCCACTGACAGGTGTAAACATAAGGTATAAATCCAGCATTCCCTTAGCACTTCACTGGATAGAAGCCTGTGTAATTTCAGTGAAGTTGGTGATGCTGCACCGGTTTATCGCCCCGGTGCCAGCTATCCCAGTAGGTGACATTGTTTTAAGTCCCAGTTCCTAAAGTCAGGGCAACATGGAAGAACAGTTGCTCTCCTAGTTCAAATCAAAGCTCTAGCCTACCAACAACAGAAGACACTCAAAAACTGGGACCCCAAAAAACTTACAAACTAGACAAGGGAGAACAACTCCAAACCATTTCTTTTTCTTTTAAAGCAGTGGACCACAAGGCACTACAAAAATCCTGAAGTTCATTTAGCCTTGGATTTACCCATGAGGAAACCTGAAACTTAGCAGCATGCAACACATTTACCCCTCTTAGGAGCCAGACCTGAACTAGCATCAGACAAGCCCTATGCTCCCACAAATGGATTGCTCTTCAGCCTCCGTGTCAGTGCTTTCTCCGACCTAGTTTTGAGTGCACCAGGGTGGTGTGGAGTCTCTGGATGAAACAGAAGGACTCCAGCCATACATGCTCCACTGGCAGCTTCCCAGACAGCCAGCTCATACTCATGGCAACAAACACCTACGGGACATGTTCTGACCTGAGTGCTGAATTCAGTTCTCCCTGGAAGATTCACCCACGTACATATCTGGAGTGTGCTCTGCAGATTATACAACACACATTATCTAGGGCAACAATGACAAGTAGATCCAAAAGGAAAAGACCCTGACTGTGCAAGGTCCTGGGGCATCCCAGTTGGACCACAGTAGAGGACTCAGTGGTTGGCAGAATGGAATTTCAATAGAAAATGCCTGATTGTAACACAAAAATATGAACTTCTGCCTTGCTGCAAGCTTCTCAGTCCCTGATACCTTAAGAAGAGTAAGAAGCAACTCAGGATCACATCTTTGAATGTGTAAACCAGCCCTTGACTGCAGCAATGCTCCAGCCCTCTGCAGTGGTAAAAAGCCTGGCTCACAACTGGAAATTGCCTCTTGGCTGCAGCTGCTATTCACCACTCAGTTCTGGGAAGGGTCAGCATTTCAATCGCCCCTTCCCAAAGCGGGCTGATCCGTTCCAATCCTATTGCCACCCCAACCAGGAAAGACCCCCAGTTCTTCACTCAAGCAAAGAAAAGAATCCATAGCAGCCCGGCTATGCCTATCCATCCAGGTCCTCCAGCTGCACAAGGAAGGGGCAGCACCAGCATAGACTTATGTTCCTCCAGAGCCTCCTAAAACCCTGCTATCATCATAGGTCTGATTCGAAGAATTCACCTTGACAGCACTAAGAGGACAGAGCTGTTGGGACCAGCTTGAAACTGTATTGAGGATGCTGCTGTCCACATGCAGCACAGCTGGCCAATTAAGACTAACTTCAGCCTGATTGTTCTCAACACCACACCGTCACCTTGATCCTAATTTATGCTGCTAGTAACAAGCATTGGCATCTGCCCCTTCTATCCCAGCTTAAACCCAAGTAGAATAATCAAAATTTCAATGAGCACTGGCTACAGTAGTATAGTGGGACTAGACTGCCTGTGGATTTTATGGGGACTGCCTGTGGATTTTATGGGAGCTGGACTGGGCCCTTTTGAGAGTTACTTTTGCGCCAATTTCTCTGCAATTTACTGAGAAGTCTGAGCTTTTTGCAAACCATCCCAGCCATGCAAGGAATGGGGTGGAGATGTTTTGACACAGAATCTTGGATCACTTACAGATCCCACCCAGCTCCCTCTGCACTCACCTTTTAAAGCTCGCTATGTACTCTCGTTTCTCAATAACATCAAGCAAAGAGCAATTCACATAGCACAATTTAAAAGAAAACAGGCTGCAGGGAGCAAACCCTGCACAGACCAGTGTGAATGTGCACGGCTATCGGGCCCAGGCACAATGTGTGCATGTGAATGCAGCATCCGAGACTACACCTGCATCTGTTAAGTGTGTGCACAAACACGTCTGGGTGTGCAGACGTGTGTGGAAGCACCTCTGAAACCCAGCGCTTGTCTGCATGGGCTGTGAAGCTCAACTCTAAGCAATGCCACTACTTAACTGGAAATCTGAGGAGAGACTTGGCCTGGCAGCAAGAAAAGGGGAATGCTTGGGGCAGATCCTGGCTGTTGGTTGGAGATGAAGGAGGGGCAGAAAGGACCCTAATTAGCCTGGAGTGAATTTCCTTTGGCAGCATCAAATATGTTTGCACCTCCAGCTGCCAAGCAGAACAGACAAAAACGTTCCCCCTCACCAAAAAAACCCCTAACATACAAAATTTGTGCGGCCTAACCAGACGTATTTAGCATTAGATTCCTGATAGATTAAGCTAATCCTGTGTACATCACTAACTTTACTAAAACACATCCTCACCGTAGTGTGGTAGCTCAGCTCCAATTCACATTACCCACCTTATTTTCTTTGCTTTACATTTGCTGCAGGTGAGGTTGGAACCAAGACTAACAACATTCCCTTACTCTTCAGTTAAATCCTACCCCATAAGAAAAAATTCAAATTCCTTCTGCATTTTCACAACAAACAGCTGCTTCTCGCAAAGCAGAACAGACATGTCTAATGCGTATGTACATGACTGCCCCTGTTCTCAGTGTTTATCATCTAAGAAGCCTTGCAGAATCACATTTGTTTAGTCTGCAGTGAGATCCAAATCCAGTTTCAGATGTGGATCTACATTTCACAACTGACCTTTATTCCTCTAACACGCTATCCCAGCCTTTCCACCTGAATCCCAAAACCTGCAAAATTCGGTGGATCTTCAGATCTAGAGCTCACCTGCTGAGCCATGAACATTGCATTGATACAAACCCTGGTGAAGATGTCTCAAGGACCCCTACAGAGCAGTGCTCCTTCCAGTTCCGACACTGGTAAGAGCCCTCCTGAATTCACAGGACTACATTAGAGTTAGTAACACTGCCCAGTTACGCTGCATGAACCATGCCAGGGAAGGACAAAAAGGCCAGTACTTTGGTATTCCTGAAAAAGCAGCGATGGATTTAGCTAGGTGCGTTAGGGTAGAAGTAGCCTCCCAGCACACACATTCGTGTCCCCTGGACCATGCAAATACGACTCTGAAGACAGGAGAGTGATCGGGGCAGGCAGACGGCCCTTGGGCTGGGGAACCTCAGGAGACGCAACCAGCTCAGGCTTCTTTTTCCACCTCGCTGGGAAAGGAGAATTCAGAGGCTGGGCCGCCCAGCCCCAGAGGGCTTTGTCAGCATTGTTCGCAGCAGGGAGCAGGCTGTCGGCCCCGCCTGGCGCTTCCCTTTGTGCATTTGCTGAGCTCTGATCTTAAGGCGTCCATTGCCGTGGGGAGGGAACTGCTTGCAACCGGGACAGACGGCTCCAACCTACTTTCACTGGGTTTTGCGCAGAAGGCAAATCTTGCGGGCTTCAAAGTTTCCACATCAGCAAATTGTCTGACAAGCACCTTCCCTGACGTCTTGTCAAGGAAATGCCAATGTAAGGGAAGTGTGGCAGGGTGGGGGGGGGTGTTCTCTCGTACGTGGAGGTGCCCAACTTTTGCACTATATTCAGGAACAGCTCACCTACCACTCCTTTCCTTTCCCCG
This sequence comes from Phaethon aethereus, assembly GCF_964289735.1. NCBI lineage: Eukaryota > Metazoa > Chordata > Aves > Phaethontiformes > Phaethontidae > Phaethon > Phaethon aethereus. The sequence continues at coordinate 1,256,245 of NC_138605.1, forward strand.
AGCCCCTCAGTCCCAGACCAACCTGCTCTTTGCCATCTGCACTGCCCCCCAGTTCCTGTTTCACCATCATGCGACCACACTGCAGGCGCCTCTGTCCCACAGCAGGTGCACATGCAAAGCAGTTCCTGTGATGAGGGGAAAATGGGCTGTTCTCCTGTCTTATCACACAACCAGATTTGTATTTCTGTTACATGATATACATAGACATACGAGAGAGAGGAACCAGAGTGAGACACTCTTCATGATGTCCCTCTAAGAGATCCAGCGGCTCCTTGGAGCTTCTCTGATCCTTAAGAGTCAGTCTTTAAGACTACCCTTAGACCATATTACACAAGGTGATGCAATAGCAACTGATGGACTCAGTGGGCCCACCTGCCCTAGACCCTGAAATGAGAGCAGGGAGTTGAAGGGAACCAGGTTCTGCATCTACCAGTTGCGCCACTGATGACAACTGTGACCCGTCATCAGTGTACTTCTACAGGGAACATTAGGCCCTCTGGAAACCTCCACGTACCTTCTTGGTATGTCCCTCCTCTCCTCCCTGTCTCTACATACACACCCGCACATACACAACATTATCTGGTTTACTAGTGGCTTTATGAGCATTTACACACTCAATAAAGCATTCTTTTGACTTGCAGTTGTGCCAGCTCTTGGTAAATCCTTAATACTCTTCCTTTTGAACCTGAAAGAGAACTAGGCCACCTATAGCAATACTGTTTGCTGTAGTTTATAGCTTACAACTCCTTAAAAAGACTTTCCTCCCTCTCCCCTAGACCTCTACCCTTCTGAGTCATGCTCTGCACAATGCCTGAAGTCAGCACTTCACACAAACCAGCTGAAGCTGGTCTTCGGAAAAAAAACACAGACACATACATCCAGAGCAGGGAAATAGCTACCAGCCAGGACCTGCAGCCTTGGCAAAGAGCAGAGTGAATTTGCTGGTGACAGCACCAGCTAGAAACGCAGATCAAGAGAGAACACAGAGAAGCAGAGCAGCTCTCCACTCACCACCTCCCCCCAAGGCAAAGATCAGTGTTTGGGACACTAACTAGTCACCTGGGAAACTCACACCAGGGGAGAGAAAGGCCCAGCACAGGCCAGTTTTTTCCTTTGTATTACCCTATTCTTCAACCCACAGCTCAGGTAAATGCATCCTTTGGCCTTGGGAATCCCCCTCAAATCATTTTTGCACCAATGTTATTCAAGGTCAGATGAAATTATTACTTTCAGCATCAATAGTACAATCTTCAGGAGAAAAGAGCTCATAAATACAAAGGCCAGGGAGGTACCCCAGGAATATCTGATTCTATTCCCAAGTCTCATCAACGTTTACTCTCCTTTTCTTCTTCCCTCCTCTCCAAAGCAGCTACAAGGCTCACCACTCCTGTGAGGTCCCCATTCCCTTTCACTGAGCCACAGCCTTTCAGACAGTATCTTTTCCACTTAAGGCTGAATGCTTCATTACACATCCCCATGCTCTCAGGTTCAACACCTCTGCTCTCTTACGGCCTTTCCATTAAGGCAATGCTTGCCCTGAGCACTGTACAAGATGTCATGGAAGAAGTCACAACATTTTGGAAAGTCCCACAGGTTGATTGAGGCAAGGTAGAAAAGGTGCTTTCACAGGTCACCATGTCTGCCCTGATCCAAGGACAATGTTGTCCACAGAGGTGATCTGCAGTGGACTCAGAAATGATCCAGGGCAAACCAAAAGCAATTCTCTTCTCAGGCATTCGTCCCGAGTAACAACTGCGGGTATTTTGAGGAAAAGGCTAAGCAACACCTGTTTAAGTAATGGTTAAGATGTGGAGTTAAAACTAAACCTGAGTCAGTAAGGAATGCACTGCAGGTCCTGCTCTAGGGGCTGCAGGACAGTAATTCAGCATCTGCCCTATTTAGCCACCCTGGACAACAGGAGTCAGTGCTGGTCAGGCCGGGAATGTCCAGACAGAGAATGCAGTGGTTACTCCAGCGAATCAGTCTCAGGAGATCCAAGAGCCCTGGATAATAGCCACCACACACATTCCTGAAAAACCCTCACAACTTTCAAATACTACCCTGCCAATTCACTTGCCTCCACACACTGGCGGCAGTGAGGTCTAATCCCTGACGTAATGCAATGGCAGCCCTACATGGGAGCCCTCCTGCCCTGGTACTGTCAAGGCACTGCAGCTGCAGAAGGGGATTGATGTTCTCTAGGTAGAGGTTGACACCAGACCCCCACATGGGGCAGCTTGCATCCAGCTCTCCTGTGCCCTTTTATGCTCCTGCTGTGTCACCTGCTCTGATGGGACATGAAGATGCTGGCTGTATTAGAAGGGTAAGTTAAAACCTTCGCTCTCCTATATGCTTTCTTCACAAAGGGTAAGGGAATTCTTCCCCAACATGCAACCAAGGATCTCTTTCCTCACACTAGCCACTTCACAGACCAGCTTTTCCCACCAGCATCTCACATGCTTGAAACAGTGATCTCCTAGGAGGTAACCGAGATTAAAGGGACATGGAGAAAGAGATGAGCAGTCTCAAGGGCCAGCCAGGACAGGAGCCGCCCTGCTTACTTCCTTTTGATCTCCACAGAGAACACCACAGAGCTGCCCTTCTCTTTTGATGTGTCACCCTGCAGCTTGTTCTCTCACAGGAGGGCAGGCCTGTTGCAGCATGACTGCTTCTGGATTTCAGCTGCTGGGGTAACAAAGCTGCACTTCAGCAGCTTCTATGCATTTCACAGACTTGAGAGTCTCTGGGTTGACCCCGGGGTGGAGGGGAACCGAGAAGGCCAAGGAGGGACACCACCCTCAGACTCAGCTCTAACTAAATCCTTGTCATTCACATGGAAGATGCATAAATTGCTAGTGCAACAATAAAACTGAATTAATTATTATAGAATCATGAAGCACTCCACACCAGGAAACAGAACAGAGGATCTGCAGTGCCATGTCTAATCTCTGGCCCACTATATACAACTTAGATGAAGGGGAGTATTAAATCCAATTACAAAGGCACTTATCTAAAGTGCATTCTGCTGTGGAAACAAGAGTAAGATCTCTCCTTACCTTCCCTGCTTCACAGCAAGGCCCCCACACTATAGTCAAGGACTTTAGAAGTTTTCATAGTAGAACTTTCATCACTCAAAATAAAACCTTTTGCTCAGAGTCAAGCCATTCTGTGAAGAATCCAAGGATGGAGCGGTTTTGTTGCAAGTCAGGATAAAAATCCAGACAGCTGATAATAAGCATTTTATAAGCCTGATCTACAGATGATTAAAACTCAGATTGTCTGGTCATAATAGATCAGGTCTGCATAGCACTTCGTATTCACTCGAGAGTTTATCACACCAGATGTCAGGTTATGCTTCCCAGCAAATTAAAGGATACAAGATCACAGGTCCGAGGAAAAGAGCAGCTCACTCAAGTTCTGCAGCCAGCTGGTGACAAAGCCTAAGAAAGGAAGCTATACTTCCCAACCGAGAACAAAGGTCTTTTGGACTTGAGCACTTTCAGTTCTTGTCAGAGCATTATAAGCATATCCGGACCCCAGATCATGACCCCAAACTTTCTTCTTTTAAACTCAAGACCCCTTTGGAATCCAAACCTAGTGGGTGACCCAGCTCTAAGGTAACAAGGACACTGCCATATCATTAAATCCAAGAAACTCAAGCTTGAGCTGATAAGAGAATTGGTGGCAAGGCTGCTGCCCATAATGCTTCAAGGGATTTTTGTGCAAAGGCCTGTGGGAAACCAAACCTCCTGCCCATGTTAACACAAGTTAATCTAACGAGCAAACTGAAGTGCCTGCAATGAAACCCTGAAGACTAAAGAGGGAGTCCAACGGCAGGACAAACTTCCCACAAACCACTTAATCTATTTATCAACTTCACTAGGTCTGGAGAGACTGCATCTAAGCCTTGGAGACCCAAAGAAACCATTCCCGCCCAGGCATCAGACAAGTGTACATGGCTAAGTCACACCCATTTCCATAACCAACAGGGCACAAGGAATCCCCTCTTTTGATCCCCTCTGACCTCCCCTGACCTACTAAGCCCTCCTCATTTGCAACAAGGCCAAACAGGACCAGCCTTCAGCACATGTCCAGAGTGAACCTCAGACTCACACCTTGGATTTGTGGTTGCTTTTCCCACCAAGCCCCGCAACTCTGCCAAAAAGGGCTCCGTTTCCACACACCACCTAACAAATCAAAACTTTGCAAGAGAACTGGCTCACACCTGGTAGAGAAAGACATCATGTTTGGTTTGTGGCTGTTCTTTTCTCAGGTTTCCACACTGCCAGAAACAGATGCTTGTATTTCCATGGGTTGACAGCTCTCACTTTTCTCCTCTAATTCATGGGCAGAAAGTGCCAGGAAGAACAAGAATGAACTTGCTCTCAGCTGAGCAAAGGAAATCCGAAAATCTGCAGCTTCTGCTGTACAAGCTTGTAGTGACAAGTTGCTGGGTTTCCAGCTAGAGGAAGCTGCTTATGGGAACAGACATGTTGCTGCCAACTCTCAGTTCCTAAACTTGATTCCTCTGCTCCTGGGCTGGTCACACATTCTGGAGAAAGTTGAATTAAACCATTTTTAAACTGTGTCACCGTTTAGAAATGCTGATGAACAGCATCTGCAAGGCTGTCAATACACATATGTGTAAGAAGGGAAGCAGAAAGCAGGGAGATAGGTGCTTACAACAGTCATTTGCTCTGGCAGCTCTCAACATTAAACTGATACAATTGCTGCTGTTGCACCATATTTATGCACTAATAAACATGCACTAAACTTTTCCCCACTGAGTGCATCCCTTGTTCCAGCACAAGAACCTAGGAAAGAGCAAACTGTCTCTTAGCATAAGCAAGAGTTAAAGTTACGAAAAATGAAATATAATAAAAAAGTCTGACTCCATCTAGATCTTACTTCCTACAAAGGCTGGAAGCAACTGCAGAATGATCCAGAAACTGGAACTTCCAAGTTTGCAGCCCCAACTTTGATGCTAGCTTATGCAGGACTAGATGCTTCACCTGTTGTGCCTAGATTTTTCTATCCAAGGAAGGGGGATAATTAGCTGCGACTTGCTACACAGCAGTGGCATGAGACTTAATTGCCAGAACACTTTGAAGGTATGGCATCTAATTAATATCTGAAGTGGCTGCAGTGATTATTATGAACAATGGCACAGCTCACAATTGATGATACAGCTCAGCTCATCAGTATTTTTCATTCTCAAAAGCGCTGTGCAAACATACAGCCAATATTCCACATCAGAAGTCTCCACAGTGGTGGGTGGTTATCAAGTTCATTTCGTGGATGGAAAAACTGAGGCAAGGTCTTGATGGAACCCAGCAACAATCACAAACCACAGAGCATGGGAACTCCTCACTTGCTGCCAGGATGGAACCGGGCAGCAGGCTGACAGTTCCATCACAGTGCCCTGCAATATTCTGGATCTGTTTGGAAATGCTCAGCTATACGTGCTCTATGCAGGTGTTGAATTTAGCAGGCTGCTGTAAGCAACCATAGGGTTGGAGTTTTAAGGGTAGGAAAGAGCAAGCAGGATGTGCTTGTGTCCAATGCACAAGCGCGCACACACACAGACAAATAACATGGCACACGAGCCAGGACAGCTACGGACACATCACCACAGTCAGATGCCATATGCTCCCGCCTGAGTAGCGGGAGCACAGACTTCCCTCTACATATACAGAGAAGTTGCATCTCCCTCGTTTTAGTAGCAGTAACCATCACCAGGTTGGCCCCTGTACGAAGAACCAACCAATTCTGCAAAGTGCTCTCAGCAACAAGCAGCAGAAGCGTTGGTTTGAACCCATTTTACTTTCATTCTGCCCTGCCTTCAGGAGACTTGGGAACACATTTTAGCCACACTGCAAAATACAGAGAAAGTATAAAAAAAAAAATCTCCAGAGCCTTACATAAGCACTGTGGTTGAGATCCATAGGCTGTCTTCTACCGCTGTGTCATGGAGCTGGGTTCCCACCTGTCTCATCTCCTGACAGCTTCCTGGAGAGCTGAAGCAGCAAGCTGAAAAGAAAAGGAAAGATTTTTTTTTTTCTCCTGTCTGCTAAGGAATGGACTCCATTTTGAGCTCCTTAGTATCCCAAGAAATATTTGTGTTGACATTATTTTGAGCTGTATTTGTGGCAATATCCAAAGGATGAGAAACAAAACACACTGCTGTGCCAAAGCCAAACAGAGCTAGTTTTGGAGCTCAGCCATTTCTGAGACAGTGGGACATATTGATATTAGCAATTTAATAGTACAGACTTGAGAAACAGATAAGAACTCATCATACTGTTACATATACACTGGGCCGGTTTGCAGGTCTGTACACAGCCAGCATATAAAGGCTGGAAAAAGAAGAAAAAAACCAGCTCACAATCTTTCAACAAGCAGCAGTCCAAAAGGATCCCACAGGCAGACACTGATCTATCACTCAGTGCATAAGGAACATAAAAGCAGGTTCTTTTTGAAGGGGAAGGTAATTCTAGATGGGTGGAGGGGACATCCCCTGTGTGTAACTCTTTGGGTTGTCTACGTTCCTAGCAACTCTTCATAACATTTTTCACAGGCAAGCGTGTAAATCCCCAGAGGAAAATGAAAGGCCAGAAACCCTGTTCACCCCTTTAAACTTGAGCACTGAACAGATAAGTCCAGGTTTATTTTATAAATATTTCAAAGTTCAAAGAAAACAGCAACTAATATTGACACAACCCAAAAGAAACATCCCAAGGGGCAAGGCTGTAGGTTGCATGATACTCCAGTGCCACCAGCCGCGCGACGTAGGAAATGGCAACTAAGCAGAATGAAAGGGGAGGCTGAGCTGCCTGGTAGCATTGGGTGAGCCAACACCCCTTGAGTCAGTGGAGTTTATCCATAGATTACAATGAATGTCAGATGAGGTGTTTAATTACTAAAGTGATAAATGTTATACATTAATAAGCTGCGAGAGAGATCAGGCACTTGGGTGAACCCTCAGGAAAATACAGAACAAATTGGTTCTCCCTTCACTCTTACAGGGATAGCAGAATCAGCCTCGATTTAAAAGTCACCTTACCTTTAAGAAAATTAACCACCACCACCACCAGGGAAGGCACATTTGTTTGCAGCTGAGAAGGCAGAGGAGTTCTCAGGACTTCTAAATATTTTCTACATAGCAGAACACTGTGGAAGCTGCATTTATGTGAAGAGCCTCAAAGCCTTTCTGTGACCTTACTCAGTCCCTTTAAACACATGTATGTACACACACACTTTTTTCACAAGTTACCCATGGATCCCAGCAGCTTTTCAACCAGAAAGCTGTGGCCAGCCAGAACACTCACACGCTTCACTCCATCTGAGCTCATTGCAGAGAAAATCAAAGCTTGTTTCTTTTTTTTTTTCTTCCCTTCACTATCACTACATGAGTAAATGACAAGGAAGTCCCAGTAAGGACATAAAGCAAAATGCAATCAAAGTTTCCCTCTGCCCCTACACACAGGCTCACCTGGGCACGAGAACTGCTAGACAAGAGCACCTCCTGGAGGGGACAACCTCCCCTCCCCTCTTTCTCTAGCACTGAGCTCTCAGGACACAACACTTACGGCACATAGCTGGACTTCCCTCTCACTTCACAGTAAGGACGCAGCGGAACCTAGAAATTCGTAAAGAGTCATCAGTTACCTATTTCTGTGTGTCATAGTCTACTCAAGTGAGGTTTTTAATCTGCTTAGACAAAACTGTAGAAGTGCAACTCCTACTTATTATCAAAGCTAACAAAATCACTACATATCAACTAAAGATAATGGGGATATTAAAACAAGAAAAACTAAGTTAAAACAAGACATTTTGCTCAAATTTTCTTTCTTCCTAGATTTTACTGGAAAAAACCACAAACAACCCAGTGAAAGTTGCAATACTTTAACCTTAGCCAAACATAGCTTCAAGCTTACCGAATCGCACTTGAAGCTGTAAATACAATTAAAGTGTAAATTCAGTTACCTGGGACTGCTTAGGTGTTGAAAAATTAGGTGTTGAAAACAATGTGAACAAAAAGATTAAAAAACCCAACACAGTATTTACAACAAAATTAAGCTATTTTTATTTCAAGGATATTACTACAAAAAACACTCACTCTGTTACACACTTAAGTGAATACACACCCTACCATGGAATTCCCTCACTCCACAGAAAGACCACACCACTGTCAAACTCCAAAGCATACTCCAGGCAAACCCCATCCGCAGAGGTGCACTGATCACAGCCTGACCACTGTCACAGAATCACAGAACAGTTTGGGTTGGAAGGGACCTTTAAAGGTCATCTAGTCCAACCCTCCTGCAATAAGCATGGACATCTTCAGCTGAATCAGGTTGCTCAGAGCCCCCTCCAACCTGACCTGGAATGTTTCAAGGGATGGGGCATCTACAACCTCTCTGGGCAACCTGTCAACCAGACACCCTCTGCAATGATCTAACTCACTTGTTCATAGATGGTAATCCAGGTTTCACGTTTTCCAAGAGCATTTTGTACAGAAAACATGACAAGAACCAGAACAAACAGTGCGTTGTATGAGTCAACAGAAATGTCCCCTTTCTTTTAAAAGATCCAGGGACAAAAAAAGACATGTTCTTGCTTCTTCCAGGGAATATTCGTGGTACACATAGAAAGCGCATATGTAGCAACTTCGATTTCAGGAGCACTTTCTAGGAACAGCAATCTCAGAACTCACACGGTTGGTTAAAACTGCCACTGCATTTTGCAGATGGAAAGAAAAATCACACAGACATTACTTGCCTCAAACTCCCCAGGGAGGTCAAGGTTTGGTCCCAATAGGAATTTAGGAATTCCTAGATCTGACTCCATAAACAGCAAGTGCCTCCTTGCCTAGAAATTCAAGAATGCAAGAGGCCATTTGTCAGTCACTGCTCCTGTTCTGAAGACTCCCTGCCCTCCTGATTTGAGCCATTTGATTTAAAAAGCAAGAGGCTTCTGTCCCAGCTGGTGCTCCCAAAGCAACACACCAGCTCCATGGCACAGTCATTCGTTAAGATCTGGGTTATCCTTTCCACCATATCCCCATTGATAGCAAGAGATCGAAAGTGATCAAAGTCATTTCTGCCCAGCTTCCGCAGGCGGCGTGCGGCTGCCCTGTAGCACTTCCATGGCTGAGGTTCAATCAGCAGGTACTTGCACAGAGAGGAGAGGAAGGACAGGAACTCCACCAGGCCACTATCCCCATGATTCAGGTGGATCCACATAGTCACAGACATGCAAAAACCAATGTCAAAGGTGGAGCGACCAAAACGGCCCAGGTAGGAGCTCAGGAATGGCTCCCTGGCATTGGAGTCCATGATGTCCAGGTTCGCAAAGGATATGGAGGCAGGAAAGGGGCTGCACTGCTGTGCCCTCTCAATCAACACCGGATCAATGTCACAGCACAGAAGGTTCAGATCCTTTCCAGCTGCAGGCTGGTCCAGGCTGCCTTCGTTCTCCTGAAGGCCAAGGAGATGCCTGTACAGAGCCACACTTAGCTCCTGCAGAAAGGAAAACAACAGGGGTTCACAGGGCCTGCGCTGCTTCGTTAACACATCACTAAGCACACAGGATCCCACTCTCAGCAGCAAGCTACAAGCGCCAACTCAGAGCTTGCTCTCAAAGTTCAGAACAGTAAGCTCACTGACAATCCTCCTTCCTGTAGCAAAAAGCATCACGATAGCCCTGACTACCAGAAAGTCAACCAGAGACTGGAAACCTGTATCACCCCACTCTTGGGGTTTTGCTCCAAAAACTATGGGAAAGATGAGGTTTAGTAATAAGAATCTTGCTGGATATCCCCATCCAACGTGGGGGTGAAGGCTTCACTGGCTTCTCTAGGCGAGCCTCAGGTTCTCAAGCAATATTTAGGCATTATAAATAGCTCTAATTCAAAGTAATATATTTCTTCTCCTACCGCAAAAGTAAAAGACGTTCCCTGACCATTAGATTGTAGCATAAGGTAGTTAACATGAGAGCTTTCCCTCGAATTTCCTTTCACTGAGTGCGCCACTAAGTGGAAAGCGTATTAATCTTTAATGAAAGGAGAACCGAGAAGTTCCTGAATGACATCTGCCATGACCCCATAGCCCACACAAGCGGGCAGAGAGTGTCCTCTAGTGGTGAAAGTCTCTGCAGCTCAAATGAACTGGCCTGAGAACATTTTTACCTGACTTGTAAAACAAGTTCACCTGAAATACGATCTAAAATTGTCCTTTAGATAATGCCTTAGGCAGCCTTTCAAACCTTCTGGCAGGGGGCTGGGGGAAGAGAAGCCATAGAAACAGCAGTACTCTTGTGCCCAGACAGAATGCAATTCCATTCTGAATGAGTAATTATTTCTAAGTTAATACATTGATAAAGTTTCCATCTGAAAAAATAAATTTCTTTAACCATTGCACCAGTATGCATCAACGATGCACAGATACTTCTGAATTACAACAGCAGCAAAGCTGCACACTGTGGAAAAGCCATGAAAAAAAAGCAGGGCTACGTAACAAAAGAGAATGAACTTTCAAAATGGGAAATTCTACGAGATTCACCCGCTCTGCCACAAAATCTTCAAGAGCATGTCACTAGGATTTTAGTTTCAAGTTCTGTCTCATGGATAAATGATGTGATACCATACACAACAGATTATGGTTTCTGGCTTCAGGCTTGTCCAGTTTCCCTGCTCTTAGGGAAGTAGCTCTCTCTACAGCAGCTCTCCGGTGCTCAGAACACGCAACAACCCAGGCTTAGGCCTCAGTGGGAAGGAGGACAGACCCACCAACACAGCCTCTTAAACCAACTCTCAGCCACACAACCAACTCCACCCCAACCTTCACCCTCCTCTCACAGGAGACCTGCACAGGGGGGCTTCCCACACACTGATGATCTCCTGACCCCCACCAGTTTCATGCTGCAGCCAAGTCCTGCTTTCCCACCCTGCCTTTTACATAGGCTCATCCCTGTCCCAGGCTGCTACCCTCACCCCGGCTGTTCCAGGCGGTTTCATTCCCCCCCAGGTCAGTGCTCCCCCCAGCCTTCCCCACTGCTCCCCAGAGCTCCAGGCCACTGTCCTCACCCAGTCTTCTCAGTCTGCCCCATTCCGCCCCAACATCCCATGGCAGTGCCTCCCCCAACATTCTCAGTCTTCCCTCTAACACCCAGGTCACTGACTGCCCCAGCCTCCCCACTCTGTCCCAACGCCCCCAACACTCCACACCAGTGCCCCCCCACTTTTCCCATCTGCCTCTCAACACCCCAGGCTCCTGCATCTCCCAGTCTCCTCCATTTGCCTCACTATCTCGGGTCACTGCCTTTCCCAGTCTTCCCAGTTTGCCCCACTAACCCCTCCCAAACCCTCCCCCCCCCCAGTCTTCTCAGTCTGCCCCACCACACTAGACCAGTGCCTCATCCCCGGTCTTTTCTGTATGCTGCATTGTGCCCCAATACCCCACAGAAGTTCCTCCCCAGTCTGCCCCACTGCCCCCAATACCGCAGATTGGTGCCTCCCCCCAGCCTTTCTCACAGTCTCACAAAGCCCCACACCAGTACCTCCCCTCAATCTTTCTCACAGCCCTCCAAAACTCCAGACCAGTACTTCACCGCAAGCCTTCCCCACAGCCCAGACCATCACTCCAGCGTTACCCCTCACCCCATGAACGCCCAAGCCTGCTGCCCCACGGCCTACCCCTCCTGCTGCCCGCCGAGGCGCCCTCTTACCCCTGAGTTACACCCCACATCGAGTCCCAGCAGCGGGCGGGCCGCTCCAGGGAACAGGCTCCGCAAGAGCCCGCCAGGCAGGAGGTTGACTCGCCCCTCGGGCGGATGGAAGCGAGAATAATTAGGGAAGTTGCCGTAGGGAGCAGCACCAGGATCCAATGCGGGAGACTCCTCACTCATGGGCGCCGCCATTTTCCCTTCCACCCCCGCCCGCACCGGGCGAAACCCGGACGTGAGCAGAGGCGTTCCGGGGAAGAAAGGTTCCGGGGGAAATGATCGCGCATGCGCCTACCTGCATTAGGGCGGCGGGGAGGGGTCTGCGGCCTTGATGGACTGACAGGGACAGAGATGGGGCAAGGGACAACGCTACCCTCCGGCTGCCAACACACCAGCACAGCCCCCCTAACCACATCTTTCCGGGTCCATTCTTAGAGATTTTATGTAAAAACATCCTGTCTGGGCCCCTTCACACCAGGACAGGCTGAAGAGGGACAGCTCCAACCACCAAGGTGTCACCTTTGGCCCTGACACCTTTGCCCCAGCGTTGACACAGCGACACTGTGGCCTAGTGTGGGGGCGCAGGCCTTGCGGGATCTTTGGAGTCCCCTCCACGCAGAGCGCCTCGGCAGCAGCGCCCTGGAGGAGCCACATGCCCTGAGAAACAACACACGTCCAAAGACTGATGTCAAATAAAGCCAGAAATTTTATCATAGAATCATGAATCTTTGGAAGGGACCTTTAAAGGCCATCTATTCCAACTCCCTGCAACGAGCAGGGACATCTTCAACTCGAGCAGGGTGCTCACAGCCTCATCCAGCCTGATCTGGGACATTCCCAGGGATGGGGCATCTCCCACCTCTCTGGGCAACCTGGGACAGGGTTTCACCACCTTCATTGTAAACCATGTCCTTAGATCCAGTCCAAATCTCCCCTCTTTTAGTTTAAAGCCATCACCCCTTGTCCTATCGCTACAGGCGCTGCTAAAAACCCCGTCCCCATCTCTCTCCTCAGCCCCTCTCAGCCCTGGAAGCTGCAGGAAGGTCTCCCCGGAGCCTTCTCTGCTCCAGGCTGAGCCCCCCCAGCTCTCCCAGCCTGTCCTCCCAGCAGAGCTGTTCCAGCCCTCGGAGCGTTGCTGGGGCCTCCTCTGGCCCCGCTCCAGCAGGTCCGTGTCTCTCCTGTGCCGAGGGCTCCGGAGCTGGACGCAGCCCTGCAGGGGGGTCTCCCCAGAGCGGGGCAGAGGGGCAGAACCCCCTCCCTCGCCCCGCTGGCCACGTGGCTTTGGGGGCAGCCCAGGACACCGTTGGCTTCTGGGCTGCGAGCGCACGTTGCCGGCTCATGTCCAGCTTTTTGTACCCCAGTACTTCCACGTCCTTCTCCATGGGGTTGCCCTCCAACATTTCATCCCCCAGCCTGTGCTGGTACTGGGGGTTGGCCCCCTCTAGGCACAGGACCCTGCACTTGGCTTTGTGGAACCTCTTGAGGTTCACATGGGCCCGTTCCTGGAGCTTGTCCAGGTCCCTCTGGATGGATCCCATCCCTCAGGTGTGTCATCTGCACCACTCAGCTTGGTGTCATCTGCAAACTGGCTGAGGGTGCACTGGATCTCACAGCCTGTGTCTTTGATGATGATATTGAAGAGTCCTGGTCCCCACACGGACCCCTGAGGGACACCACTCATCACTGATCTCCATTTGGACATTGAGCCATTGACCACTACCCTCTGGGTGTGACCATCCAACCAGTTGCTCATCCACCCAGTAGTCCACCCATCAAATCAACATCTCTCCAATTTAGAGAGACGGATGTTGTGGGGGACCATGTCAAAGGCCTTACAGAAGTCCAGATAGACAACTGTCCTGGTTTCAGCCATGGTAGAGTTAATTTTCTTCATAGAAGCTAGCATGAGGCTATGTTTTGGATTTGGGATGAGAAAATGTTGATAAGGTGCTGATGTTTTGAGTTGTTGCTAAGTAGTCAAGGACAACCCAGCTTCTCATGCTGGCCTGCAGCGAGCAGGCTGGGGGTGCACAGGAAGCTGGGAGGGGACACAGCTGGGACAGCTGACTCAGGCTGGCCATACCATATAACGTCATGCTCAGTATATAAAGCTGGGACAAAGAAGAAGGAAGGGGTGGAGGGACGTTCGGAGTTATGGCGTCTGTCTTCCCAAGAAACCATTACGTGTGACGGAGCCCTGCTTCCCTGGAGATGGCTGAACCCCTGCCTGCCCATGGGGAGTGGTGAACAAATTCCTTGTTTTGCTTTGCTTGCGTGCACGGCTTTTGCTTTACTTATTAAACTGTCTTTATCTCAGACCATGAGTTTCCTCACTTTTACTCTTCCAATTCTCTCCCCCGTGCCACCGTAGGGGAGTGAGCGAGCGGCTGCGTGGTGCTTAGTTGCTGGCTGGGGCTAAACCACGACAACAACACTGGTAGCTCTTCCCTTGTCCACTGATATGGTCACTCCATCATAGAAGGCCACTGGTGAAGCCATGCTGGCTGTCTCGAACCACTTCCCTGTCCTCTGTGTGCATTAGCGTAGCTTCTAGGACGATCTGTTCCAGGATCTTTCCAGGCACAGAGGTGAGGCTGACAGGTTCCCAGGGTCCTCCTTGCTGCCCTTTTTAAAAATGGGTGCAATGTTTCCCTTTTTCCAGTCTCCAGGGACTTCACCTGACTGCCAGGACTTTTCAAATATCATGTAGAGTAGCTTGGCAACTGCATCAGCCAATTCCCTCAGGACTCTGGGACGCATCTCGTCAGGTCCCACAGACTTGTGCATGTTCAGGTTCCTCAGGTGGTCTTGAGTCAGATCTTCTTTTGCAGCAGGAGGGACTTTGCTCCTCCAGTCCCCATCTTGCAGGTCATTCCCTCGAGAGGTGTGGCAAGAGACACTGCCAGTGAAGACTGAGGCAAAGAAGTCATTGAGTACCTCATCCTTCTCTTCATCTGTTGTAGCCAGTTTGCCAGTTGTGCTCATCAAGGGGGGTACGCTTTCTTTGACCTTTGAGCCTTATCTTGGCTTTCACTCAGTGCTGGTGTCAAAACCCAGCTGAATCTGGGCAACCCAACCTCGGCCAGTGCTTTCCCTGTTTATAAAAACTTTTACAAAATTTTATAAAAATGTTAATTAAAAGACACGTATATATTAAAAAAAAACATATAAATGTTATTTAAATTACATTTAAACATGCAATTGCCCTGGGATTGCCCAGGCCTCCATAGGCAGGAAGCTAGCCGGAGGTTTTACAGCAGAAGAAAATGAAAGCCTGCACTTAAAGGCAGGAAAGAGTTGGCATGGGGAAGGTTTTAGGGTCAAGTTGACACAGGGAACCTGGATTTCATTTTATGCTGTTTTTTATCAGAGTGTGAAGAGCAGAGGGCGCCAGGAGCTCAGAAATGCAGGTGAACCACTCCTGCCTGAATCGGGGCCCTTCTTGCACTTTGTTCTTGCCCTGGAAGAAGCAGGGATCAGCAGGGATCCCCCACACCATGGCAAGACCTTTGCACCGTTGTCATCAAGACCATTCTTCCTCGAAGTACCACCAGCACGGAAGGGAACGAACGCAGAGAGAAGTGAAAAAATAATTAAAAATTTCCCTCTTCTCCCGGCAGTGGAATTCAGGCTTTTGAGGTCTCCTCTGACTCTCTCTGGCTGTATTTAGGGCCCCCAAATTCCTGTCATGTTTGCTACAGGCATGGGAAGCAGCACAATCCCTTTCTCTTTCTAGCATCCTTCACATCCTCATGAATCTCCCGGTCTCCTCCCTTCTCCCACATCCCTGCATCCTAACTCCGAGTGGTCCCGCTTTGATTATGCCAAATGAATTTTTGCCCTGTTCCTCAAGAGCCAAGTGTTGATATTTGACTGAATCACTAGCCTTTTATTCCGTTTGTGGTAATTACAGGAACAGCTAATGATGCCTCATATAAATGCTCCTGGCCAACTCATTGTTTGCATGGAAATATTCCACATCAGTTATTTTTCCACAAATGCTGTCCCATAGCAGAGCACTACCCAGCACAACACAGAGCAAAATATTTTCTTCCTGCAGAAAATGCTACTGTGGGCAAGACCCTACTGGCCGTAGCGCACTGTTTAGCCACACTTAGGAAACAAATCTCACACCTGCCTTTTGTGCACAGCTCCTTCTGAGGAGCAGAGATCTGTTGTAACAAGATGCTGCAGGTGGGATTTCTCTCCCTTGAGAGCTCTGACAGCCTGGACTAATCAGCTCTTCAGAGCTGATAGAGACAGACAAGAAATGAGTTTTCACTTCACAGTGTAGGCATTAATTTAGGTCAGGTGTATTGCTCTGGAGGCTTTTCCTTTCCCCATTGACTCTAGAGAAAGCTTAGTACATCAGGTTGCTCTCCAGAGCTACAGAAAAGGCCCTCTGAGCTGATGCCTTGCTTACCCCCACTTACTTGTTTTTAATCCTGTGCCACTTGAAACCAAGTCTAAGAGAGAGCAGGATCCTCTCCCAGGGAGCCCTTTTGGCCTCGAGTTCTCAAATACTTCTCATGCATGATGCCTGTGCTGGAGTCATGTGCATTACTTGGTGTAGGATGTATTCCTTAGTCATAAGCAGAAGGGACAGCCCAGTCTCCATCAAGACTTTGGGCGATGCCACATCATGCCCTAGTCTTGTTTGTTTTTTCTGTTTTAAGGGGATGAAGCACCAGCTGTGCAAGCAGACCTTCCTTGAGCTGTACTTTAGTAAGGAGACCCCACAACAGCAATAACAGTTTTGCAACAATTTATTAGCAATGTTCAGAGAAAATACAAAATCCTATTTACAATGAAATCCTAAGAGTGGCTGGACAAAAGGAGCAGGGGGACACAGAGCCAGCGTCCAGGTGATGCAGACCTCAGATAAAGGACATCCACATGGAGGAAGAGAAGCAGCCCTGCACCTCCCCTGCACAGATGGTCAGGGAACCCAGGAGGAACATGCCTGTAGCTGTATCCCACCCCTAATCCTGTGTTACTCAGCCTCCTGGGGACTTCCACCTCTCTGAGCATGTACATATTACTCACTGCTTCAGTCCAAGTGCTCTCGCTGGATCTGGCTTGGATGGACTGCAAGCCATCGGGTCAGCACAGAAGAGGGACCAGGACACATGCAAGAAGGGAGCCCAGGGGAAGGGAATGGGAGGGCAGCAAGCTGTCCCCACTCAAGTGGCCTGGAGACAAGCAGGTGCTATACAAGCTTTTCCCACACAGGAGCAGAAAGCCAGGAGGTAGCAGCAGCTAGGTTACTCCACACCAGAAGGAAAAAGAGCAAGAGATCCAGAGTGGGCTGCAGATCCATGTTCTCCTCGCCAGGTCCCAGGGTATGCAGGGTCAGTTTGGAGAAGTCCCAGTGCAGAAAGGAGGGCAGCAGAGCTCTGGTCTAGATTGTCCTCCAGAGAAGTTTTAGGACTATTTCAGGCTCAGAACTCATCACATAACTCCATACTCCCCTCCTTGAAAGCTGGAAAGCAGAAAATACCTACAAGCCTTTTGCTGTGAGCAAAAAAAGGCTGCACAGCCAGTCTACTAAGATATTTCAGAAGTGGCTGCAGGGATCCAAGCCAGAAAATTCCCTCTTTAAACTCCTACTTCATAAGCTTTTAGGGTGCCTCCCATACTGTCCCCTCTCCTCATTCTGCCTGCTTGGCAATACAAGGCCCTTGTTTCTTCTCCAGCATGTACCGCAGAAATCAGTAGGTCATGAACTTAATGCTATCATCACCTAATAGTCTCCTTTATTTCTAAAAAAGAAGAGGGGGGCCAGTTTGGGGGTATTTGGGGGTGGGAAGGTAAAGTGGAAAGCATCAGTTGTGCTCCTGTGTGATCACAGACAAGGTCAGTGCAGCCAGAGAGGGGCTGAAGCATTTTTACTCTCTCACAGTAACTTTCCTCTGCCCAGCTCGGGGCATTGAACACGTGTGGCAGGAGGATACAACGTGTGAAGGGTAAAAGCCAGGGCAGCAGCAAAGGAGGAATGTGCGGTACGGAGCATTTTGGCATAGCCTCTCTCTAACACGCAGGGATTGCTAGAGGCAGCTCAGTGACGCACTTGCCCTGGCATTCCCAGAGAGATTGAAGATACGGGTTTCTATCAGCAGGAAGGATCACTTTTTAAATAAGAGCAAAAGGCCTCTTATCTCCACCTGGAGCTTTACAGTTAGAAATTAGCCAGCTAATCCCCAAACAGGGGAATGTGAGCAAGGGGAAGGTGGAAAGTTACCTGAACACTCAGGCATCCATTGCTCTCACTGACATCCCTGTTTAGGGGAGCAGCACTGGAAAATGGCCAGAGCAAGAGGCAACACTGGTGTTTGCTACAAAGCAGTGCCCATTTTGAGCAACATGCATTCACCCTGGCCTCAGTCTCTGGGTAGTGACCATTTAGGATCATTCATCTCAAGCAACCAAGACAATTCTGTGAAGGCATCAGATCCTCATGATGGGTCACAGGATCTCAGCCACCCATCTCCCACATCAGGAGGTGCCTGGCTTTGCATGGGCTCTGAAACTCAGCCTCTTTCATCTCTTCCTCCGCAGTTCTCTGCCAATAATACTTACATGGGACCACAATCCTCCCAGGTGAAGAGCCACACTTCAGAGAGAAGTGACATACATGTCCCCCTTGGGTGGGGAGGTGAGCCCACAGCCAGTGGTCCTGCTGTCCCACACTGGGAAGGAAAGTACAAATTCAGCCCCACAGCCAGATGCGAAGGTTACAGACGAATTCTTCCTACACGGGCATTAGGGGTGTCCTCAAAAAGGCTGCACATCCTGAACAACAGGTTCCCTTGTGCCTGGAGGACTGATTGTTGGGACATCCAGACTACGTGATCCTGAGCTCTGCACTTCTAAAAGCAGGCACTATCAGGAATGTATCTCTGCAGAGGCCACACGGCTCCAAATGAACGCAGGAGAGAAACGGGGGGACACAAGGATTTCCCTAGCCTTTTCCCTTTGTTCAGCTGGTTTTCCTGCCAGGGTCCTCGGAAAATTCCCTACTCTTTTCCCCTTAATGTTATTTTTCCTTTGCAGAGCTGTTCTTAGCATTCAACTTCCCATGATGTGCAGGACTCAGACAGGCAACTCTGACAGCCTGTCAGAGAAAAGAAGAACTTGGTCTCATGCCTCCCAGTCTCTGGTCTGGTTTGATCTCAGCAGGAGTGGAGGGAGCAGAAGAGATGTAACACTTAAGCCCTACTTTGCTTTCTGGGTCACAAAGGCCTAACAGCATATATACAAGCTGCATAAGGAACCCAGGGGCTTTGCTCAGCTGATTGAATGGAGCCTGCTTGTGGGCTAGAAAGGGTGGGTTTGGTTTGGGTTTTTTTAACCCTCTTTTCCTCCTCTTTTAATTTTTTTTTTTTTTAAACACTTGCGTCTTGCTGGCGAAGATAAGATACTGCCTTACTGCACTCAATCCTGGCTGGAGCCAAAGAACTGGAGGAAGAAGGAGAAGATGTAGATGATGTCCAGATAGATATTGAGGGCTCCAAAGATGTATTCCTCTGGGTTCAGTGAGTACCGACGATTCCCCATCAGCATCTGGGTATCAAATGCCAGGAACTGTGAGGAAAGAGGAGGAAACCAAGTAACAGTCACATGGAGATTTGCCACATGGAGGCAAGAAGTGCTCTGTGACAGGACTTCTCCCAATTGCTTCGCTGCACCCAGAACAAAAATGCACCCAGTTTTTATGGGCTGCAGCTGCAATTCAAAAGCTCAGAACAATGCAATGAACAAGCTGCAACTTTCCCCTTCCTTCATTTCACTCTTGATAGTCAAACCCTGAGCTTAACTATTACTCTAGGTCTGCCTCCTTCATGCTTTTTCCCCAAGGTTCCCCTTTGCTTCATCCATCCCAAATGCATCCCAGGATCAGCTCTGGAGCAGTTCTCCCTGTTCCTCCTCAGCCAGTCCCTACAACTTGTTATTCCCAGACCTCCCCAGCTCAGAAACCGCTGCCAGGTAACAAAGTGACCTGGACCCAACATGACATTGCAGCAGCAACACTAGAGCAATAAAGAGCAAGCAGCCCCAGATCCTGGGCAGCACCAAGGTCTGCAGAGCTGCCAGCAGAGGTAGCCAGACCCAGAGGGGAGCTAACACCTTTCTTAGGTACAAATACAACCGAGTGCAGGGCAGATTTTACCAGTGGAGCCATCACAGTGGGAATCTACCGCCCAGCCTGCCTGCAGGGACACAGCACTCACAGGAACAAACATGGGCTAGAAGGCAGGCTCGTGGCCCAGCTGCAGGAAGACCTGCACCTTGTTGCATGCCTTCAAACTCAATGTATTCTCCCATCTCGCCTTTACTCCCTCTGTTAAGCTAGCCTGCAACCGACGCCTTGGCGTGAAGCTCTTCAGGGTTGGCAGGGCATCTTTGCCATCGCCTGGAGTCAGCTGGCACCTCTGCCCTCCCAGTCATAAATAACAACTGATCTCTCCAGACATTGTCAGGCTGAGCTGACAAGCCTGGCACAATAGACTCCACCAGCTGAGTTTCTGACTGAAGTTTACGGGGTGATTATGAGATGTTTAGCCTACTTGTATTTTACAGAGCAGTCTTTAATCATGAGTCACAGAAGAAATACCTGAGCTCACTTGAAATTACTATTATAGCTAATAAATGAAATTGCTCAACTGCTCTTATTTACAACATGCCCAATGGGCAACGCCTTGAACCCCAAGGCAGCCCTCCTCCTGACCCCCACCTCGAGGTAGTGCCAAGCACCTTCACAGACAACTCCCACAGCTGAATGGCAAGCACTGCACTGCCGGGACTTGCTCCGGGAAGAGGTTCATAGGAGGGACTGCTGGGGAGCAGTCGAAGGAATGAATCAAGCCTTTTCAGCTTTCCTTGGAGGAGCTGCCCAGCTTCAGGGCTTTTCCTACCTGCACTGAACCTTCCTAATGTCCCTTAATCCCAAACCATGGCCTCTCACTCCTTCTTACTCAAACTCATACCCAATCCTTGGCCCAATCCCAATGAACCAGCCCCAACTTGACTTCGCTCACTTCTGCAGCCTCATTTCATCCCCAGGCTCCCTTTGAGCCCTGCAGTCCAGTTCCCATCGCTGCGCCAAAGCTTGATCTCTGCTTTTCCCACCCCAGAGATGCTTTTTTGTCCTGTCCCGTCCCTACAACACTTTCTGCTGTTCACACCTAGTGTTGCACATACAGCACAGGTTTGCCAATCACACCACGCTCTGCACCAGCGCAGTCACGTACACCAACACCTTCTCAGGACAAGGCTGAGGTCACTGCAATAATTGCTATGCATGAGCCATTTGAG
Source organism: Phaethon aethereus (assembly GCF_964289735.1). Classification (NCBI taxonomy): domain Eukaryota; kingdom Metazoa; phylum Chordata; class Aves; order Phaethontiformes; family Phaethontidae; genus Phaethon; species Phaethon aethereus. The sequence goes on from NC_138605.1 coordinate 1,277,284, forward strand.
GATGTGGAGTGCTCTGCAATCCTGCGACTAGCTCGTCTCCCTTTCCCAAGCACCCTTCAAAGCTAAAAGCATTTACTCTTTGCTTATTTGTCCTGCCAGCACATTCCCAGGCCCCATAAGCAGCACCACTTACCATAGTAAAGATAATGGCACCAAGCAGAGCGTAGATCGCATGCAGCCAAGGGACCTAAAGGAAACAAATCCATCAGTCAGTGCCCGGGAGAAGACCGGTTAACTAGGACTTGACAGCAGAGGGCTTAGCTCTCATGTGGAGGATACAAGTTAGGGAAAGTGCTCTGATAGCCCAGGATGGACTTGCACCACTTCCAGCTCCAACACTGTTTCTGTTGTTGACCTTTTTGTTGCCAAGAGTCACTGTGCCTCAGTTTCCCCTCTCACTGTGGCCATTGTGTCTACGTGGGTCATAAGCTTCTAGATCAGGTACTTGGGTTTCCAAACAGCCTACATCAGCACAGCTGCCATCTCTGTGGCAATATCTTAGCACTATCCTGACAGGAATATTTTGCAGCAGCCCTAGGTGTTTACTTACCCAAACAAGGCTGATGCCACTAGCAGAAACACCAAACGTTTCCAAGGGCCAGACCCAGCTTCACCATACAAGCCCAAGTTACCCAACAAGCATAACTTAAATGCGTTCATCTGCTGGAGTCACAGCAGGAAATTCACTGGAATTAAGACCAAACCTCAACCCCTGCTTGCTGCAGGGGTGCTTGCTGTGGCACAGTAGCACACAGCGCTAAAGGAGAAGCTGCCTATATCCCAGGAGAAGGTGCCCACATGGATGGTTGATTCAGCCCAGAGATCACAGCCTCTCTCCCCAGATAGACAAGCTCATTACAAGGTTGCCTCAAGCTATGCTTATCTTGACAAGCTGCAAGATAAAGAGTAGTTGTCTCAACAGTTTAATAGCAGTGGCTTGGCACTGAAAGCTGGTTTCCCCTCACGTTTGCACAGGGGAGAGGTAGATCTCAAGCCAAGACAACCAAAATGCAAACTCCTGCTTTTGGAAACACCAGCCTGTGTATTTGTCCATCATCAGACTAACTCCAGGGCTAGCACCAGTGGGAGCGTGTCCAGCAAGTCTGGCCCTTAAAGTATGACTCAGGTCCCTAGAGAAGCCAGGTAAGATGTGAAGGGCTTAGAGGTCACTTAAAGGCTGCTGTGATCAAAGCCGGGTGCCTCTGTCTCCAGTGTAAGCAGGCATTCAGGGTGATTAATGGTGGCTGCACAGCCCCACACACCTTCCCTCTTTCATCAGCATCTTCCAGGGTCTGTCAGGCTCTTGTCTGAATGACGACTCACCTAATGAGACACTCTTGGATGGAGACCAGACACTCAGAGCTACCACACCAAACCCTCTATCAGGTGGAGCAGCTTGTGACCACAAGATTTCAGCTGGGCACAGCCAACACCAGCTGTGACCGGGTCTGAGCCAAAAGCAGGGAGGCTGAAGGAAGGGGCTGGACCCACGCAAGAGGGGCTGGCAGCAGTTAGGAGTGACATGGTCAGGACTTGTTCCCAGGCCCCGCTCCAGAGGAGCTTATTTCTGAGAAATTTGAGTCTCAATATTTAAACGCTGCAAGACACTGTTAGTGTGAATACAGCCAGGTCTGGCCAGACAGGCACCCCACTGCACTTGTCCAGAGTCCAAGTCCTGCCCTGAATTTGGAGCATGAGCCCTGTTTTGTATTGGGCAGGCCAGTGCTTCAGTGTGCTCACCACCGTGGTTTTAGCGGAGGGGAAACTGAGGCAACAAGCAGGTGATGTGACCTTCCATGGGGTCACTACACAGCTCCAGGAACAGAAGGAAACTTCCTTAAGCCCCAGGCCAGTGCTGTCCTACAACCTGATATCTGATTGTACAAGAAGGCAACAGCCACCTGGTCTCGCCTTTCGTTTCTGTTGGTGTTTCTGCACAGTTGCGGAGAGCAGGCTGGGACAGCCCTCTCAAGCCAAGCCCTGGAGCTTGCCCGCTTTAGGCTGATCTGCTCCCAGCCTTGCACCAGGACTGGTGGCACTGGGCAAGGAAGGAGGGGCACAAGTCATTACTCACGTATTGGTAGGGCAGTATCACAGCCAGGATGATGCCACCAAAGAAGAGTACCATGAGCATCACGAAGAGGACACCCTGGTAGGAGGTGAAGTCAAACTGCAGAGGTAAAGAACATCACGTTACACGTGCAGAGTGCTGGAAGAGGAGGCAGCAAGGGGAGCCAAACCTCCTGGTGTCCACAGGGAGGGACTCTCCAGCAGCACACCCATCTTGCTGTCACATGGCGATTGCTTCACCTGCACCTCAGGTTCTATAGCCCAACACCCATCTGTAAGGCACACAGAGCCAAATGCTTACCATATCCCCTTTATTGCCATGGGCAAGAACTTGGTACCCATTGCATACCTGAAATCAAAAGCCTGTCATACACGTTTGTACCAGTGCCCTTCAATACCCCACAGCCTAATCCTCCAAAAAAACCCAGCTTACCCTCATACATTAGCATCTTCTGGCCCCATCTGCACCCCTGACACATCCCTCACCCCAGCAGCTGTCCTAACCTTCCTGTAACCTTCACTTTACATGCCAGCATCCCTCAGGTTGCTCCTGTATCCAGAGCCCTATAGGCGTGCCCCTCACATCTCACCCTGACCCTGTGTCCTACCCCTGGGAGACGCTTCTCCTGGAGGAACTGAGCAGCACAAACGCACCTTGGTCTGGAAGCTGAAGATCGTGACAGACAGACACACCAGGGCTGTGATCCCCAGACACAGAAGGACTGACTTGGTATTGTAGTAACTGCAAAATGAACAGCAAAACTGCTTTTCAGTGTTTCCCACGGGGACAGGCATAAGGAGGGTTTAAGACAGGCAGAAGCTTGGCAGAGGTGTACAGGGAAAGCGCGAGTCCTAGGGGCACAAATTACACTGAAATTATCAATGTCCCCCGTTAATGTAAAAGGGGAAGGACAAAAAATACAAAAAAAAGACTAGATGAGTTTTCTTCCTGCTTTAAATAGAAGAGGGTAGACAGGAGGGCATGTCTATGCCTCCTGGGAACTCAGGAACAGCTAAGATGGGGACTTACTGTAAAAAAAAAAAAAACTATCTGTCCATGGACAGATGGAGAAGGGGGAGGATTCAAACTGGGAGGCAATAAAAATAGAATGACAAACGTCATTGCAGCACAATGAGAAATCAGAAAGCTGCAGCCACTGTTACACTACAGATGTGCTCATAACAGGAGTTTGAGTCTTGGAAAACTGCAGGGAAGGAGGGATTTGAACAGGTAGAAAGACTGCAAGCTTAGGTCATAATTTTTTTGTATGTCTGACTACTGATTTTGGCTACAGCACCAGGCTCAGCCCTAAAAAAAAACCACAACAGTCCCCACTCTCCCCTTCAGTTTGATTTTAGAGTGATAGCGCTGGTATTTTCCCCGACTTGCTGAAACCACTACTTTCTTTGTCCCACATCCATCAACGCCCACTGGGTCATCTGCCTCATCACCAGGGACCCACGTGAACCAGGCTGATCTTGCAAGCAGACTGTAACAGTGAAAACACAAGCAAAGGGAGCAAGCTGTAGACTACAAAAAAAACCAAGAAAGTGCTGGAAAAAACCCTCCTTGTCTCACTCCAGCCCCACCTGCTAGAGTGCTGCTTAATGGAAAAGGTGAGATCACAGCACACGTAGTCCCCTATGGCCCATAGCACTGCCTTGTCCCTGGTGAGAGCGCTCTAGTGCTCTCTCACGGGATTTAGCATAGCCAGGAACTACCCTGTGCTGCCCCAGCTGTGACAGAGAAGGGGGTGCCACCACAGGTCTGAGAGCTTCTTTAAAAAGCGTTTTCAAAGGGGAAGGTGAGGCTGTGTGTGGCTACTGGAACAGCTCCAAAGAGATCAGGTGGCCCATATATATATTTCAGAAGTATGGAATTTTTTTTTAATTTTTTTTTTTTGCAGGAAGACACAGGACATAGGACCTGAAACCCTCCAGAGACTGCATGCTCAACCTACCTGGAGAGCATCCCAGTGAGATAAGCCATGGAGAGTGTCTGGGAGGGAGAGAGAACCACATTACTCCTGCATTCATGTCCCAGGGAGAGACACACAACAGATAAAACATTTCAATTACAGTGATGACAAGGGCAGTGAAGCCTCTTAAACAGATGCTCAAGAGAAGCAATTTTTACATAGTTTCTAATCCTCCAGTGATTAATATCCACAGGGCAGGTTAAAGTGAGGGCAGGCCACCACCCAGAGAGCAGTCCCACCTTCTCCATCCCTTTACCCCTCTTGCACAGGACTCCAGCACCCTACACCAGCTCCCACCACCAACCAGCCTCCACAGGCTTTTTTTTTTTTTTTTTTTTAAACAGAGGCTCCCTTCTTCCCTGCTTATCACATTCTAGTTCAATTACAGCTCCTGAGCCCAAGTGGAGGGCAATTAAAGGATGAAATTCCTGCTTTCTGCAGGAATCCAGACCAGACGTCTCTCCTGCTTGGAGCCATTATGAAACCCACGCTGGCTGCAGGGGCAGGGCAGATGCTGTCCAGATGTGCTACTTACAAAGATGCTTAGCAGTATCAGATTCCATGGGAAATACCTCCTGCAAGTGAAGAAACAGGGGCTGGTCAGCCCTGCGATGCAGAGGGCAGAGGCAGTTAGCAGCGCTGCACAACAGGTTGCTTAAGACGTGCCATATAATTAGTGGCCTGTGCAGCAAATGGCAGGGGTGGTGCAAGGGGACAGTCATCCCGTTGGGAATGAGAGCATTGCGGGGTGCTCCTAGACCAAGAGGGCAAACAGCTCCGTGATATTCCAGCAAAGCAAGTCAGCAATGCCCTGCTCCACTGACAGCAAAGACAACCATCCTATTTAATGAGAATTTGGAGCTACACGGCGATGCAATTTTTACTGCAACATAGCTTCCTTTCCACCTGCAATTTGACTTCAGTTTTTAATGCCGTGTTGCAGCAACCCATAACTGCATCAGGCCTGAAAACACAGCTGCCACTTGTGTCCCTACATCACTGTGCCAGCATGACCCCATCCCACCTCTGCAACATTGTCGGTCATGCTTGAAACAAGAGGAAGAACATTCATCCTTCATTTCACAGGGCTGTTTCAAATCCAAAAAGAAAATATTTTACCTGGGTCCAGAGCAGCAAGCAAGAATCAAGTAAGTCGCAAAGAAAACAGCACTGCAAAGGAAAGAAAGAGCAGTTTAGGGAGGAAAACCCAAGCGTCGTGTGTTGACGGAGGAGTCTCCAGCGGATATGCACTGTTTAAAACGCAAGCACCGCGCCAGAAGTTGAGGCTGGGTAGGAAGCAAGGCAGTAACCACCTCTCGCTGCAGCGGTTTTCTGGTCACAGCTACCTACTTTGCTTGTGCCAGTCCAAGGTGGGACAGCACAACTCTCCCTTGGAAAACCCAAAGGATGGTCTTGGAGCAGAGCAAGGGTAGCACTCAGGTCCAGGACAGGTGGAGCACCCAAATGTGTTTGTTGTTGACACCTTGTCAGTGCATGAATTGCTCATATGGAGGTGGCCAGACTTTGCCCCTCATTTTCCAGGCATTCCTGGCCTGGTGGGATCAAGGCATCCTGATGGGATTTCAGCAGCGCTTAAACCAAGATTCACAGGGCTGGCAGAAGTCACTTGCCTAAGGCCGGAGGAAAGGTCTGTGTCGGAGAAGGGAACTGGTCCCATGTTACTGCACCAGCACTCGAGGAAGAGTTCAACAGCAGAAGGATCCTCTAAGGTCAGTGAAGCTCGTAGACCCAAGCCTAATATGCTGTTGCACAAGCCATCCCCAGGTCACAGAAGAGTTATTTATCGCACATGACTTGACCCTTCAGCAAAGCAAAAACATCCAACAGCTGAGGGATGGTCTCCCCCTGCTCTGGACGTCACGCAGCCCGGGTGTTTTTCCACAGTGCTGATGGGTTATGGCACAGTGGGAACCTGCTTACCTGCTCTCACCCAGTGCCTGGGGGGGAAAGCAGCTTCCAAGCATGCCGATGGCTGCACGATAGCCAGTCACCTTAGGTCTAATAAATGAACATGACTGCAAAACCCACGGGCCATGATAAATGCACCAGAGATAAACCTGAACATTGCTCTCCCACGGGGAAACCAGGAAAACTGGAGTGGACACAGCTGCATAGAGGGAAAGAAAGCACCTCGGAAGCAAAGAGAGCCATTGCAGTTGTCCATCTCCTTTGCACCCCTTGTTGCAACATCCACTCTTGCTTTATTCCCTCCGAGCCATCACCCCAGCGCTAGGAAAACACCTAGGGCACCGACTTCTGTTTTAGAGATATATAGAGAGTTGGGGTCTCTGTATGAAAGAGATCCAGACCCACGTCAGGACAAGCAATTGGAGACACTGGGATGGAGGGAAGGGTTGGCTTGCTGGGAGATGAAAAGACAGACAAAATTGAAGTCCTTCAAGTACAGAGCCTACACCCAGCTGGCCCAAGGTGGGTTTGCTCCTATTGAAAGATGTAAATGCTAACTATGCAGTAAGCTACAGGAGATGAACCCAAAGGCCAAAGCAGAGCTTGGTCTTGTCTTCCCTACAAGGCAACGCTGCTTCTCCAATCTACCAATTGGCCAAGAAGGAGCACATTATTTTCCTTCAAGGTCAAAGAGGCATGCTGATGCCAGCTCCCTTCCATTACTGCTATCTTGGGTCTTTTTTTGAGAGTTATATAAGCTGGTGTCTCAGCCTGGACACATTTCATGATTTGGGTGTGAACTAATTAAAGCCAAGTTCACAGAGCCTTGTTCACAGACAATTGCATTGCACACTCTGCCTGCTTAATTAGCAGCGCTAACACAAGCGGCATTCAGGAAACCAGCACAACTGCAAATATACCAACGCGTAGAAGCGCAGCCTACGCTGCCTCCGAGCTGACCTTTCAGACCGGGTTTGACTAATGAATGGCATCCGAAATTCTGGGCACAGAGAGCAGCTCTGTGATGAAACCCAGGCATGACAGCCCCACAAACATCTTAATCCCTCCAAGTGCATACTTCCCCCCTTGACATTGCCTGCAACCTTCTTCATCTGTTGCATATCAAGGCATGCAATGTAAACCCAGGCAATCTCCTTGCTTTCAATGGGACAAACACAAAATTAAGCCTCTAAGGTACCCTAGACACCCTTTCAGGTTCCACATCTGGGTTTCTGCACTGTTTTCCTGGAAGCTCCCCAGTTTTACCTGGTTTGCTCTGCAAGCAATACTCATGTATTTACTTTGACCCTGGTTTGTAGAGCAGCAAGCCTTCTTTTTGAAACTGTTTGTAGATATCTAGCATCTCTCATGTCTCAGACTCATTTTGGTGAGATTTTCTCTCTTCTCACCTCAGTTATCCATTAATTTCCCCAGCTCCCCCTGCACACATTATTGCAATTCTTCACACACAAGATACAAAGGTGTTTGGAAAGTGTCTCCACATCACCACAGCCACATCCAGAGCTGTTTGGAGCACACGTGGCCACAGGAGAAGACAGAGATACTCACTAGGAAGCCCAATACCAGGCAGAGTGCGTCTGAATGTACCCCTTGACCGGCTCACTGCAAGACAGAGAAAAGGAGTGCTGAGCAGAAAGCATAAAAAAGCCAATCACTTCACAGGCTGCTGCTAAATTAAACCTGGGAATACACAGGGGGTGATGCAGCACGGGGTATGTGAAAACAAAACCAACACAAACACGGCTGAATCTACCCAGCAGACTGACCAACTGGAAAGAAATTCAACCTGTCAAGTTGGAAAGACAGCCGTGCTGTTATGAATTACACAGTCAGGGGAATGGCCACTGCCTTCTCTGAGAAGTGATTAAAGAGCTGAAGTCCTCAGGCTGACTGATTCATTATTTATTCCGGAGGCAACGTGAGCTGCACAAGCCCAAAATGCTCAGTCATCCGAGCTAGAGACAGCCACTGCTCGAGTGTGGGTATCTGCTTCGGCAAGGGGAGGTAGTAACCCAGTCCCTGAAGCTGAGGTAGGCTGGCATCTGATGGCCTTGATAATTCCCAAAGGAAAATACAGCAGTTAGTACTCAGGGGCAAGCAGCCCAGGCCTCTTGGCTGGGGATAGCACCCAGAAGGGACAATGTACCATCCAGAGGACATGCAGGAAAAGTAGCAGAAGTACCTCTCAGGGTTCCCTTAGTTTTGTTTTTCTATTGGAGCACATGGGAAGAAAGGTTCAGGTATCTACATAACAGACAACACCCCCAAGTAACAGGTAATTCAGGAGCAGGTCATACACAGGACAAAGCAAGCATTACTGCTACACAGGAGACCTACCAGAAGGTGAAGAAAGCCACAATAACAACAGTGACCAAGAGCTGGACCATCAGGATGGCATAAACCTGCAACGAGAGGCAGCCCGTGGGCAACCTGCAGACTCCCCGCTTCCCACCCAGCCCGGGGAAGCCAGCAAAGTCCTCCAAGGGCTCAAAGCTGGTGTCCTCCCTTCACAGGGGAAGGTTGAGCCTTGAGAGACTTGCCCCTTACCTTCCTGACGAACACTCTGCGCACGTTCCTGTCATCCCAGCTGAAGGTTGTGAGCATCTCCGTGTCCCCCGGGTACGCACCACTGCCATAGCTTGGGCTCGTGCCTGAAACGGAAGCCAGACAGATCAACTCCTGTCACCCAGTTCCCTCCCCAGCTGCAATAATCTGACTCCAGTGGTTGACTACAGCTCAGGATGCCCAAATTTCAAGGTTTTCTTGTTACACTGCAAAACAGGCATGCTAGGAGGCACACAGATCCCTTCCCACCCCTGCATCTTATTAGGACCACCTCAGAGAACAGAGGTGGGAATCCACTTCTGCAAACTCCAGCATGACAAGGACGCCAGGGTTAATTCCTGTCTACGGTAACACGGTATCTTTAATGGCAGTTAGACCGCTTGTATCATATCCTTGCTCACCTTTCACTGAATATTAAAGCATCCCCCAGAGGAGCTGTGACTCAGCACCTCGGTCATTCCCATGAGGAGCTCTGGTGCAGGAGGATTCCCTCGCTGCTCTATAATTTCCTGAGCTTAGACTGTGTCTGCATCACATCTTATGTCAACGGTGTGCCCTCTCCCCTGAGAGAAGCTTGTTACAGCCAGCCTCTCCATAAGGTTCCATCCCTGAATCTTATTTCTATGCAGGTACAAGGGGGAAATAACCCCAGTGCTGCTGTTGAGA
>NC_138605.1:1286713-1357323 GCF_964289735.1 Phaethon aethereus
TCATTCCCTGCACTAATAACAGCCCGCATTCGTAATCAGTCCCTGACATAACTAGTTGTTGAGTAACGCTAAGCTCGCAAATCTGTACCAGGTAGGCAGGCGCAAGAGCCTACAGACTGGATGAGACCATGTTTTGTGGCTCATCAGCAGCTCGAATATACTTAGCCTCACAACCTGTTTTGTGAGATTGGTGTAATTGTTGGAAAACTGGAGGCTAGACCAATGCCATGATGGGCCAAAGTCCCTGAGGAATTCAAAAAGAAGGATTTTCAAAGGAAAAAGTTGAATACCAGTCTTCCAGGCTCCAGACTTACCCATGGACTGGACTTGTTCTCCCCACAGTCTCTCCCTTGTTAAGAGCAATGTCCCCATAAGTGTTTTTTAAAGAGAGGATGAGAAAAGAGAGAAGAGAGAAGAGAGAAGAGAGAAGAGAGAAGAGAGAAGAGAGAAGAGAGAAGAGAGAAGAGAGAAGAGAGAGAGAAGAGAGAAGAGAGAAGAGAGAAGAGAGAAGAGAGAAGAGAGAAGAGAGAAGAGAGAAGAGAGAAGAGAGAAGAGAGAAGAGAGAAGAGTTCACTTGGAAAGGACCTACAAGGATCATCTAGCCCAACTGACAAGTATTGTTACTCACCTTTCGTGGAAGAAAGAACAGGCCTTCACATGTCCTTATGAGTCCCTTCCAACTTGAGATATTCTATGATTCTGTGACATAATTTGAGCAACATGGAATATTTTGCATCAACCTTTCACATCAGTTCGGTGGTACTTGCACAATTCCTCTGGAAGGGAAGAATATTTGGTTTATGATAGAGTGGCAGCCTTTGTCAGAGCCAAAAAATGGACTCTCAGTTCTGGTGCTCTCTGTCCTTCTAAAATAAAATGGTCCTTTCAACTCCAGCTCTACCCTGGGGGAGAGCTCCTCCCAGGCTGCTGTGCTTTAGAATAACTACAGAGTCTGCTAACAAGGGGAAAAAAAGAAACAAGTGCTATCTCTCCAGCAAACTCACCAACCCCAATGACAGAGGGAGAAAAAGTCTTTACAGGCATCACCCAGGAATGGGCAAATGTACCCTAAGCTATGGAGGAAAAAAGAAAATGGACTTGTTGCTCAGTTAGTGGATGGTTTGAGTTGAAGAACCATGCTCCAGAGAAGAAAGTATCATTCCTCATTTGGGGATTAACACCAAGAATTAAAAAGACATTCATGAAGAGCTGAGTTGGCCAAAATCCCCATAATTAGAGGACAGCCAGTACTCCAGCTGTCCTTGTCATTTTTTCATGCTAGAATTTCTTTCTTGACAGTCATTTCTTGGGGCTAGTTCCCATTTTTCTGGGTAGGAAGTCTGTGCCCCGGCTGTCAAATTCTGGTGCTCTGAGTAATCAAGTTGTAGTAAGTCACTTGGAGTTTTGTGCCTCTGAGAGACTCTTTTGAATTCCATTTTGCCTGGTTATTTAATCACAACCCACATCCTGTTTTTCAACACAACCCCATCTCAGCTCCATCTCTAGTTCTGCAGAGCCCCCCTTGCTGGCTCTCCTCTCCATGCTGCAGGTGGTAGAGCTTGGAGAAGAGAGGAGCAACAAGCACCTCTGGGGATAGGACCCCTAGTAGGAAAGCACGGGAGAAAGGGAACAGTGTTTCATGGAATTGCACAAGGCTGATTTATGACCTCCCGAGGGTGGTGAATGCTGCATTCCCCAGCTTTAATAGAGGGGGCAGGGTCTGATGTTCCTTCAGCTGGAACTCAAATGAAAAAAAGCATCAAGTTTCCTAGGACCACAATCCCACCTCCTTTAGCAGGTGATCCTTCGGCCCCCCCGCATCCATATATATATGCGTTGTCCTCCTGCCGTCCTCTATGGACACAGCAGCCGCGGTAACAATTGCCTGAAGACACCACCGGCAGGGTCAATCCTTGCAGTCTCCAGCAGCCACCACTCCATGATGTGGGAACTGCGATCCGTAGCCTTCACCCGCGCTGTCTTTGCAGAATTCCTGGCGACTTTGGTCTTCATCCTCTTTGGCCTGGGGTCTGCTCTGAACTGGCCCTCAGCTTCCTCCCCAAGCATCCTTCAAATCGCGCTGGCTTTTGGCTTGGCCATCAGCACGCTGGTCCAAGCCCTGGGGCACATCAGCGGAGCCCACATCAACCCGGCAGTGACCGTGGCTTGCCTCATCGGCTCCCAAGTCTCCTTCCTCCGCGCGGTCTTCTATGTGGTGGCCCAGCTCCTGGGGGGTGTCGTGGGGGCTGCCATCTTACACGAGATCACCCCTGCAGACTCCCGGGAAGGCTTGGCCATCAACAAGGTAAGACTTCAGCCTTTGGATGGGCTTGGCAGGCAGCAGAAAAGGTTGGGCAGGGCTTTTGAGAAGGCTGAGGGATGTGAAGAAGGGTTTTGTGGCCAGCAAGGACCTCCCTTTATTTAGTCTTGGGTGGGAAGCCACTGTCAGCTGCAGGCCACCGCCACGAGCTTGCTGCACCAAGGGTCCTTCCAGGAGCAGGGACGAAGGCCCGAGTCCAGACTGCCTCCTCTGCTTTTTAGGACTAAAACCAGAGGTGTGACCCAGCTGGCCACATAGACACCTCCCTTAGAAGACAAAGCCACCATCGCCTCATTTTTATCTAGGCTTGTATTGTGTAGGAGCTGGATTTGGAGGAGACACAGGTGTTTAGGGGAGGACACGACCGAGAAGATCACCTCTCCATTCCTCTTGCCCCAAGCTCGTCCCACCGGCCAGTCTCGGTGTGGGTGTGGGCAGCCCTTTCTCCCCTCTGGGTTATGCCATGCCACTATGTACAGGCTGCTGTGCCAGATTTCCCGAAACGGGGTTGTTGCACCAGGGTGGGTTTTTTTGGGCGGGGATCTAAATCCCAGCTTGTCATTAGCTAGCACTGTTGGTGAAGTGGCTTCCCGTGGTGAAGGGGTGGCCACACCAGGTCCGGCTGGTTCATCCCGCTGCCCACCACACACAGGTGCCCGGGCAGTGCCGCCACGCAGTGCCGGAAGCATCACAAGGATCCCAGTCTGGTTTCAGGTACGCAGGGAAAAAAGAAAACTGGGGGACCTTAGGAAGCCGTGAGGGGACTCCCCAGCGGTCTCCCAACCTCCAACGTCCCCTTCCCCACCCATGCACATAATAAAAAGAGGGAAAAAAATTTAAAAAGTCACAGGGGTTACTACCCCCTCTCTTTTCTCCGTGTCCTACCACTCCCCTTCAGGCGGATACAGGCAGCTCTATCTCCTGTAGGGATGCCCATGCCGGGACCAGCATCACCCAAAACCAAGCTGAGCGGTGAGGGAGGAGGCGCGTTTTAGGAAGCAGCAGACAGAAATCCCCTTCCTTGCAGCAGGGAAGCACTGCCAGGACCCAGCTTCGCTGCCAAAGAGATTAAGAGGGTTGAAAAAGGGATTGCGGATTAATCTGAACAATGTTTAGACTGATAATAGCTGAGGTTTAATAACCCAACAAAGCAAGTAGGAGTTTTAAGAGAGACTTTAAAAACATCCAGCTCTGTTGTTTTACAGCTTAAACCACGTAAAGAGGGAATAGAGATTTTGATTTCCCCCCGCCGTGGGCTGTTCATCTTGTAGCCGCCTGCACAAATTACCTTTAAAAAGAAAAGGCGGGGGGAATGTCGGCGAGAGGAGAGCGAGCAAGATCTGACTGCGGATCTCAGCCCGCGGGCCACTGCCGCCTGCGCCGCGTCAGCCAGCAAAGCCATCCCGGTATCCGCATTCGGGAGGATGCGCGGTGCCCAGAGCAGGACTGGCACGGGGAAAGAAAGGGCAGAGATGGGCTGAGGAAAGCAACAGGCATGGGAGACCGCGGGCAGGCAGGACTGCCAGCTGCAGCTCCGCCTGGCAGCGCTGCCAGACCCGTCCAGATCTGGATGAAAAACCACCACGAAGTAATAAAGTGTCAGAAAGCAGAGCTGGAGAAGAGGGGGTATAACCGGGCACAGCCTTAGATCAAATCTGACAAACGCTTTCAGTCACAAAAGTGTGGGAAGGGGAAGTTTTTTTTAACGCCAAAGTATTTCTTTTTGACATTTTCAAAATGCAATTTGTAAACTTTTCCAAAAAGCATTTTGCATTTTAAGAATGAGGAAAAGAAAAAAAAATCCCTAGGGGGGAAATAAGAGTGGAAAAAAATACCCGAAGAAATGCAACTAAAACATTTCATAGAATCATAGAATAGTTTGGGTTGAAAGGGACCATTTAAGGTCATTTAGTCCAACCCCCCGCAGTGAGCAGGGACATCTCCAACTCGACCAGGGTGCTCCGAGACCCGTCCAGCCTGGCCTGGGATGTCCCCCGGGATGGGGCATCTCCCACCTCTCTGGGCAACCTGGGACAGGGTTTCACCACCCTCATGGTGAAACATTTCTTCCCTATATCCAGTCCAAATCTCCCCTCTTTTAGTTTAAAGCCATCACCCCTTGTCCTATCGCTACAGGCGCTGCTAAAAACCCCGTCCCCATCTCTCTCCCCAGCCCCTCTCAGCCCCGGCAGCTGCAGGAAGGTCTCCCCAGAGCCTCCTCTGCTCCAGGCTGAGCCCCCCCAGCTCTCCCAGCCTGTCCTCCCAGCAGAGCTGTTCCAGCCCTCGGAGCGTTGCTGGGGCCTCCTCTGGCCCCGCTCCAGCAGGTCCGCGTCTCTCCTGTGCCGAGGGCTCCGGAGCTGGACGCAGCCCTGCAGGGGGGTCTCCCCAGAGCGGGGCAGAGGGGCAGAACCCCCTCCCTCGCCCCGCTGGCCACGCGGCTTTGGGGGCAGCCCAGGACACCGTTGGCTTCTGGGCTGTGAGCGCACGTTGCCGGCTCATGTCCAGCTTTTCATTCCCCAGGACCCTCGAGTCCTTCTCCATGGGGCTGCCCTCCATCCCTTCACCCCCAGCCCATGCTGGTACCGGGGGTTGCCCCCCTCCAGGCACAGGACCCTGCACTTGGCTTTGTGGAACCTCCTGAGGTTCACACGGGCCCATTCCTGGAGCTTGTCCAAGGTCCCTCTGGATGGATCCCGTCCCTCAGGCGTGTCACCCGCACTGCTCAGCTGGGCGTCATCGGCAAACCTGCTGAGGGTGCACTGGATCTCACAGCCTGTGTCGTTGATGATGATAGGTAAACAGTCTGGTCCCAGTATAGACCCCTGAGGGACACCACTCATCACCAATCTCCATCTGGACATTGAGCGATTGACCACCATTTCCTGCTATGTCAATCAAATATTACCCATTGACCCATTTTTCCTTCTACCTGGGCAATTTTTCCTCCTCTTCATATTGGTGCCAAAAATCTCACCTATTTCCTATGCCCTTTTCTGGTTGTCCTTGATTTGGGTTTCACCCTCCACATTTTCAACCCAGTCCCCAAACTTCCCCATCCCTGAGACACATTTTTTCTCCCTTTCCAGCTGCACAATGAGACAACGACGGGGCAGGCAGTGACTGTCGAGCTCTTCCTCACCTTCCAGCTGGTCCTGTGCATCTTCGCTTCTACTGATGAACGCCGGGAGGACAACCTGGGCTCTCCTGCCCTGTCCATCGGTCTTTCTGTTGCCGTGGGGCATCTCCTTGGGGTGGGTAGAATGGGCTAAAACACAGAGATTTTTGGGTTGTCTTTGCCTTTGTGCCCAAAGCCTGCTTGGCTGCATGCTCCAGGGTGGGCAGGAGATTTGTAACTCGTGGTCCCCATGGCTTTCCAGTCGGTAGAAGAGAAAAATCTCACCACAGCTGTAACAGAGCCATAGCCTGAGCTTGGCTTTTATTGAGCACGAAAACATTTAACCTGCTGGGCTCTGCTGCTCCTTGAGCCCTGCAGGGAGCTTCCGGGGATCAGTGGGGTCTTCTATCGTGAAGTGAATGTGTCAGCAACTGAGGCACTTGAGACCATGGTAAGACTGGGAGGTATTTGGGATGGACACCCAGGGATGAGAGACCAAAGCAGCCCCCAACACTCCCAGCTTCTCAGTGCGTGCATTAAAATAGTGATGTTTACACCACATCTTCCATCCTTGATTATCTGCAATCCCATGGTTCTACGGGACTATCCTTCTCCAGTCTTCAGTGGCAAGGAGTAGCAACGTGCTCCAGGAATAGGCACAGCAGGAGCTTGTCCCCGCAGTTCTGGTCATGCTGCAGGACACGTCAACCGACCTGCAGCTAAGTTGCACCATGCGCAGGACATGTGCTCATACAGAAGATGTGCAAATACAGACAACTCACCCATGTTGACTCAGGTGTTGGAAGCTGGTAGCATCCCTTTTCCTGGAACAGGCATGCTGGAGGGTGAAACATCAGCTCAGTGAATGAATCATGCTAATAACACCCCAGGATTTTTTAAAATGTGCTAAAAGGGCTTAATGCTAACCATGTGTGGTGTTTCTCGGCAGATCCGTTACACCGGCTGCTCCATGAATCCTGCCAGATCTTTTGCTCCTGCTGTGATAGTCGGAGACTTCAGTGACCACTGGGTAAGAAAGCAGGTCTATGTGTTGTTTTGGTGGGATGAGCCCCAAATTACCAGTATTCCTAGAAATCCACAGCGCCAGCCAGATTCCTGGCATTTCCATGCCAGCTCCCAGCTGGAGGAGACATGTAGAGATTAGCAAAAAGAGGTGGGGCTGCTGGGTGCTTAATTGGCTTATCTAAG
The DNA here is from genome assembly GCF_964289735.1 of Phaethon aethereus. Lineage (NCBI taxonomy): Eukaryota > Metazoa > Chordata > Aves > Phaethontiformes > Phaethontidae > Phaethon > Phaethon aethereus. The sequence goes on from NC_138605.1 coordinate 1,293,358, forward strand.
CAGGGTGCACCGCAACAGGAAGAGGGTGTGTGGTTTGTTGACTGTTAACAAAAGAAGCAAAACCCTTGGAGAGGGGAGCTCTTCTTGCCAGTCCCAGGGATGTTTCCTGGTTCCGGTTGGATCTGGGCACGCATTTTCCACCCGCTCGTTTGGGAACACTTCCAGGCATTTCCATCTGCAAAGAGTACGTTCGGAGCCAGAGCTGTGGTGGTTCAGGTTGATGTGCTCAGAGGTGTCCAGCCCAAGCTGGCAGCCTCCTCCTCTCTGTAGCAATGTGTAAATGGCTTGGAAGACACTTCTCCAGAGGAAGCCAAATCATTAAGCATGCTCTTGATGGGCGTATCATTAATGAAGATCACACAGCTCTCAATAGAGGAGGAAAGACAGAAGAAGATGGTTAGGTATATTCAGGCACAACAGCAATGGATGTGAGTTCAGGTCAACAGTGATGGCCAAAGCAGAGCTGGCTTCTGCATTTTGCTCCTGATGCACACAGGGCACGAAGGAACATAAGCCCCTTGCAGTGCTCTTCGGAGACCCTGGTTCCTCTCCATTTTCCAGACTCGGGCTGGTTTTTGCTCACCTGATTCTTCTCTTTCCCTTTTCCCCAGGTCTTCTGGGTGGGCCCCCTGGTTGGGGCAGCAGCAGCCTCCATCATCTACAATTACATCCTCTTCCCGCAAGCCAAAACCTTCTCAGAGAGACTCGCCATCTTCAAAGGCTTCGAGCCAGAGGAGGACTGGGCAGAGCGCGAGGTCCGTCGGCGGCAGTCGGTGGAGCTTCACTCCCCACAGACCCTGCCGAGGGGGATGTCTGAGAAAGTGTAGCCAAACCTTCCCCCGGGCCGAGAGGGGAGCTGGGGAAAACTCTGGCACTCGTTTTAGAGACGGTGCTCCTTCCGACGGGTGTTTCACCTCTCCCCTCTCTCCCTTCATTTTTGCTGGGGAACTAAAGTCGACTCATCTCCTGGGGAGATGCACTGTGATGGCCCAACACACCTTCTGTCTCCCCGTTCCCCCCGTGGGCGACGGTTTTCTGATGCTGAGGGGAAATGGCATTAAATCAAAACCACCAGTGTAGTAACAGGAACGAGGACACTGGGATCCCACCCCGCGCCGGCTTCTTCCATGTCCCCCTTGCAGGATTTAGCGCGCGGTGGAGTTTGCTGCCCTTCACGAAGAGCTCCGGGGCACCGCGAGGGTTGTTATTACAGCCATTTGCTGGGTGTGGAGGTTGCCACCCGATGCCTCAGCGCTGTTGGACTCCGCTCCCCGGCCTCCCATTTCCCCCGGCTGCCCGGCTGCTCGCACGCGCGGGGAGCGCTCGCTCTGTGCCGCCGCCATCTCACGGACTGGAAGTTTTGCTGCGGCTACTGACAACCACCCGCGGGACGCGGATGGCTTTCGCTGCCATGGAGGCTCTCCTGAGAAGGCGGAACTGGAAGCGTGTCCTTGAGTCCCTGCTGACCCCACTGGGGATCTCCCGCAACTGCTCTCTCCTGCGACAATAGAAACCGCCTGATTTTCGGCTCGAATTCATCCATGGCTCGTTTGTTCTTGGACAGCGTTGTCCTCCAGCTTCGATGCTTCATCGCTCTCCCTGGTTTTTGCTCGCTTGCTCCCGTTCCTGTTCCGCTCAGATTCTCAGATGAGTAACACAAAGCGTTTAAAGTGTGATCTTTATCACACCCGCTTCTACCACATCACCTGCTTCCAACAGCCCAGACCTTTTTCATGGCTGCATCACACCAAAGCCTCGTAACTGTCCCACCCCTTTCTTTGTCAGGACCTGGTTGTGGTCCCCAGCCTAGTCAAAGAATTTGGGCTGTCTTTGGGATGCAACTTTGCTCTTTCAATCATTAATTTAATCCCATTTGTATTGCTCAGCCTAAAAGTCATACATTTCCAGTGTTGACACCCTAATGCTTCTTTCTGTTGGTGATGTCTCCCCAGCATTGCACCATCACAAAATGTCGTCACCACATTCAGGCTTTTTCTGCTAAGGTTGTTACTGGAAATATTCAAGAAGATCGGGCCCAGTTCCAAATCATAAGGAACATGACTGATCATTTCGACTGTGTTGACATGAACCACCACCACATGATGCTTTTCTTTTGTCTTTACTTGTACCCGTCGTCTTCTCCTTTTGAATTTCCTCTATTCCTCGCCGTGCTCTTCCTCAAACATGTGCTAATGGCTATTGCTGGAGAGAAAAGGAGTAAACAAGGCTTTGATCTGACCCAGGCCAGGTGTTACCGTGGTCTTCATCTCACCGTTCCAAGTGAGGCTGAGAGCACAGGAGCTCCCACGCCACCTCCTCTAGCTGCCGACTGCTGTCCCTGATGCTGCACTGTGAAGCAAGGGGAGAAACGCTATCACAGAGACCGAGCTTTTTTCGTTGGAGCCAAGGATCCATTTTACTAGTCAATTAATGCAAATACCCCCAGAAGGCTGCTCTCGAAGTGCAGCAGCTTTAGCACCGGTTTAACCCTTCTCTGCCACAGCAAAAATACCGATTCTGGTCTTCCACTTTGTTCCTTCAATGGCAAAGGTGCATTTGAATATTGTTTCAGAAACGGCTCGTCAAAAAATCTGTCTGTTCTCAGCAATGGGAATTCAAATCATGTTTCAAGTCAATCAGAGTGTAAAATTGTATTTAGATCACCAAATACTCAGTTTTAAAAGGGTTGTTTATTTTTGTTACTTTTCAAGGGAAAACAAATCCATGTATGTCAGGAAAAGCCAAAGAAACCTACCCAGAAGTTATCCTGTCAGTGACCTGCTGTATAAAATCCCATATAGCTGATTTTTTTTTTCAATGTTCAAGTTAATTACATGCCTCTTCCCCTTCAGATCTAAGCATTTAATTTATTATTCACCCCGACAATGTTTAAGACCCACCTAAACCGCACAAGGTGCAAAAATGAGTTTTAATGTCTAATAATTACTGTACTCTTTCAAATAAAGTGCTTTAAATTCACTTCTATCCACTGAATTAGTACATGTGAATCAAATAATGACACATTTATGGTCATAAAATATCTATACGGTCATATAAAAAAACCTCACAGACCCTAAACCCCACAGCCACCAACGCAGTGCAGCCCAGTCTGGCTTCGAGTGCAGCCACCTCGTGCCAGCAACCCGTTGATGCGCACAAGTGACATTAAAAGAGCAACCCCCGTCTTCGAAACAGGGACCCACAAAATAAAGACCATCCCTGCTTCAGCACCCTCGGATGCGCTGATCTCCGGCCCGGCCCGATGCTGCTCTCAGCACGCCGGTGTTAGCGCGAAGCAATCTCACTAAACCAGATTTTCAGATGGCTAAAGCAGCCTAAGTCCTCTCGAGTCAGTCGGGAACGCGAATTTACCTTCTCTGCAGAGCTGCGTCATTGACTTCAACGACACTTCCAAAACTTGCACCGTCAGGAAACCAAGCCAGTCGTTCCAGATTTACACCAGGGCAACTCAAATTAGAGGGCAGGATCGGCAACCCAGAGATCAGAGCTGCCACAGACCAACCTAAAACCTCGCTAAATTGATAACACTTTGTATATTAGACCTCGACAGGAATGCTTTGAGCCAGGATTTGAAACCACACAGCCGTGCCTATCCACGAGCTCATGACTCCACAATAAATATCTGCAATATATATTGCATCATACATCAACCTTCGTTAGCTTCATCATGGACCTGTGATAAATAGTACGGCCATAAAATCAAAACAAAAATCACTGTACGATGCGTCTCAGATCACATTGCTTCTTACGTCCTGCTGTTGCTTGAGACCACGAGGCTTTCCTTCACCTCCTGTTGTCCCACCTCTGGTTTTGGAGGTCCTCAGCACGATCAGGTTTGGGGTGGTCATTCTGCAAAACATTCTGTGTGTTTTGTATTGTGCAAAACACTGTGTGTTCCACACACCCTTTGGGGTGCTGTGAAAAGTCAAAACATGCCCAGACACCTTTCCCTGACTTCCCTGCCATATCCAGCCCATCCTGTCGCTTTAAGATACCAATTAAATGCCAAAATACCGTATGTCTTCAGCAGAAATCTGTGATTTCACAGAAACGCCTCTTGAACCATTGCCTTGTCACCCAGGGCGCGGTCACGGGTTGCCTTGTCCCCCGGCCGGCTCTGGGGAGCTCTCCGTCCCCCTGGGTCTTCCGGGGTCCCAAGCCACGCAGCCCAAACACTGGCCATGTCTCAGGAGCTGGAGATCTGGAGAGAGCGTGGGACCAGCACCCGGGGAGGTGCCCCGCAGCACGGCAGCAAAGCCAGGCGCCACGATGTTTCCCAACACGCCGACCCTACCCAGGGGAGGAGCGGTAGATGCAAAAGGTGATGACAGAGATGTGCAAAATGTTATTTTGAAAAGTATCATCGTATTTTCAAGAGAAGGACATCTCCCTTCCTGCACTCTCCTGTGCTTTCAACATCAGCAGCTCGCCATTGACCTCATGAAATGCGTACTGATGCCTCTTACAGGCGTCTTGTACTTAGTGAGACGTTCCCTCATTTCAGCATTTAAACGCCGTGAAGGAGGGTTGCAACACTTACCTGCTGACTTCTTACCTTCTGTAGAGGTGGGTGAAAGCAAACTGAAAGCATCCAAGCCTCTGCTCCAAAGAAAGCTGAGACAGCCTGTCCCAAGGGCGCAGACCTCAAACCCAGCACCTGAATCGCTTCTCCATCACGTGGCTGCACATGGGGAAAGTGCAGTGCCTCACCTAGGAGAAACTGGGAAGAAAACCAACCTGCCTCAGATAACACCAAATCCACTGGTACCCTGGAAAACGTCGTGCAGGGCAAACCGCTTCACTGCTGTAGAGAGACAGAGGAAAAGAGCACAGCCCAGCTTCAAACCTCCGAGATTAGAGCTGAGCTTTCTGCTCTGAATTTCTTGGCCTGACCCTGTACAACTCCTCCAGATCTGGATCTTCAAGGCCATGTGAGCATTCAGCTCCCGTCTGGCACCTGCCTTGTAATGATGTGACCGACCTAGGATGCAGGAACATCATTATTTTTATGGATATATTTATATATGTAGAAATATTTCCCAAGCATGTTTTCCTTGAGGAGGGACAGGGAGGCTAAATCCGTCCAGGAGAGCAAGAGGAGGAGGTAGGGCCAGGTCTAGTCTGGGAAAGGACCACAGACCTTCTCAGAAGGTGGCTGATGCTCCATGGGGGAAGCCAAACCCCCAGATAGTTCCTATCTCTTCAAGAATTACAGTGAGTCCCATTTCACAAGACTCTCCCACAAAGTCTGGGTGTGAAACCAGACTTTGATTTTGAGCCTGATTTTCCAGGAATACAAATAACCTAAAGAAAATCCACACATTTCTCCAGAGACCACTCAGTGCAAGATTCTTTAGCTCCAGATCTGACGCAACAAGAGATGCTACCACCACAAGTCTCGTTAAATCCTAACCTGTATATACTATCTAAATTTTTAAGTTGAGAACTTTCTTGATGCATTTGCTCTGGGTCTGAGAGGCAGAATGGGGTGAAAAACTGATTTTCCAGTTCACCAAGGTAACCCGCTGTCCACATATTGCCACCAATATTTTGCTTTGCAAAGTCTTGGGCTCTTGGAACCAGGTGATCATGTGAGAATTTCAGCTTTTAAGAGTCTCCACATCCCTCTCTGTTATGTTGTTTATGGAATTTATAGGTGCTTTGGAGCCTGGTCGTGCTTTCAGTTCCCCTCTACCTTCATGCAACTCAACCACCTCCACCCCAGAGCTGCCACTGCCCTTCCGCCAGCTCCAAGCCTTCCCGCCCCAGCAGCACGCACAGCAGAACGGCATTGCCAAGGTGCCGAGGGGAGACGGCTTTCCCAGAGGCAGCCCTCTCCCCACATCATTCCAGCGTTTATTCCCGAGCGCGCTCCTTGCGATCTTGAAAGGAGACTGCGTGGGCAAAGACGGCATTTCCACAGCAAACACATTTCACAAGGAAAAACACCACCGCCTCAAACGCAGCTCTCTCCGAATCCCGAGGACACCGACGAGCGGCTGCCGGCCCGTAAGAATTCAAAGTATTTATCGAGATGAGCAGAAACGCAGCCTCTTAATGCCGCTGATGCAGGTGGCTTTGCCGGGAAGGGCTAGACCTGAAAATCAGGACGCCAGGGTTTCAACCCCAGCTTTCTCACTGTGTCATCTCGTACAGGTCTTTTTTCTAACCGGCCCTTTGCTTTCCCTGATACACATTATTATCCCCATGTGATGACTTAATGATGATTTCAGTGCAAATTAATTATTAAGGATGCTGGCATCTCCATTGCAGACCGGCCCCAAAGCATTTGCATCCACTCGTACACCTTAGAGACCGCCAAGTAACTTTTAAGCAAAGCGCAGAGCAATGCTGCTATTAAGCATTAACACTATTCAGCACTTAAATAGCATCATCCCTGTTTACAGGCTCACGGGCTACAAGGTCACTGTGACCACGAGCACCGAGGGCCGAGGACAGCTTCAACTCAAGCCAGAGCGGTGGGATGGCAGCAAGGGACATGGCGACACCCCCAAAGCCAAACTCGGGTCTCACGGGGGTTTTTGCCGAGTCGGGTCGCAGGGGAAGCAAAAGCCTCGTTGCTCCAGGGCAGGAGAAGGTGGAAACACCATCAGCCTCAGGCCAGCAGAGTAATCCCTGCCTTTAAAGAGAGCGCAAGCAGATGGTGGGTTAGATAAGAGAAATCCTTGAAAGCCCTGTCTGAAACGCCTGTACAGAGACATCCCGTTGTGCTAGCAAGTGGTGAGGCTTTGCGCTAATCCCACCACTCTCCCTACCACCGTGCCAAGCAGCAGCCCCAGGAACTGAGGATGAGGAGGGGAAAGTTTGCTACTTCTTGCTCTGCTTTTAATTCCCAGTGCGTATTTTTTTCCCCATCGGTGGCTTGCTGCAAACTCCCAAAGCTGAGCCAGAAAGAAACACCCTTTCTCTTAAAAGCAAACTAGCCAAACTTTCTCCTCTGGCCATCCAGTCCCAGCTAACCACAGATTCCAGCGGAAGGAGCTGTCTCCTGTTACTATGATTATTCCTGCTTGTATTATTGTGCCAGCTTTAAGGTCCTCGGTCAAGTTACAGGTGCAGGTGAGGGGGAAAGAAACAAACAAAAAAAGGCTGTTCTGGGTCTCAGCAGCATTTATAGTCTGAATTTGGCCGCCTGCGATACCATCTGCCAGGCTTTGAGGTCCAACATGGAGTTGAACTCATCAGAAATCTGGGCTGCCGCAGAAGTGACAAATTAATAGGAGCCCCATGCGGGCTCAGAAAATTAAATCAGCGAAGTGGGGATGACAGGGACCGACACACGTATTCAGTTAATAACACACACGCCTCCGTGGGTGAGGCAGATCCGCGGGAGGGCCCCGGGTGAGGATGAGGCACCAGCTGCCTTTCTCCCACCCGGGCACCCTGCACCACAACCCAGCAGCGGGCTGGGGTCCCTATTCCCCTCCGGCACATCGTACCCAAGCCGTGTGGCCCTGTGACTGAGTGGTAGGTGTGGGCAATTTTTGGCTGTGGTGTTTGTCTACCGATGCCAGCAAGGCGGAGGAGGAGGAGGAGGAGGAGGGAGACGGTTAAACCTGTCTTCCTTGCAAAAAGCCTCCTCGTCTTCTTTCCTCCACAAGCCTAGGGGTGAAACAAGGCATGCGTGACCCCACCACGTAGGTGTCCGTCTGTCAGCAGGGACCTGCGTAATGCCTTCTCAACGTCTTGCTCAATTCAATTAAATTTGACACATCAAAGGCACTTTCAGTTCACACAAGCTCCTTGGGGGGCATGCAGCCGGGAAGAGGAAAAGGAGCCTTCCCAATGCCTGAGCAACATGGTTAGACATCAGAGAAGCCAACCAGGAATGCCCCAGTGAGGAAAGTCTAGCAAACAGCCTCGGGAAAATAGGTTTTGCCTGGCATGTTGTTAGAGAAACATCTTGTTTCTCTCCGGAAGTTTTCCCCATCATTTCCAGCCTTATTTGACTATATCTCCTAGTCAGCTGGAGGATTTTGCCAGGAGGTTATTACCCACAGTCGGGCACCTGGGAGAGCGTCTTTCGGCTCAACGCCGCGTTTTAGTTAGCGTGAGGCGTGTGGCAGACGAGCTGCCAGCAAAACCGAAGGAGATCTGTGGCGGGCGCATTATGAAAGGCTTTGGAAGATGGGAACAAGGCGCATTTTACCCAGCTGGAGCCACAGGCAGGGCCGAAGGGAAGTGGCAAGCAATTACTCCAGCTGGAATCTGGCCAGGATGTCTTGAAATACCAGCTTGCAAAACTTTCACCAAAACACGCCAACGGACCAGGTGTTTCTAGGATAACAGATCTGGTCTTTAACTCTACAATCTTCCCCAGGATCAGCAGAACCAGGAGAAAAACATTGTCAGGGATTAATGCTGTAACGGATCCTTGGTCCCTCAAGACTCTCTGGGTCTGCTTGCTGAGCTCAGGACTTTGGGTATGTCTGGAGGAGAAAGGCTCATTTATTTTCCGCTCCGGAGGAAGAAGTTCCCCCTCCTTGCTCTGAAGAGGAATCCCTCCTAGCTTTTGACCCCACAGGCTGTGTGCAGGTCTGACTGCACCCAGCAGAAGGCAGCAGTGAATGCAACCTTTTAGTGCTTTTTAAATTTAAGGAAGGATTTAAATGATTTTACCAATCTATCTCCTGCATGTAGAGCTTTGCTCACTGTGTGATGGAGTGCGACCGCTTCTGCAGAGGCACACGGCAGCCATGGATAACCCCAGCCCGGGACCGCTGTGCTGGCATGGAGAGGTGGCATCGCTAGAGAAAGGCAAGATGCAATCAGCCGAGCAAGGAGAGCAGATCTGGCACCCAAACCCATTAAAAAAAAAAAAAAAAATCCTGGCACAAGGCTGCAAGGACTACGAGGGAACCAAGAATTCATTGTTGAGCGTCACCGGAGACTTTTTCCGCCCCAAAACCTCAGTCCCAAACAGCTCCGTGCTGCACAGCGCCGAGAGCCTCCCCCCTCTGCTCCTTGCCAGCCAAGGATTTGCAGCCGGACAGATTTAGGATGGAGGGCAGCGCCGCAGGAACATGAAAGGAGACATGTAAACATGGCCGGTGTCCATGAAAAGCCTGTGGCTTTACGCTGCCATTCCCAAGAGTAAAATCATTGACCTCGTTGAGCAATAGCTTGAAACGCAAAAAGAAAAGGGCCCGAGATGACGGGGGTAGGATACACCCGCCCCGGCTACAGGCGGCGAGCACCCCCCGACTGCCAACCCACGCACGGGCGAAACCCACACCCGGCGCGCTGTAAGGAGCGGCCAAGCAGAAAGGCAGCAGACGGGTCCACAGTCGGTCTCGGCAGCGATCAGCCCTCTTTACTCGAGCTATGCCATCCCGCTCGGCCTCCATCCAGGCGCCTCGAGAAGGTCCCGGCGTGTCTGTGGCCCCCGGCTAGGCAACGGCTCCCTGGCTAGCCAAACGCCCCCCAAACCCTGCCCCGCTCCCAGCACAATTGCAAGCCACTTGTCTCCTGGAGTTGAGCTGTCTTGACAGCCTGCGAGCAGCTCCAGGTGCTTGACTTCGCTTTGCGTTTCAACATCCCGTGTAAACTGAATGCGCTGGGAGCCCTGCCCCAGCAGAACTCCAGCCCAACACTGGCAACAAGAGTTTCCACGCCAAAACGCAGTCCTCTCCAGTCTGCAAGCACATGGAGGAAGGGAATATTAACTACACCTCTACTAACGAAACACCCAGAACCTGGCGAGAGGTAGTAAAAGGGAAAAGCAGAGGAGGGAGCACAGCATCGTTATGCAACCGTGTTATCTAACGACCACAGAGACACCCTATAGGGGCTCTTTGTTTGCAGAGGGAAGGAGAAAGAAATGCCACCAATATCTGAGTCACTGGTTCACCAAGAGGCTCCGACGTTATTTTCAGATGGAAACTTTTCCAGTTTCACATGATAATTTGGGAGGACTGGCTAATTCCCTGACTCCACCCACCGCCTTGTAACACAGCTCTCTGCTGCTCTTGCATATATAGATAGGTATGGCCCTACAACTGGGTGCAGACAGAAGAGCCTGGAGACAGAGGAAACTTAAACTTTCTTCCATCCTAGCTGCCCTCCACCCACTCCCACCATGAAGAAGGAAATATTAACCCTGGCCTTTGCTCGATCCGTCTTTGTTGAATTTATCTCCACTCTCATCTTCGTCTTCATCGGCCTTGGCTCAGCCTTGAAGTGGCCGTCCGCGCTCCCCAGCATCCTTCAGATTTCGCTGGCGTTCGGCCTGGCCATCGGTACACTGGTGCAGGCATTTGGCCACATCAGCGGCGCCCACATCAACCCGGCGGTGACCATCGCCTTCTTTGTTGGGAACCAGATCTCTTTCCTCCGGACACTCTTCTATGTGATCGCCCAACTGGTCGGGGCCATCGCCGGGGCTGGCATCCTCTATGGCGTGACACCGGCCAATACCCGTGGCAATCTGGCCATCAACGCGGTAAGTCTCCCGGAGATGGTTCACCTTGCCGTGTGGGCTTTCCTTTCATTGTGAATGAGGAGCTGGTATGGGCACAAGCCCAGAGAGCCAATTCCATAGGGATGGTTGGTCTCGGCACATCGTCCAGCATGCACAGAGGGACAGGAATGGGATAGGAGCAAACACTGGCATAGCCAGCAGAGTATTGACATGACAGCTTTATTGTGCGGGGTAATGAATGGCATGTTTTTTCCATCCTTTAATAAGTGCTTCCTTTATCCTAAGGGCCTGAGTGAGTCACCCACACCACTGAGATGTTCTTGACTGCAGCCTCTCCACCTGGAGATTAGCGCCGGCGTAGGAGCCATGCCAGGACGGAGAGGGGGAGGGCAGGGAGCAGAGCCCAGTCAAACCAGTATGGGCAGGGGGAGCAGAAGCCCACTGTAACCAGTGTGCTGGGGGAGCTAGGAAATGGAGGTGGATGGAGAGAGGTGGTGGTGAAGAGCTGAAGAAGGAGCAATGTGTGGGAGGGCGCGGAGAGGTTGCGAGGGGCAGGGTCTACTCTTGGAGGAGGAGGGGAGATGGTGGGGCCGTCTGAGATAAGCAGGGACAAGGAGCACATCTCAAACCCCTGGGGCAGTGCTGGGAAACCACCTGAAACGGCAGCGGTGGAGCTACCACTCCAACCATGGCCAGGTCTGGACTCCTCGGAGCAGCACAGACACGTTGCAGAGGGTTCAATTACTAGGATGAGGTGCTGCAATGCATGTTATTCCCACATGCTCCGTGTCCCAAACCAGTCAGTTTTAGCTAAAAAAGAAGCTGTCATGGCTTGTGTCACTTTGCCCTTCCCATGTCCAGTGGGGTCGAGTCCATCTGGCAGTCCCCAGTGATTAGAGTGGAGGCACTGGGACAGCAACAGCCCATCTTACCTCCATGACCGCACCCCAAACCTCATCCCAACCCTCACCCTTCATCCTGTGCCCCTCCACGGTGGCTGCCAGCTGCTCCCCAGCCTCTTGGGGAGGTGCTCCACAACGTGGAGGGAAGAAAAGTTAGGATACGATAGCTTGCAAAGATCAAGGCAGGAAGAAATGCGGGAAAAAAGGGACAAATCGATGTGGGATGTGGTGGGAAAGCGCTGAACGTTGCAGAGACAAGCAAGCAGAGGGAGTTGTGGAGAGCCTCAGGAAGGGAGGGCCTCGGGGGAGACAGATTTTGGAGCGCTAAACAGAAAGAAAGATAATTCCTTCCCTTTCAGGGAAAGGAGCAGTCAGCACAAGCAGTGGCCAGCACAGCACCTTGTGCCCCAGGGCTGGGCAGGGGACTGAGGGAGATTCTCATGTGTGGCTTTGCCAACCCAAATCCACCAGCAAAGCACCTAAGAGCCCTCCCACTGATGCCGAGCCCCAGGGATGGTTAATTATTGTCGCTGTCGGTTTGCAGCTCAACAACAACACGACCCCAGGCCAGGCCCTCGTGGTGGAGATCATCCTCACCTTCCAGCTGGCCGCGTGCATCTTTGCGTCCACGGACAACCGGAGGAACGGCAACGTGGGCTCCCCAGCACTGTCCATCGGCCTCTCCGTCGCCGTAGGCCACTTGGTGGGGGTGAGTATCCAGGCAGGAGGACAAGGCAGAGGGTCCTGCTAGGATGGGGGTCCCCAAAATACTTGCATGCAGTTGGTCCCAGACAGAGCTGCACTGGGAGAGCCAACGTGGGACACATGGGGGCTTCTTCTCCATGACGATGGAGGGGTCCCCACCTCTCTGCAAGAGAAACAGCACTGGGGGCTCTTTCAGTCCCTGCTCCTGAAAAGTTGGTCGTATCTGCTAAGCAGCACGAGGCATCTTAACCTGGTCTCCTTTCTGCACTGACAGATCTACTTCACCGGCTGCTCCATGAATCCAGCCCGGTCCTTCGGGCCCGCGGTCATTGTGAGGAGGTTCAGCCCAGCACACTGGGTGAGCATCGGCAGCGTGCCGGGTCGGGCCGGCCGAGAGGCTGCCAAGGGCTAGAGGCAGACAACGAGGGGAGGGAGCAGCGATTGCTGCGGGGGTTACCGGGCTGAGTGCTTCAGAGTCCGTCCCAGACCTGAAAGGATAAAAGGGGGCTGGTCGTCCCCCTTGATGCATGGGGAACAGGTTATCCCCATGGCACAGAGCCAGCAAGGGGACAAACATAAACCCCCCCATGCAATGGTGCACGCTGAGCTAGGGCATCATCTGAGGTCAATAAAGCCCACAGAGGAGCCCAACTTAAGCTTTCCAGCCGCCCAGCGCCGCCTGCAAGCTCAGACCCAGCCTTGCAGAGCTTGGTGCCTCCTTTCCAGCACACCGCATCTCTGCACTCGTAAAGAGATTTGTGTCTTCAGCAAGCAAAGACTGAGGGGATTTCGGCCCAAGAAGTCTACTGGAAGGGGTATTTGCAACTCTCCGTGGGCTAGGAGATGTGGAACAGCAAGGGATGCTGGTGTAGTGGCTGGACCTGGTGCACCAGCCTCCAAGACTTGCTTTCACCCTCTCCCTTGTTGCTTTCTAGGTGTTCTGGGTTGGACCCATCCTCGGGGCTTGCTTGGCCGCTCTGCTCTATTTCTACGTCCTCGTCCCCTACTGCATGAACATGTCAGACAGGGTTGCCATCATCAAGGGCACCTACGAGTCAGAGGAGGAGTGGGAAGAGCAGAGAGAGGAGAGGAAGAAGTCCATGGAGTTGACACCACCATAGGAACTGCTGGAAAAAAACCAAGAAAAAGGAGGGGAGGAAGCCCCACACATGGGCTCATGTGTGCACCAACCAGGCAATGAACACATCCAGCTACAGTAGACTCTTAAGCAAAGGTCTTATAACTCCAAGACCAGCTGTGACTAAGAAAGAAAGGAGTATTACAGTGTCTGTGTATATAACCCCTCTGAGTGTGAGCACTAGAACCTCTCCTAGCTTAACCACAGCCCAGCAAAGGAGGCTCAGTCCAGGGCAGCCTCTCAGCTGTGGTTTTACACCCGCTCCGCTGCATCCCTGCCCTCCCAGGTGCGAGTTTCGCATGATTTTCAGAGGTCTGAGACCGCACGTTCTGGTGCAGGCAGGATTTCACCCCTGTGTCTGATGGCCCAGGGGCCGGAAACACCACGCAGGCACCAGCAAAGAAGAATGACCACTTTGGGCAGGTGGGTGCAGCAAAATCCCCCGCTTTCTCCCTGCCACAGGGCCCAGGCTGCTCAGAGATGCCCTTTCGTGCATCAGCTGGCGAGCCCTATTTATTCATGGCTGCAGAAAGAACGTGATTTTTGGATTTTGTGTTGAGATCTTTTAATATAGTATATTATTTATTGTGAATAAAGGAAATTTTAAGAAGCCATGGGTGCAAATCTGCTTAGGTATCAAACTTGAGGAGTAAAAACAGGTTAAGCTGGATGCAAAGCCATCCCAAAGAGCCAGGGCAAGAGCAAGTGCTTGGTCCCCAAATCCTGTGGCACCAGGAGCAGATGGTTTGGGTGGTGACAGTCATTAATCCCGAGGAGATATGGGCACTAGCGCTGGAGTGGGGTGAGCGCAGGAAGCGCCTCGTGACAGGGTGCCAGGTCGGGGCCGGTTTGAAGCCCATCTCCGAGGCTGGCACGAGCTGGGAGGAGCGAGCGACGATCCTTCACGCGCCGGTTTGACGCAGGCACGGCTTTCTGCCGTACCAGTTCTCCCAGGCGGCTCCACGGGTGTCCTCAAAAACTGACCCACGACACTCCCCAGCCCCCTCGCCAGGTGCCAAACCCACACCCTCACCCTGACCTTCTGCTGTAGCCCTGCTCTTCCAGTTCTCCCGCGACCTCCTGCCAAAGCATCGCGTTCCCGACCTGGGTATGGGGACACTGCTGCGCGGGCTCTGTCCCAGCCGTCCCTCCCACCGGCTCCCGAAATGCGGCACTGCGCACAGCCCCGCCGTCACAGCCCCGCTTCTTGCGGCGGAGATGAGGTTTCCACTGAGCACGGACACCCGAGGAGGTGGGGGACACTGGCCTGGGAGCTCCCCAGTCCTGGACGCAGCTCGACCCCGACGAGACGGGTTATGCCGCCTTCGCACGGCGGCCCAGGGAGGAAAGGCACGCGTATTTTGTCATGCCTAAACGGATTCGCAATCCAGGCTGCGGCACGGCATGAGCCGGGGGTCCAGCAGCCCCTTACACCTCGTTCTCCTTTGCCCCCACCGATTCTCAACAGAGTAAGTTGGTGACAAGCAGGAGGAGAAAAGGAGGTGGAAAAGACCTTAGTTTGGGTCACACGGGTCGGCGGCAGGGCTAGGAAGCCGAAAAGGTAACCCCGCACTCTGCCTGAACCCTCCCGCCGCACCCCTCCTCAGGGACGGGCTGAGGTCTACAACGCTTCTGTGCCTCAGTTTCCCCTTTCGCAAGGGGGAAAGAATATTAAGGGCCTTTCTCATCGGGAAAGGGAGGCATGGTCACACGTGGCGTGGGAGATGATAGTCTACAGACACCGGCCCCAGGGAAACATTAAAGCACCTTCAGATCCCAGAGACACCCCCCTCAGAGCGACCCGCAGCGAAGCGCGGGGCTGGGGCGGGTCAGCGTCCCCAAAGCTGCATCCCACGGTCTCTTCTAGCGCGGCCCGAGACCCTGAAGGTGCACCCAGAGGTGCATCAGGCCCCGCTGCGAGCGGGGAACCCCCGCGGGGGGCCCAGCCCACACCAGCACCGCCGGCACGCTCGCCGTGTGAGCCCTCCCCGGGGGTGGATCGGAGGATCCTGCGGCGGCAGCTTTGCGGCGGCACAAAAAGCGTCCAGGGCAGGACGGCCCCACGCAGGGCTGGGGTCCGCGGGAAGGGAGGCACCGGCATTAACCCCCTTCCCCAATGCACGGGCAGGGGCAGACCCTAAACCCCGGGGTAAACGCAGGCTGGAGCGCGGCGGCCATGCCGGCGAAGCCAGCGGCATCATCCCTGCGCGGCGCGGAGGTCTGGTGCTCAGCACCTTCCCCGCCCAGCTTCTCGCTGGTCCGTGTTGCGTTTGGTCTGGGCAGAGGTGCCGTTTAATCCAGACCGAACCCTGGCACCCAGCAAGCGCCGTGACCTCACCTGTGCTGCGACGGGCGCGGGGCAGAGCCCCCGTCGTGGCGGGGAAAGCCTGAGGTCCTCCTGCCTGTTCCCACCTGCCCGGGAACGGGAGCAGCAGCACTTACAAACAAATAAAGAATACTTTTTTTTTTTTCCTTTTAAACATTCAGGTTTCTTCAGCCCCGTTTTTAATGAGATTGGTAGCGCTGACCACCGGCCTTTCCATTCTCCCTGAGCAGAAATAGCCATTTCACAGAAAAAACACCTTTATTTCAGCAGGCGCAGCAAGGGCTGATGTAGCCCCTGCGCATTCAAACCGGATTTACCTGGAGTGCACAAGGCTGCAGTCGCGGCTGCGCCGCGCTCGTTTTCCCAGCTTCTCCCCCGAAACAGGAGTTTCCGTTTCGGAAGCGGCATCTCAGCCACCTCCACCCCACACGCCCGCGCTGCCGCCTGCCCTCGCTTGCAGCCACGCAGCTCCGGCACCGTTTTGGCTGTTAAAGAAGTGAACTCTAGTGCTTTGTATTACCAGCTTTTTTCTTTTTTCCTATTTTAGAGGTATATCACCAGGTGAAACTAGTACAGCAAAGCACCTCAGCCTATCATTCTTGCACATATCTGGTAATTATGAGGGGGGCAATGGATGCAGTTATTTCCTAAACATGCCCACTAGCAATTTCTTTATGCTAAGAGGATTTCACAGACTATTTCTCATTGTCGAGTATCTTTTCCATTAGCACGTAATTATTGCACAGCTTTAAAAATGTCTTTTTTTTTTTCTAACAGGGAGGAAAAACCTAACTATTTTCACATGTCGTAACAATCTAGAAACCTTCTACCTTTTTACTCAAAGGGCTTTCAGTCTATTTATAAAGGAAGGTCTCTAGCAGTTCCAGTTTTGGATCATTTAAGGTCCCTGAAACACAAGCTCGCTGGGCCATCGTAGAGCCAAGAGAAGGAACCAAGTGCTTGAGGAGAAGCAAGACCCAGTGGCAATATCTCAATTAAACAAAGATTTTTCAATGGGTTGCAGGTATCTGTCTGCTTCAGCCCCTTGCAAAGGGTCAGCCCCAGCTCTCCCCATCACTCTGCCCCCGAGCGAGAAGGGATAACGCTCCACAGTTCGGGAGCGCATCCCTTCTTACCCTGCTGCCAGCTCGGACTATTTTGCAACCTTAAGTGCTTCGCTTAAAGCCGCGGTTTCTGACTCCACGTGCAAAGCACGGGGCTGGTTTCACCTGGAGAACGAAGCAGAGCACTGCCCAGTCCTGCTTGTTGAGAACAGGATGAGAGCTGAAAAAAAACCAAAAAAAACCCCAAAAAACAGGCAAACACCAGGGAAGCTGGAAAAGCATTGCCGAGGGGCATTGCAGCCCACCAAGTGCTGCTGGAAAGGCCAAGAGGCGCAGGGAGCAAACTGCCGTCCAGGAAGATTTCCACCACTTTGCTGGAGAGTCCCAGGCAGCCAGGAACCAACTCGGGAGCAACGTGAGGCACAAAGCAGCCAACCTAGACATGGTCCCGCTGCGCGTAGCTCCACACCACGCTGGGACATGTGCGAGGCTTTGCAGATAAAGAAGTTTCTGGTGCATCATCCAGGGCTGACGGGCAGAAACGCTGCCGACAGCAGAGAAACCTCTGCAGAGCCATAGCAGAGACCGGCTCATGGTGCAGACTCTGCCAGCACCCACCTCCTCTTGAGCACAAGCACTGAGTCTTCGCCCTCCTACTCAACCTCTGCCCAGCCTGCAGCTGCTGCAGTACCAATCCATCACAAGGCAGGAAACAGCTCACGCAGCCACTGAGGGCCAGCAGCCACCCTTCCTGTTGTCAAGAGGCATCACCCCAGCTGGGTAATGCAGCCTCCATCTGAAGCTCAGCTGCTGTAATTCGTGTTTTGCTCGCTGGCTCAGATCATGCCTGATTTGGGGTTGAACGCAGCAGCACGTTGGGTCGGGCTGCAGCACCCGCTGGCGATGAGTACCACTGGGACGAGCTGCCAGGCTTGGTCCTTGCTCCAGCATCCCCGCAGTGCACCAGGACCCTGCCGTGTGCGTGGGCAGACATGGGGAGATGCAGCACCATGAGCCGCGGAAATACAGGGCAAGGTGAGTGTTGCCCCCAGATAAGCCACGCGGTTAAGGAGAAGGGCAGAAGATGTCCAGAGACCAGGGAGGGCAAGAGCAGATCTGCATGGTGCCTCTGTTCCCACCTCAAAACCCTCCTACAGCCCCAAAAACGCCTCTTCAGTGCGCCAAGGTGGGGGGCCAGAAGGGTACAGGGGCCAGCCTGCCCTGGCGCCAAGCATGGGTGCTCTGGAGCAGCACCCATGGGAGAGTGATGGGTGCCCAGGGCATCTCTTGCTGCCCTCTGCTGGGATGCTCCGTGGAGAACAAACAGGGGACCACGAAAACCCTCACCAGAACAGGTCCACCTGCGGGGAAAAAACCCTCTCTTGCTTCCATCCACCCTTCCCCACGGATCAGCCACAGCACCCCATGTGAGAAGAAGGTTCCCTCCCTCCCTGGCACGTGGGGACCACGGGCTCCGCGCCGGCTGGAGCAGGGCTGCGTTTCTGCTGCCAAGTTTCCTCTTGCTCAAACTTTCGGCCTCCGCTTTCCAGGATCCAGCCCGCCGCTCTGCCCGTTTGGTCTTAATCACTCTCCTGCAAACAAGCAAAGTCCAACGGCGGCTCATATAATGGATCCTTGTGCTGCTGGGCGGTGACATCAATAAAAAAAAAAAAAAAAAGAGTAATGAGTGAAGAAGGGAAAATAAAAAATCAACCCTGTAGCCCTGAGGTCTGCCTGACAAAGGTGCTTTGTTGGGAAAGGTCAGCTCCGGAGCCGGGAGGGTTTCCCAGGCACAGCCACGGAGAGCAAGGAGAATGCAAGGACTTAGCGATCAAGGATGGGATTAAACACAGCTTTGTTAAGCCACAGCCCAGTGGAGGCCTCTGAACTGTCCGAGCTCCCAGGGTTTGGTCTGGTTTACTCCCAAACAAGACGTCCAAGCTCATTGCTTCCAACCCGCGTCAGGATGCACAGGAGCAAGGGAGGACGAGTCCTCGAGAGCCCTTCCCATGCAGCCGAACTGCGGGGCTGGGCACGAGCTCGGGGAGCTGGTTCAGCTCAGAAACAACCCCTAAAAATTAACCACTAACCAACAAAGTAAATCCTCTGGCATGTGTCCTCCAGGATACAGGCCCTTCTCTGCCAGCTTGACATTAATCCCGTTTGGCAAGACAGCAAGAGCTCTTTTGCCCACGAGCAAGGTGCAGCTGCAGGTTGATATAATGCCCTCTTGTGCAGCCTGGAAAAAAATGGATGAAAATGAGTTTAAAATGTCCTACACAATTTGCCTTTTTAAAAAGCCACAAATAAAGAAATACCAATTCCCCTTCCTCAACAATTCTTTCAGCTTTTAACAGTTGGGGTTTTTCCGTCATTCCCAGGAGCTGTATTTATTTGGTGCCAGAGCAGCTGTTTTCCTGCCAAAGCAGCATCAGGCAGAGAAAACGAGCCCTTTCTCCTCTCTTTTAAAAAATTCCGTATTTTTAAGCTACTTATCCAAACAGCCAACTGTCCCCCACTTACAGAGCAGAGTCCATAGGAATTACGATAGCTATTATCAGCACCAATCACCATCGTAAGGGGAAGGGATATAAAATGCTATCAGCTTATTTTATTCCAAGTAGATAAGAAAACATCTATTGCTGTTTCACAAAGAAATCCCGTGAGAACTGTTAATCAATGGATAAAACCTTCTTTTAAGTTGAGTGTGTAAATAAGCACCTACTAGCACTAGTGACATCAGCAGGTTTTTTATCTATACGTCTTTGTCCCGGATTTTCGACGCATTGTCTGCGGTAGGATTTGGCTTTGGATTTTGCGCTAAAACCACAGCTGAACCTTGTTAACAGGTTAACGTTAACCTCCCTCTCTGCAGGCAGCACCCCTGCAAGCGTGAGAGCCTGTGCTTGAGTTTACTCACCCCTTCCGTACCATTCAGCCCCCGAATACTCATTTTTTCATGGAAAAAAACAATGTACCTGAAGAACACACCTCATCTCCAGCAGCCACCCCAACTTTTCAGTGGTTCGAGCAAAACAGGGTCTGGCTGCATTAATAGGACCCTTCCCCACCGCAGAGTGCATCGCGCCCGGGCACGCTGCAAGGCCGTCTGTCCGGCTGACATCCCGTGGCACCAAGATCATCTGGAGCAAACACCCAGCCGCAGATTAGCTGCTGGCTTTTCAGCTCGTGTCGTCGCTGCTCAGCACCGGCCCTGCGGTCTCAAAACTAGCCCAGAGAGGTCAGAGCAGGGACCCTCTACTGCAAGGACCTTGTCCCGCCGGGCAAGGGAGCCGCAGGTCTGAAGGCAGCCCCCACCCCAGGCTGTGCGAGGCTGGAGAGTGCACAAATAAATTCTGCACAGGTGTCTTGGAGAAAGGAGGGCTCAGAAAACCCAGATTTGCTGAAAACAGTCGGGGCAAGCGGGCAGACAAACCTCCAGGCTCCAGGTGAAGGAGCTGAGGCCAAAGGGTCCAAATTCTGCAGCTGCAGCAGGGTGCAACTCCCCCACTTTATCACTTGACATCCCCTGGGGTAGATTGAAAACCGCAGCCAAACGGCCCTGGCCGAGCAGGTACGGCTTCTCGATATAAACAAGCAAGTGAATCTTGAGGCATAATTTGTCATCTAATTGCACCAACACACCCAGGATTAATTGTTGCATTTGAATGCAAGGAAGTTTTGATTTATAGCTTGATCAGGTTTCATCAGCCTGTTACCAATGATTGCTGCCGAACTAAAAGCCATCGCAAGCAGCCAGCCAAGGTCTCTACTAGGGGATTTTTTGCAACGCTGAAGAGTTAAGGGTTATTTAATCGCACGCAAGCCTGCTACGAGCCCATAGAAATCAAGAGGGTGACGTTAAAACCTCTGCCACGTTTGCTCCAGACTCTGCTGGGGACTTTTTAGCCCGTGCACGATGGTAACTCGTCTCATTAGGGTCTATAAGATTTTTATAGCATTACGGGCAGGAAGAAGAGGCAGGTAAAAAGAACAAATCTGACAAAGTTTTCCGTGTTTCAAAGCCAAAGGGACATTTAGCAGAAATAAACCATTAACCACCATCTGCCTTTGTCTCAAATAAAGAAGAGTCATTAAAAAAACCACCCTAACCCCAAATCGGGACTTTGGCAGGCTGCAGCACATAACCACTGCCGTGTTGAGCCGAAGCTTCCCGCAGCCACCCGTGGGCATCGCCCCAGGATTTCCACACACGCTCCCGGCTTCGCTCGCCCAGAGCTGCCCCGGTTCAGCTCCCGCAGGGCCCCAGCACAAACCAGCAACCTCTTGGTGCGGGGCCAGGGTGCCCCGAGGGACGGAGCCGGCCCGGCGCACCCACCGCTCGGCTCCGAAAGCAAGAAGGAAGCCCCCGCAGAGCGCCGCGGGGAGCGGGGGGCGGCCGCGGGGGGCCGCAGGAGGGCTGGCGGGGCTGGGGACCCTCGAGGGGCTTCGGCGGCGGCGAGGGCTCAGCCAGGTGTCCCGCACCCCGCTCCGCCTGCTGGGGCCTGAGCCAAAGGAGGTGAAACGCGCTAGTTTAGTTAAGCCCGGTACAAGGGCAGAGCCTCGGATTTGACCTTCGTGTGACCCCCAGCGCCCAGCAGCTCCCACTGATGAGCAGGAGCAGGGACGCTCCTGCGGCAGCGTCACCACAGCTGGACACCCACCAGGTCCCCAGATCCCACACGCGAGCGCCGCACGCGCGGCCCCAGTGCGTTTTGCCCATTAGCTCTCCCACCTCCCAGCCCAGCGCAAGTGCAAGCTGGTTTCGTCTCCAAACACCCGTTAACAAAACGTGTCCCGGGTCTCCAGGCTCACATTCAGATTTCCCGCGTGGGAAGCACTCCCTCGGATGCGGCACCCAACGGCTTTCCTTGCCGTGGTGTATTATGGACGATTAGTGCTTATGAACGGTACTGGGGGCCAGGAGAGCCACGGGAGCTGGGGGCAAGCGGCATCTCACCCAGTTTTCTTCTGCTCTATTAACAGCAAAGGGGAAAAAGTGATAAACTCATCCAAACTGCAGATCCACCATGGGGTAGATAAAGCCTGAGCTTGATTTTGGGAAGGGCTACATGGCATTGACCCCGATTCTTAAGGGCTCATGGCTCCCAGTGAGCTCGTCACAGCCTGCCATGTAGCTGGGCACCATCTCTGCGTCCCACCACGCTCTTCCGTCCCTGGCATCGAGGGTCAGCCACAAGCAGAGGCTGTGTGCCCTCGACTCTGCAGCATCAAAGGCAGATCCTGTTTCCTGCCTAAAAAAGCATGCACAAAGGGGAAAAGAGGCAGGAAAATAATCCACGTCCCTTCAGAGCTGCCAGAATACCTTGCTGGGAACGCAGAATATCTTTCTTTAACGGCCCTCCCTTTGATCTTAAAGCAAAACACAGAAAAAAAGCCCCAGAGATGCTGAAACCGAAACCACGCACTCAGC
The DNA here is from genome assembly GCF_964289735.1 of Phaethon aethereus. Taxonomy (NCBI): domain Eukaryota; kingdom Metazoa; phylum Chordata; class Aves; order Phaethontiformes; family Phaethontidae; genus Phaethon; species Phaethon aethereus. Next base: position 1,315,389 of record NC_138605.1, read on the forward strand.
ATCACCCTGGAGGAGGCGTTTCGGTTAAACCGCTGACCCGAGAAGGTCTCTCTTTGCCCAGTTATGCCTTGGCAGAAGCCACTGGTATAAAATTGCCTCCAGTCGTGGTGGGCAGCGGGGAGGCCACAACACCCTCAGCCATGGGGAAAACGGGAGTGGAGAGCACTGATTCATGGGCCACCAGGCTCTGCACTGTGGTTGGGGGGGACACACAGGGTTTTCCCATGTGGGGGGACATGCAGGGTTTTTTCCGTCCCCTGCTCTCTTGAGCTGGATTAGATCTGACGTGCAGCCGTGTGGGAAACAAAGAAGATGCAAGAAGGTGAAGTCAAAGCCTTTATTCCTCCTAGCTCGCATCCTCCATTTACATCCCTCCAAAATTAACCATCACTGGGTTTGACGGCACCTGCAACTACAGGACAGTAGTATTGGAGCAGTTTGATGTATCTCAGGTGACTTTGTGGTTGTGCATGGAGGCATCAAGGTACCAAAGCACGCCAGCCTGACCCCGGCGCACCAGGCAGGGAAATCGAGCCCCAGAGCAGGAGCTGGCCGGCGGCAGAATGAGGCTCAGCAGGTCTCGTCTTACAACTGAAGAGCGGGCTTACGCATAAACTCATCTTCTTTCCAGCCTGATTTTGGACAGCCCAGCAAGGCCACATCCCACCATCCCCATCAGAGCCGCCTGGCTCCTCCCGCCTCTCCCCGTGCTTGCAGAGACCCCAGGACCGACGGGGGCGGGCAGGTCGGCCACACAGCCAGTCCCGGGGGAACCTAATGGCAAAATGCAGCGAAGGCTGGATGGGGTGTGGATGAGTTTGTTCCGAGGGCTGGTGGACATGGGGTACAGTCCAGGAGTTTTCGCTTATCAACTTGGGTCCACGCTCCATCAGCGCGGGATGCTCACATGTCCTCAAAGGTGCTTCTCCAAAGACGCAGAGCAAGGATTTGAACCAAACCCAACCCAGCCGGGCTGTGGCCCCACCATGCTGCCACTGACGCCATCCCCCAGCCTGGGGCCTCCCGTCCCCAAAGGGAGGGACGACACATCTCTTTGGTCCATGCGGCGACAGACGTGGTGTTTTGGGAGCCCCCGAGCGATGAGGAGGAGGCTGCGAGGCAGCTGAAGGGCAGGCAGAGGAAGGATGGGCAGGGGAAGGACGGGCAGCAGAAGGGCAGGCAGAGGAAGGACGGGCAGCAGAAGGACGGGCAGAGGAAGGATGGGCAGGGGAAGGATGGGCAGAGGAAGGACGGGCAGCAGAAGGATGGGCAGGGGAAGGACGGGCAGAGGAAGGATGGGCAGGGGAAGGACGGGCAGAGGAAGGACGGGCAGCAGAAGGACGGGCAGCAGAAGGATGGGCAGGGGAAGGACGGGCAGAGGAAGGACGGGCAGCAGAAGGACGGGCAGGGGAAGGACGGGCAGAGGAAGGATGGGCAGGGGAAGGACGGGCAGAGGAAGGACGGGCAGAGGAAGGACGGGCAGAGAAAGGACGGGCAGGGGAAGGACGGGCAGAGGAAGGACGGGCAGCAGAAGGGCAGGCAGAGGAAGGATGGGCAGCAGAAGGACGGGCAGAGGAAGGATGGGCAGGGGAAGGATGGGCAGGGGAAGGACGGGCAGCAGAAGGACGGGCAGAGGAAGGACGGGCAGAGGAAGGACGGGCAGCAGAAGGACGGGCAGAGGAAGGATGGGCAGGGGAAGGATGGGCAGAGGAAGGACGGGCAGCAGAAGGACGGGCAGGGGAAGGACGGGCAGAGGAAGGATGGGCAGGGGAAGGACGGGCAGAGGAAGGACGGGCAGAGGAAGGACGGGCAGAGAAAGGACGGGCAGGGGAAGGACGGGCAGAGGAAGGACGGGCAGAGGAAGGACAGGCAGAGGAAGGACGGGCAGAGGAAGGACGGGCAGAGAAAGGATGGGCAGGGGAAGGACGGGCAGGGGAAGGATGGGCAGCAGAAGGACGGGCAGGGGAAGGACGGGCAGAGGAAGGATGGGCAGGGGAAGGACGGGCAGAGGAAGGACGGGCAGAGGAAGGACGGGCAGAGAAAGGACGGGCAGGGGAAGGATGGGCAGAGGAAGGACGGGCAGAGGAAGGATGGGCAGAGGAAGGACGGGCAGAGGAAGGACGGGCAGCAGAAGGATGGGCAGGGGAAGGACGGGCAGAGGAAGGACGGGCAGAGGAAGGACGGGCAGCAGAAGGATGGGCAGAGGAAGGACGGGCAGAGGAAGGATGGGCAGAGGAAGGACGGGCAGAGGAAGGACGGGCAGCGGAAGGACGGGCAGGGGAAGGACGGGCAGAGGAAGGACAGGCAGAGGAAGGATGGGCAGAGGAAGGATGGGCAGAGGAAGGACGGGCAGAGGAAGGACGGGCAGAGGAAGGATGGGCAGCGGAAGGATGGGCAGAGGAAGGACGGGCAGAGGAAGAACGAGCAGAGGAAGGACGGGCAGAGGAAGGATGGGCAGAGGAAGGATGGGCAGAGGAAGGACGGGCAGCAGAAGGACGGGCAGGGGAAGGACGGGCAGAGGAAGGACGGGCAGAGGAAGGATGGGCAGAGGAAGGACGGGCAGAGGAAGGATGGGCAGAGGAAGGACGAGCAGGGGAAGGACAGGCAGGGGAAGGACAGGCAGAGGAAGGATGGGCAGAGGAAGGACGGGCAGCAGAAGGATGGGCAGGGGAAGGACGGGCAGAGGAAGGATGGGCAGAGGAAGGATGGGCAGAGGAAGGATGGGCAGAGGAAGGACGAGCAGGGGAAGGACAGGCAGAGGAAGGACGGGCAGAGGAAGGATGGGCAGAGGAAGGACGGGCAGCGGAAGGACGGGCAGAGGAAGGACGGGCAGAGGAAGGATGGGCAGAGGAAGGACGGGCAGAGGAAGGATGGGCAGAGGAAGGATGGGCAGAGGAAGGACGGGCAGCAGAAGGATGGGCAGGGGAAGGACGGGCAGAGGAAGGACGGGCAGAGGAAGGATGGGCAGAAGAAGGATGGGCAGAGGAAGGACGGGCAGCAGAAGGATGGGCAGGGGAAGGACGGGCAGGGGAAGGACGGGCAGAGGAAGGACGGGCAGAGGAAGGACGGGCAGAGGAAGGCTGCCACCTGCTGTCCATAAAAACCTCTCCAAGTCCTAAAACGGGACAAAATCCAGATCTGCATGTGCATAGTAAAACACAGGACCATGCCCCCACGGTGCTGTCCCCCAGGGTGGGAGACCCACCAGCAACTCAGCCCAGGTGGGAAGGGGAAGACCACAGAGGACACTTGGAAAGGGGAGTCCGTCGCCTCCCAAGGGGCCACTGAAAATCACCCGTGGACAGTGGAGAAAGTGTCCTGTAGGACATTTCTCCAGCCTACTCTGATACTGGGAGCCACCATTAGGAAAACCAAGAAGCAACACGACACACACACTGCGCTGGCTGAGCTGAGTTTCTCTTCTCCTGACCCCCCACCGCTGCGGATAGCTCGTGTGCCTTCCTGGGCCGGGGGGACATCGCACGCAGTGTCATCGTGAGCTAATTTGGTGGCATTAATAAATATCCCCTCCAAGTGATGGGTAGGAGATCTGGACCTCTCCTCCGAAGGTTGAGCTAATTAATCTCCTACCTTCCTCCTCTGATGTCAGGTTTTCTCGTAAGGCCATTGTTGGCCCTAATTAAAAGGCTCTTCAAGATGAGTGTCCCCTGAGCACCAGCCATATTTTGACAGTGACAATAATTACAGAAATCTCTTTGGTAGACTAATAATAATAATTACCCAACTGCAAGAAGAAAGGTCCCAGGAGGAAAGGACAGTAGGTGGTGGAGACATCGGGAGTTGGAGCCCTCGTCTCTTCTGGTGCCTGGTGTTGGGCGAGGGAGAAACATGGCCCAGCTTCTCAAGATTTGCTTTTCTCTGCCCATTGGCCGCGCACCTGTGAAAAGGGCACATTTAGTCCCCCAAGCACTGAACTGTAGACATTCCTTAGCCAAGAGCTCCCCAAATATCTCAAAACTGCCCCAGAAATACATCCTGCCATCGGTCCTCCAAATAAACAGTCCTCAAAAGCTCATCTGACCTCGCAGCATCTTCAGGGAGCTGAGGGCTCTGCTCCAGGTCCACCCGGAGCTGTCAGCACCCTCTCCTTCTTTAGGGCTACTCTCAGTTTTGCTCTTCTCAAGCCATTTTTCCTTCACTGGGCTCAAGGATTTACAAAAATGAGCCCAGTTCCCAGGAGACACCCCCGCAAAACTATTGTCCTTGGCCTGATGAGTTCCAGATGTTCCTCCAGCTCCTGGGCTGGATGTCCCATGGGGAAAAGCACTGACCCAGATCCGCAGCCACCCGTGGTGCCTCCTGTCAGCCCCGAATCGAAGAAATGGTGGTGAACGGCCCCAATTTCAGATCTGGCCTTGGGGGACAAAACCAGGCTTGGATCAAAAGTGGTGCCTGTCCAGCCGATGAGCTGTAACACAAATTTTACACTGCAGAAAGCAGCAGCAAGTGCTTGGGTACCCAAACGCCTCCTTTGCATTTTCGCTTTTCCTTTTTTCTTAATGTTTTCAAACTCAAACCAAAGGTGTTTGAAAGGGCAGAGAAATCATTTCTCCACGCAAGATGTGCTGTGGCAATAAGGGGCCATTTCACCTGCAAGCAGGAAACCGATAGGTCATTCCTTCGGTCCAAGAAGTGGAAAAAAATAGAAAAGATGAGAGAAACAGCAACAACAACAAAAAAAATCATCCTCGCTGAAGGCGTAAGCTGAAGAATATGGCAACAACTATATTTTTTGCAACAGCCCCACTTAAAAAATCCTGTAATGATTCATAATGACCCATCCAACTGAAAAGAGGAGTACCGATGACCTACCCGTCAGCTTTTAGCATCCTGCTAACAAGCTTAAAAGCACTGGTAAGGAGTAGAGTTTAGCCACAACCAGCTTGAAGGAGGAAAATAGGATCTTACTTTTAGGGGAACAGTTGTCTTTGCAGAAGGTAAGTGCCTTTTCCTCCCTTCTTTACTACCAATTTACGAGGGAATTACACCAGAGTAACGAACGTGCTTGGTGACAGGCAACCAAAAGCCTGATTTGCAGCAAATGGAGGGTGGGGGTTGGCATTTTACTCCCCCTGAACTGCCAAGGCGTCCAGCAGAGATAAGAGATGTAAACCTCTAATTGATCAGCCCTTCTGAACGGCGCTTTTCCGAGCAGCGAAGGGTCGGGAGAGCTCTGCAGCAGCCTGGTTGATAAGCTCAAGGCAGAAATATTGCTGCTAGATAGAAAGGGGGAGATTCGCGGCAAAGTTTAGAGCTATGGGTCGTATCCTGGGATTACGCAGACCCGCTCCTGCGGCTGTGCGCCTGCACCTCAGCCACAGCAGACGTGCCGATAGGTAATTGTGAGGACGCGGTTTTCACATGCGCCCATCAAAACGCTGCCAAAGCCAACCGAGGAGGTTGTCTCATGCTGGATCTGCCCCGTGCCACGCTGCCGGGGCTGCCGCGCGGGCTGGGGGCAGCGGTGATCGCAGCCCCGGACATTTCTGTCTTGGCTTCTGCCTTCTCCAGAAAGACAAATGCGGGTCATCCGGTGGCTGTACCTCTCTGGGCTGGTGTTTGCCGCGCTGATCCCGGCGGGGTGGCAGATGGGCCCCAAGGACTTGGATGACGCATCCAGGTACGCGGCGCTGGCGGAGCCGGCCCGGGGAGACGGCCGGCGCGGGCAGGGGCTGTCAGAGCGGCGCAGCCCTCCCGGTTACCGCTGCTGCCGGCTCTCCCTGCGCCGGGGCTCTCGCGACGTGCCCGTTTCTTTTGTGCTTATCCAGACAAACTCGCTCCTGGCTTGCCGCTAGCCCACGCAGGGACACTGCCATGCCCATCCGCCCCCCAGGATTTCTCGGCCGTGTCAGACCAGAGATGGGCTGCGCGGGGACGTGGCGCGGCAGAGCCGGGACGGGGCCACCCTGTGGGCACGGTGCTGAGCTCCGCTCCGCACCGGCAGCCGCGTGGGAGGAAAACTCTTTGGGGTCCTCCCGCCGGGGTCAGTTTGTGAAAGGGGGGGACCCCGGCGTGGGCTCTCCGCTCTGGAACGGGAGGGGCTGATCTAAACCTTGGGGCCGCACCACGCTCCCGCCAGGAGCCGCAAGCGGGGACCAGGGCGGAGGTGTGAACCCACCGCAGCCGAGCCAGACGTGGGGCAAATAATACGGGGTAGGATGTGGCGTATATTTGATGTGGGGAACAACCCTGGCCAGGCTCGGCCGAACCCCCCAAAACTGAAAATTATTATTACGGGTTATTACAGCTCTTCTGGAGGATGTTGCGTGCAGTAAAGGACTTTACGTGACACAACCCCTGCTCCGGGCACTCCTGCAGGGAGGGTGCAGAATGCCGTGGTCCGCATTAAACCGCCTTTTCTCCCCCCATCCGTCCCTCCGAGCAGGTGGCAGTCGTACGAATCCCGCAGCGCCCGAAGCTTCGCGTCCAACGTCAAGCGACACTCGGAAGGGACCTTCACCAGCGACTTCACCCGCTACCTGGACAAGATGAAGGCCAAGGACTTTGTGCACTGGCTCATCAACACCAAGCGGTACAGGTAAAAAGGGAGAGCGGAACGGGACCGCGCCGGGACATAACCTCCCACCGCGCTACGAGCCCCCGATCCCCATCCATACGGCGCTTTTAGAAGTTTTCTCTCCCCCCGTTTTCTTATTTTCAGCAGTTCCACCAAGAGGTACCTGAAGGAGGAACCCCGCAGCCTCCCCTTCCCAGCCGCGTTCCCACCGCTCGCGTGAGTCACCCCGAAGGGCAAACGCGGTGAATTAGAAAAGGGCTAAATGAATCATTTCAGAACGTAGGCACGAGTCAGCGGGTTTGGGGCAAAGGCAGAGCGCGGCCCCCCACGCCTGACGCTGCGTCTCGGTTTTGCTGGCTCGTGGATTCTCCAGTGTTTATTTGTAATAAAATACGACAAGGAAAACAAAGCTATTTCGGGGTATTTAATAGCTTACGATGGGAAGAGGCTGTTTTGTTCTCCGCCTGCTTGGCTCTGACGTTTTACACGTCATTTCAGTGTTAACGCGGTGGGACTGTTTGCCTTTGCAGGGGATAATACAGCATTTCGGTCTCGTCGAAGCAAAGCGATTGCTCCTTTGCTAACGAGGCAATCGCCACCGCTGTTTCAAAGTCCCTGAAATCAGTTCAGGGGCAGTTTCTATTCCGTGAAGCCGTTTGGTATTTGTTTGCTTTTGAATTTCAAGGTACAATTAAAGGGTGAATCAAGGCACGGGCTTTCCAGCAGCATCAGCCTGGGGATGTTGGACCCCTCCGCCGCCGGCAGCGAGCGGACGCTCCGCAGGAAGGATTTATCCATCACGCACAGCCGCGGTAACCCATTCGGTGTTTCCAAACACCTCCTCCCAAAATTTGCACCCGCGGATCAGCCTTCCCTTCCAACTTGGATTTCTCCGGCTTCATTTTCTCCGTACCCGTTCCCGTGGTGCTGCAGATCCTGCAGCTTTCCCTAAATCCGAATAAAACCTTTGCTAAATCCAGCAGCCGGTTCCTGATGTCTCCAATGCGTCGCAGCTTCCCATCAGGATTTCGCGCAGCCGCTGGTCCCGGGGGATCGCGCGGCCCCGGGCTCCGACCCCCGGCTTGACTCAGGGTGCCCCACTTTTCTCTCAGTTCCGCGAGTTTTGGGTAAAAGGGCGATCGGGATGCGCCTGTCTGACCTCCCAGACCTGCGCCAGAGGGGATTTTGAACGAAATTTAAAAAAAAATACTGTGTGAAAGATAACTAGAACCTCTTTGGATTTAATTTAGTTGTAATTAATTGTATTGCAAGCGGTCCAAAAAGACACCAAACAAAGACCAGGCAGAAGGAACTGCTCACGGGGGGGGGGGGGGCAGTTTCTATCTCGCACCGGCACCTTCACCCCCCCAGTCCCATCTCTGAACTCCCCACGCGCCCCAGGGGCTGGCAGAGGTGACACAGGGGACGCTGCCGTCCCCTCCCTCCTGCAACACCGAGCTCATTGCAATTACGTGCACAGAGAAATAAAGAGATTTTTTTTAGAAAATAAAATTTTTTAAATAACATCATTTTTAAAATTAAAAAACAAACAAACAAACTAACCCACTAATTCCAAATCTTTCCCCAGCCAGCTGGTTCCTGGCCCAAAGCCCAGGGAGATGGATTTCTCCCAAATCAGCGCTGCCCACTCCCCCATCACCTCCAAAACTCCCTTTAAAAGTTCCAAAGACACCTCCAACTCCTCTCCACCCTTCAAAAGACACCGGGGCACCACAGTGAGACAAACGAGACTTTTATTGTGTTATTTTTCCCATTACGTTCAATGGGCAACAAGAGAAAAATCGGAGACAGACACGGCTCTGGCGGCTGGAACCCGCCAGTCAACAGCAACGCTTCACGGACGGGAGCCACGAGACGGCGACACAGATTTATGTTATTTGAGTTTCACAGAACGAACCCAAAATAAATCAAATTAAAAAAAAAAAAAAAAAGCGCCAACCAAAAAAGCCACACACTGAGATTCGAAGTGATAAATAATACAGATTTGCTTGGTGGATTTTCCCGCCCCCACCTCGGTTTTATTTACAACACGAAGCATTTCCAAACTAGATCATCTCTTACAACAAAATATATTTCAGCATCTCCAAAACAAAAATAATTTCTGTATTTCCACATGTAGCACACTGGGAAAAAAGTAAAATAATTTAAAAAAAAATGTGCCAGCACCTTATTTATTACCTTTTTACATCTTCCCCCCCCCCCCCCTTCGGGATTTCCATGCACTTCATTTTAGGAACCTTTTTTTGAAAGGGCCCATGGGAGGTTTGGGGAGCTGTTTTAAGGCACCAAAGATGAGGAGAACACCCAGCACCCATCCCACATCGGCAGGAAGGGGGGTTGCTGCCAACTAAAGCATCATGGGTCACTTCAAGGTTTTGTTGGCTTTTTTTTTTTTTTTTTTTAGTCCTAAAGTGTCTCCAGGAACACAGTCAAAGAGGTTTTTCCCCTGCCCCTGTATAAAATTTTCCTCTGTGCTGGGAAATGTTAAGTCCTCCCAAAATAAGGAGCCATCCGTGGGGTTCCAGTGTATAAAAGGGGCAGGCAGCCGTAGCGCCGGTCTTACAACTACCTTTTGGATGGCCCAGAGTCACGTTATTAAGCAAGACCTCAGCTTTCATTTAATTTAAAAAAATAAAATAACTAAAAAAAAAAAAAAGCTCGCCCTGTAAATAGTAAAAACAAAGCTTCAAAGGGAGAAGGCAGCTGCCCTGGGACACGCTGCGGAAGCCTGGTTTGCTTTTTAAATAAGCAACTGCCAAGGGAGCTGCCAACGTTTTGCAGCCCCCGAGGCGGGGGGGATGCAGCTCCCCGGGGAGCTGGACCCAGCCCGCTCCTCATTAAAACCGGCACCACGTTCCTTCGGGGGGTTCCTTCGGTTCTGCGCTGGGGAGTTGCCAGGCTCGTGCCGAAAACAACCCCGGCCGCTGGCCCTGGTCCCTGCCGGGAGGGAGCGGGGTCCGGGCCTGCCCTCTCCTCTTAAACAGAGGAAAATATTTAAAAAAAAAAAAAAAAAAAAAAAGCCACACAAGCGTCCTATAGTAAAAGCCAAATAAACCCATTTTAGGGGCAGGGTAGCACAACCCCCCCGCTCCGCACCCATTGCGGCTCCTTGGCTTTAGTGCTTGTACCTCCCCGGGAATTAAACTTTATTTCCCAAAGGGCGGAGAGACCAGGGCTCTCCTGCAGCGGCACCTTGTCCCGCGGGGGAGGGAGCGAGGCACGTCGGGGGGGGCACAGGGGGAGAGCGGCAGGAAAACCCGGGCTCCGCACCCTTCCCTTCCCCCGAGCCTTTTTGTTTTTTCTGCCTCCGCTCCTTTTTGAAGGGCTAAACCCGCCTCCCCCCGCGGCGGTCACCGTGCCGCGCTGGCAACCCTCAAACTCCAGTTTGCGAAGCCCCGTCCCTTGGAAGCGACACGACGCGACGGGACGGGGCTCGGGCCCCGCGCCGCGTCCATCCCGGCGGAGCCGGTTTCGGCTCTCCGCCCGTGCGAGCCCGCCGCGGGCTGGCCCGAGGCCGGAAAGGCTCCCGCCGCGGCCGGGGGCGGGAGGGTGCCCGCACCCGGCCCCGCCGGGCGCCGGTGGCCGGGAGCCCGGCGCGGGCGCTGAGCCCCCGGCGGAGGGGAGGGCTGCAGGGGGACCTCTGCTTCTGGGCTGCCCTCTCCCGCGGGCCCGCGGCCACCAGACTCAACCGCACGCTCCCGGGGTGACGCCGCAGCCCAACGACCCCCCGAAACGGCAAGAGAGTGCGAGAACCGTCTCCGCTTAACGGCTCCTTCTCGCCAGGCAGCAGGGAAAGGGCGGAGGAAAAGGCGTCTTCCCGCTTTCCTTCCCACCTCGTCCCACCCTGCGATAGAAAAGACTTTGCAAGGACAGGGGTGACGGACACACTGCGGCGTCCCAGGGAGGTAGAAGGAAGGAAAGTGGAGGAAGAGGAGAGGGGCAGCCCAGGGGCACAGAGCCCCGGGTCTCACCCGGCCGCTTCCACGACCATACGGCGTCTTCAAAGCATTTGATTTTAAGGGCTCCCTTATATCCAGTTTCAGGGGACAAGAAGGTGGCATTTCTGCATTTTGCAGCAGAGCCAAAGCAAAAAAACGAAAACAAAACACAAAAAAACCAACAAACAAACCACGATGTAAAACTGGAGCGCCGGGAGCAAACGCTTTTCCTTCGCCGTAGCGCAGCGGCTCGGATGCTCTCTACGCTGCCCCGCCACAGAGGGCATCCCTCTCGTACCAGTAAGAGACATAAGAGTGAATTAAAGCCAGGACCCCAAACCAGACCAAAAACCTGGTAGCGATGAAGAAAAAAAAAGTGGAGAATGCGTCAAATATAACAGAAAATTATTTTGTACATTCAGAGTTTATATTTGGAAAAACAAGAAAGGAGAGGAGGAATTAGATATTAAAAAAATAGCACTGAACAATAAAGCGGTAGCAGTGCCTCTACCACTACAAAACCACAACAACACACACACGTACACACGGAGGCTTAACAACACCAAACTCCCACCAACAGTGATGTGCACCTCAGTTTGCTGGTCTAGAGATACTGAATGCCTGAAGCACACCAAGGATAACTGAAAACATCTGCATGGCTTTAATGGGAACCCTCCAATCGAAAAAAAGCGGTTTCTCCCCGTGTCTGCGTTGGCACATCCCTGAGTCACGTTCTCACTCCTCTCCTTCAAAGTCAAAATTCCTAAACATGAAAACTGGGGGGAAAGAGGAGAGAAAAAAAGAAAAAGAGGCACAGTATCATCAGTAAGAGACCTGCTGGCTGCTGCCGATTCAGCCCCGCTCGTGGGACCACCCCGGCAGAGAGGAGCTGGCCACAACCTCGCTGCCTGTTCCCAGGGCCACGCCGGTTGCTTGGCATTGCCGGCCAAAGCACGGGAAAACCGTAGGCGCGCGCCATGGCTTGCAGAGGAGCGCAGCCACGTTCACAGGCAACCTGTTACCTTTTTCCTCCCCAAATTCAGGGTGTTTCCGTGTTCATAGTGAGAGCCTTCCACACCGTTGTTTTCGACATTTCGTCTGAGATATTAATCTCGGAAGGGTCAGTCCTGCAATAAATATTTCACACGGCAACCCGTGATTACGGGAACTGAGGCCACCAGGTGCATCAGCACGAGGAAGAGGGGGGCCCAGGGACTCAGAGCGCAGCATAAGCACGGGAGCTTTGGCTGGATGGGGAGTTTTGGGAGGCAAGCCTGAGGGCTGCAGGGCAACGGCTCCATGCAAAGGCTCTTGCTGGCGTTTAGCCCTGGAATGGGCTCTTAAGCCACTGCGGGTACAGATCGTGCCTGCAACTCCTCATTCTTAAGTATGAGGATCTCCAGCTGCCATAAAGTCACTGATGATGCAGGTTTTTGGGGTCAAACATGAGTTGTGCAGCCGCTCTGCTTGAGGTCAGAGTCCTGCACTCACCTCCTGTCTGTAAATTTGATTTTCCCACCAAGCTGATGGCTGGTTTCTAAGGGATGCTCAATAAAGTGGAGAAATTTGTGCCAAACACCTTCAAACTAATCTTGCCGGCGGTCCTGACACTTGGTGGGGCTTTACCTGTCACTGGTTTGCTTTGGGATATCCAAGTTGCTCGTCTTCCCCAGTTTCAGCTGAACTGAATTTGCAGCAGCCGCTTCCATCATCTTCTGGGACTCCTGACGTAGAAAAGGACAAATCAAGTTCTCTGTCTTTGATCAAAGCAGAGATAAACTAAACACCCAGAAAAAAAAAAAAAACAACCATCGCACGCTGCCCTCTCCTTCTGGCCTGGGGCAGCTTTAGCTGTTAGCGCAGCTGGGTGAAGGTCTTTCACTCCAAACATTTTTGGGGGGTTAAACACACCGTTATGAGCAAATCTTTCCATAATAATAATAATCTTTATAATAAAAAAGACTCATTTTAAAAGATTATACCTCTAGTCAAGCGTTAAGCTCACTGCCAATTTAGGGAAAAAAGTTAAAAAGCGGGATTCGGGCTATTGGGATCTATTTCTATTTAGTTTTGATGTTCCCACAACGTTTCAAGACAAGCTATGGTGGAAACAGGCAATCTCATAATCCAAGGGAGATGTCAAGCCCCAAGCACCCAGCAAGCGTTACCTCTTCTTCTTTGGCTTCATTTTTGGCATCATCCAACTTCTTCTTCTTGCTTTCTGGCATAAGGTCATCCAGAAAGCTGAGCTCTCGCTTCGAGAAGCAGAAATCCATCACTTTCCGGACAAAAACAAGAGCCAAAACCTTCACGAATAAGGAGGAAGATGCAGTGAGGCCAGAGATGAGGCTACACCTCGCGCCAACGCTGCAAACATCCCGACACCGAGCAGCACCGGCTCTTACCATCATGGGAAAGATGATGGCGGCACGGGACGCCTTGATGGCCCAGAGCAGGACGAGGCAGATCAGCTGGATCATGGTGAATAAATGCACCTTCCGCAAGGGCACGTGCCGCAGGTAGATAAAATCTGGCTGGTGCTTCGCTGGCATCCAAAACAGCTTCAAGCGATCGAAGAACTGCAAAATAAAGGCGGAAAAGTTGCCCCCTTGGGCACGCAGAAAGCTCCTGGCCTTGTTGAGATGCGGAGGGAGTTTTCAGGATCTCGCTTGCAATGAGAAATTCTGGATCCCACTGTGTTCCTGCTGGGAGCAGCACCCGCTTTGCCTTCATCCATCTATAAACCAACTTGCCTATGAGACCTGCCCACCAAAGAGCAGCTGTTCCACGTTATTCTATTATTAGCATTTCCTGGCCCACCGAATCCCCCAGCAAGGATTTCCACCAGTGGCACAGCCTTCCCTTTGCCCGGAATTCCCCCGTTTTCTCATAAAATCCCCGGGAGCAGGCATGCCGCATGCCATAAGAGAGTCCGTACCTGAATTCCTCTGAGCGATGACACACCCATGTAGAGAAAGACGCCATAAAGCACAGGCATTGGTATAAACTGAAAAAAAGAATGCCATCATTTATTTTTTTCAAATTACATTTTCAGCATTACCCCTCTCTTTTACAGGCACTGCCTAAAATTGCCTAAAGCTTTCCTGTTTCGACAGGGTTAGAGACGCGTCGCATTTTAACCGTTAGAGATTTTGCGCATGCGAGTGAGCTAACGCTCTGCTTCAGGCTGAACTTCTGAGTTCCGTTTCACCAGAATAATCGTATTTTCCAGAAAGGTTGGAGGAAAATGGGCGATTTCATCCATGCTACCACCCATCGCATTCTGTGACGGCAGAAAAACATTTCTACATATTCCTGTGGCAACACGCAAAAGCCACGTGCCTCCTTTTAGCCTAGAGATGCGATGACTTCGTGGGAGGAACACGCAAGGAAACCAAAAAACACGCAATGGGGACGATCGCAGCGTGTTTAGCTACTGGGAACGGCTGCGCTGGGGCATTTTGGGGAGCAAACTGCAACCAGTGAAGTGCTGCCCGTTTGAAAGAGAGCAGATGTAACGGGTCTGCATACATTTAGTCGTAACCCATAAATGCGGGTGGGCCTGAAAGACACCAGAAAATTAAAGCAGTTGTATCACTCGCTTGCCTTGAGCACACCAAACTGGAGTCTGAAGGGCTGGAAAGCATAACCGAGGCTGGTTCCCACCGTGGGGCAAGCCCCAAGGTTTGGTATCACCTCATCCTCTGCCCCACAACTACTCAGGCCTGGAGAGAGGGGATTTGGATAATGTCCAAAAAGGTTGTTGGGTGTTTTCCTCTTACCTTTAACACAGAAGTGAAGAAGACCGAGCAACCCATGAGCACAAAGATCATCAAGCCAGTGACTCTCTGCTCTCGTATCCCCAAAAACTTGCGTTGTTCTCCTGGAGCTGAGCAATTAGACTCCACTTTGAGGCTATTCACGTGGGTGATGGACAGGACGGTCGCAGCCACAAACCAGGGCAGCCCCATCACGGAGCACACCCCGAGCATCACGGCCACCATGAAAAGGTCCAGGTGGTACCCGCATCCTTTCTGCAGGGAGCAAGAGAAGAAACTAAGCATCCCACAGCACAAGAGCAAGGACAACGTCACAAGTCAGACTCAAACCCTACTTGAGCGCAAGTCAACTTCTTGACAATTTAAAACAAGAACTTGGAAACAAACTAGGATGTATCCAGCCTTTGCATAAGCACCTTGCGTGAAAATCTGGCAGGAGTTCAGACAAAGTGGATTTGGGGAGTTTGTGTGATAGGTACTTCTAAAAAAAAATTTCACTATTGTTTTTTCCATTCACAAAGAAATTTCTACCACTTTCAATTAAGATGTGACTCTGAGTTACCCCTGGCAGCGCATCAAAAAGCTTCGTTCCCCCCGCTGCTGCTGACATTTTAAAACAAAAACATAGTTCTATATTCCTCTAAGATTAATTTGCTCCTCCAAAAGATTGTTCAGCTGAACTCCCCTGTCGTTTGCTCCCTGTGTCATCATTCATCCAGAAGAGCATCCTGCGACACAGCCTGATGTTGTGCCAAAGCAATGCCTTCACAAAGCATTTGGAATAGGAGCTCCTCGCCGTACCTGCCGCCCGGAGCGGGTTACGGGTGTGGGTCATCTCTTGCAGCCGCTTACCTTCAGCCTGTGCTCCTTCCTGTTCACAATAACGGCAGTGATCTGCTGGTCCATGAATATCAAAATGGTGCAGAGCAGAGCTGGGATGAGCGCAGCCAACACCGTCCACCAAGGGTTGGGTCCTATGGGGTTGATGAACCACCCGCGGTCATCTCTGGTAGGCTGCAACAAAGCACACACACATCAGCATCATCTCCCAAGCCCAGCCGCTTCACTGGCTTTGATTTTCCCTTCCATCCCTGGGTCAGAACACCTCCCAGGCCCCGGCTTCACGTCACCCTGGGGTTCTGCAGCGCCAGCGTCCCCTTTGCAAGCACCTATTTGCAAGCAATAGATACTTCTCCTGCAGGTATCTGGTTTTGGGGCTGTCTTCTCATTTCCAGAGCGAAACAACGTACTTGGAGGTGGAAGAGGAGATGGTCACACTACCAGCTTCTCCTACAGACTCAGCCCTGTCCTGCCCTGGCATCAACCTTATGGAATCCCCAAGGGCTGAAAGCAGCTCCATGCCAAAACACCCCATTACCTTGAACATATGAGGGACGTGGAGCTTTGGTGATGGGATCCCAATCATGAAGTCAATAAGCACCATGATGACGATGGTGAGGAAAACAGCAAAGTCGCTTACTGTGGACCGCACCTGGGGCAAGAAACCAGAGCTGAAAGGGGCACCACGAATGGAGCTGTTACATGAGATGGAAAAGTTAGGGACATCAACAACATTAAGGCTGATTAACAAAATCCCACCACTCTGAGGACATATGGCCAAATCCCTTGGTTAGATACTGATGCTGTTTGTCCCTGTGAGATCTGGTGCCAGAGAATAAAAAAAGTTTAATTAGGTGGAAAAGGGTTGTCTTAATTCAAATCTTTAAAAAAAAAAAAAAGAAAAAATAAGGAAGCAGATGTCTGCCGCTACAGCTATACTCACAGCTAAAATGGGAATAAGGCACTGAGGCATCATTTCTTCCTCAAAAGGAAGAAACTGTGTCTTTTTCTATGGCAGCTCCTCATTTGAATCCACTTTCCCCTTGAGCACATAATGCACAGAAGGTGGAAAAAAAAAAAACCCACAACTTTGGAACACCTGATTTCCCACTGCCTGAGCACAGAAAAAAAAAAAAAATATCGCTCTGGGGTAGGTCACGAGGCAGGTGGGAAACACTACGATCACTTTGCACTCATGGAAATGAGGGACATCCAAGCTTGGCCTTCAAGGTCAAGGTTTCCCAGTTTGACCAAGTGGTGGAAAATACTGCTTAGTGCTCCGGGAGAGCCATTTTGAGAAATGAGTATGGAGACTGCTGCTGGCCACCATCTTCTACCTACTCTGGTTGGGAAGTAACGGCTGGTTTTAAACTTCTTCAATAAGCTCGACAGGACAAAGGTGGAGAAGAAGAGGATGCAGCACCAGAAGAGGACATTAGGCGTGTAGGGGCCATTGCGTCCACAGGCAGGTCCTTGAAACTCTCCATGCAAATACCGACATTCCTGGAGAAACAGAGTGTCAGGACACAAAGGCAGTGCACATGCAGCAAGGAAACCTCGGATAAGGGTGTTTGAGCATCTTGGTCCATGATCCATGACCTTGTAACTGCCGCTGCCAACGGAGATTTATACTTAGCGAGCGGCAGCAGCTGAACAAGTGACACATCGAACTACACAGAGGAGAGCGGAAAGATGAGATGCGCTGGGACACCATACCACAGACCCACGGCACATCCGCCACTTGAACGGCGGCTCACTGTGGCTGAAGACGATGCCAGAGGGGGAGGAAACACGGGAAACTCTTGGGGATAGAGAAAGTGGGAACAGGGAAGGAGGGCTACGGTCACCACGATAGGAAAGTCGAAGAGACAAGCCGTCCCTTCCCGGTAGGGGCTCACAGGACATGTCCATAAGACGTCCATAAGACGTCCATAAGAGCATCCCGCCCTGTGCCTGAGCTCTGCTTCCAGCACCAGCAGCCCGAGAGGCTGCTCAGACATGCAAATTTATGCGTGTACCTACAGACAGTGCTGAGTCAGCAAGCAAGGCCTGGAGTTATTAGGAATCAATTAAGGAAGCCAATTACTACCTTCAAGCATGACCTTAAGTCCTCCAACGGCTACAACAATCCAACAACCCACTCAGCCTTGCTCCTGGTCAGAAATACTGTCCTGCAGCAGGGCTGGGGAGGACAGTTATTACCCACAACGTTGGGGACAAGGTGGACTCTCCTTCCCAGGACCAAGCAGGTTAAAACCAACCATCAGATTTAAGCAACGACTTTTCAGAGCAGCACTAGCACAGTTTGAAGCCCATCAGCACCTGAACGGCTCTGACTTTCGCAGCACGGGAAAGCCCCTGGACCCCGTGGCCACAGCTCAGGGCACTTACAGTCACCGTGAGGTTTTCCCAGGCGATGCCAGACACGTTGATCTTGTTGCTCTCCCAGAAACGCAGGGTTTCGTTGCTGGGATGGGTTGGTGCCTCACACTTACAGCTGGGAGGAGAGAAGCCAAGACAGGGGTAAGGGAAAGGCGATGGAGGTGCAGCCCTGAGCTCCTGCCAAGGGGCAGCGACATTTTAGGAGGAAAAAAAAACCCACTAGTAGATGGTGAGGAAGTCGAGCTTGCTGTGCATGTGCACAGGGTAGATCTCTCGCAGGTGACTCAGCTTCTCTAGAGCCTCGTAGATGAAGATGATGCAGATGAGGGAGGCAAAGGCTTCTTCGGTGAAGCGGGTGATGTAGCACACCAAACAGCTGGCATCGGTGGCCACCAGCACTATGCAGAAGAAGGCGGTCCACAGCCCGATGCACGCCCGCAGAGAGAGATAGGAGAGCGTGTACTCCCTGGGAAACCAAAATAAAACGAAGGGTGGAAAG
Organism: Phaethon aethereus; assembly: GCF_964289735.1. NCBI lineage: Eukaryota > Metazoa > Chordata > Aves > Phaethontiformes > Phaethontidae > Phaethon > Phaethon aethereus. The sequence goes on from NC_138605.1 coordinate 1,333,386, forward strand.
GCCAGCGAGAGGCTGCGAGCCATGCCTGCCTCCAGGGAAAAACCGGAGCAATTTAGGAGCACATCAAGGCTGCGGATGATAAATGCAGTTTCCACGTACTACTACAGACAGCCTCAGGGTCCCACGGCGCAGGGCGTGGACCCACAGGAGGAGAGGCCAATTATTTAATTATCGTTATTTAGCAGTTATCTTGTGTTAAAGCCTTGGAGGCTAATTGAAGTCAGATCCCTGTTGTGGAAGGTGGTGTTCTCCCACATCCCAGCTGGTTTTGTGCCCGGTCACATGCTACCAGCTAGTTGGGGCTTAATAATAAATTTAATTGCAATAAGGGTGGTTCATGTCACATCAAAGTCATCACAACAAAAGGACTGTCATGGAAAATACCCATTTTGCCCTAAAAGCTCTTACTTTTTCAATAAAATCATCAAATGTCAAAATATTTCAGCAGAAAACTGTTTGGATACTTGGGCAAAATATATTTCCACTCCCAGCAAAAATCAGGCTAAAAAGCGCCTGGTTTTGTACTCAGAGGGAAGCAGATCTTCCCTCCTTCCCAAATCAGAGCAATTTGTCTCATCTTCCTCGTGCAGCCCATCTTGGGCATCCACATCCTTGTGGTGTCTCTTCCTCCTGCTGCTTCAATTTAACTCTAAAAACCCCAGATAACCCATTCATCCTTCAGAGGCCAAGGGCTTTTGCACCATCACATCCTAAAGCACAGCGTGCAGTGTCTGTGACACAGAAAACAACTTAAATCTAACAACTACCACTAAGAAAAATAAAAGAAAAATATCTTTTCTCCATCACTGCCGCCTTCTGAAGGCTTTCGCAGCGCTCTGCCGCGGCAGCCAGCCTTACTTGCAGAATTTGTAGAGGATCTTCTCGAACACAAGGACAGGTCCGGTGCTGCCAAGGATGGTGAGAGGTTGGCCAGCAAAGAGGGAATATACCACGCCAGTCATGGACGCACCCAGCAGCGACTCCATGGCACTCTGTCCGGGGAAGAGAGGCAGCAGTGAGGAAATAAATTAGGGGGGAAAAAAAGAAACAAAGCAAATTCACTGCAGTGAGGACTTTTACATGAGTTTTATCCTCCCCCGTGTCTCCCACCAGGGAGAGGTGCTCACTATGTGGTTGTTGGTCGCCTCCCCCAGCAGCCCCCCAAAGGTGATGACGGGCGACATGCAGGCACAGTAGAGGAAGAGGAAGGATGCCAGACACTGCAGGCTCAGGCCGTCCCGAAAGTCACTCCAGAACCACGGGGCTTTCCGCTTCACATCCAGGATCAAACCTCCAAAGAGCCTGGAGGAAGGAAGGAAGGAAAAAAAAATAGACTGTTCTCCTGGAAGACCACATTGACCCAGTAGAAACTGGGGCACACAAAAAAAACCCTCAAGAAAGAGAAAAAGGACCTAACCTGAGAGCCCACCCCCTCTTGTTGCAACACTCCCCTGCTCTGCGCAGCAGCAGAGCTCTACCTGGAGGAGCTTACGCATCTGCTTCCACCCCAAACCCAGAAAACCTGTGTGCAGCGATGCTGGGGCTGAGCCCAGCTGCCCAGATCTCCCACCTGCCCAGCCCAGGGGACCAAGCTGGTAATGTGGAGCCCCTGCGCTGAACCAACGAAGCCCAAAAACCTGCTAGAAGGGAAGGTGCATGCTCAGATTTGAGAGGCAAACAGAAAAAAAGAAAAAACAAACTATTAAAGCTCACACCTTCCCGTCCGCTCCAGTTCAGGACCGCTGTGTTTCTCTGGCTTGCTGTGAGAAGCTCTGTCATCAAGAGCTCCTGGCATCTTCCTTTTTTCCTGTCAAAATGGAAATAATAAGATTTGTAACCACTGGCTGCTTTTGTTTCTGGTCTGGGTATGTGACTGTGTCAAACCGGGATCTTGTGAATCTGGGACCCTGAACAGCACCCTCAGCCGTCTGCCACCCTGCCCGTCCCCCTCGCGCCTCCCTCTGCCGCCGCACCCACCTGCGAAGGGACGTTTTTCGGGGGCTCGATTCGGATCGATGGATCCCACTCTCCGGGTGGCAAGACCGTGACCTGATCCAGGAACTCGTCAATGCCGGCCACGAGGTCAGCCCGGTTCTTGGCTTTATAGGCAACATCATGGAAAACCTGCAATAGGAGACAACCTGGTGAGAGGACAACCCATCTTGGATGCCCTAACCAGTGCAACAAGCTCTTGACTAAATGCAAGATAATTTTCCCGAAATTTCCTGCTGGAAATGGCAGGAAATATTCCCCCAAAATGAAAAATCTGTGCATCGTGGTTATCTGTAATCGTCTCCACGGGGCTCCTGTCCCCCATGGCACAGCGTAGCCTTTTGCCTAAAGAGGAGAGGACTTGCTGCCTGTGGCAATGCCACCCCTGGGGACAGCGTGGTGGGGACCCCAGGGTTAAGGGCAGGATACAGCCTGGGTGGGATTTCAGCTTCGGGGATGTGGGGTGATGCAAATCCGCACGTTTGCTCTGGGGTGCGAACGAGGAGCGGGCTATTTGGAGAGCCACGGGCAGCTGGGAAAGCAAATCCTCTTCCTCACTACTACAGAGACAGGGGGAGGTGAAGAAAGCCAAAAACGACCCGGAGATATCTCTTATCTTGTCACACCTCATCCGTCATTATAGTAGCCATGGACCTGCCGATCTCATGGTACTGATGGGCTTTTCCTTCTGGTCCGAGCAAAACAAACAGGAACCTGGGCAAGAAAAACAAAATGAGAGACGGACAATGCTCAAAGGGCACCCAAGGAAATCCCCAGGAGCTCCCAGCCCAGAGCACTGCTCGAGAGGGGACGCATAAGCTCACTGACTCCAGTGGTGAATTTGAAATTCATCAAAACCAATTGCCAATATAATTTTTGGGCCAACTTTCATTAAAATTGGTCAATGGGTTTAAAAGATAGGGCAGGGAAGGGAGAAACGAAGGCGAGGAGATGTGAGTGGGAGAAACGTGCTTGCTCCCACTGGCCTTGTTCCCTTGGGACACCAAACTGACGCATGCAATTTGATGCTGTTTTGTCGGCTTTTTTTTTTAAGTAAGAAGCTCGTGCTCCTCATTCAGACCTTGTTGGGAGAGGAACTTCCGTCATGCCCGAGAGGAGGACAGCCGGGGTCAGGCGGACAAATGCCATGATGGGCTGGTGAAGGAAATCCAGCTCTCCTACGAGCACGTTGGACGCTTCAGCCCCCGTGGGAATTTTCTTCATGAAGTGCAGCTCCGCCTGGGCATGGCAAGAGATTTTTGGGCAATTACACCAAAAGCAAAGCCCCCAGCACTCTGCAGCACACTCTGCAGCCAAGCTTGCAGGAGCAAATCTGGCCCTAAGGCCGTAAGAAAGCTACGAGTGTCTCACCTTGCTTAAATCCATTGCGTTGGTCTCATGGTTCACCCCATTTTTAGCTTCTGCGGTGGTGGGAGAAGGATGAGGGGTGAGCGTTTGGGCTGGTGGGAAAAAGACAGACACTCAGGAAGACAGACGAAGAGCAACTGGGACGCTTCTCCTTTGCCAGGACAAGTCTAACGGGGCCAAAGCCCTGCAGAAGCCTTCACCTGGTGCCGCAGCCCTGCAGGAACCCTCACCTGGCTTGTCGAGGACGTGCGGCTCTGACTGCTTCTTGCTCACGTCAGCAAAGGAGCGGACAATGGGAAGAAGGTTGTTTCTTCTCTTCTCGTTCTGATGGTGATGCTTCTTCAAAAGAACTTCTCGAACTTTGGCCCGCATGCTCTCATCAAACTCCGTGGACTGTTCTTGCTGGCCCAGGACCATATCTGGGGATGACAAAGAGAAACGAAGGCGTGAGAGCAGAACCGCCCCCGAGCCCCGACCCCTGAAGCCCCCGGGGAAGGCTGCGCCACGCAGGATAACCCAACGCAGGCTCAGCCTTGCTTAGCAAGACATTTTAATACAGTTCAGCCTTTGCGGCGAAAGCAAGAATTTTCGTTTGCTAAAAGCCATCACGAAAGTGCTTATTCATCACTCCACTAAGATAATTATTTCCCATTCTAAATAATGCAATTTTCTTGCCTGATCTGGCCTTTCTGTCTTACTCTACACATTTAACCGAATTACAAGCAATCTATAGCACAGCCTTTCCCAGACTTTCCTTGGCCGATCAACTGCAATTTGCTGAGCCTAGGGAGAAATGTGCTAAGAATGGCCCCGACTCCTCCAGCTCTTGAAAGGGCTGAATGGAGACCTGCCAGTCAAAGATAATTTCTCCAAAGCTGCTTTTTCAATTAACTTCAATTACCTTCCCCACAGAAATACACTGCTTGGTCATCTGCCAGATAAACTCTGCCTTTAAAACTCCTAAATCCCGGATGTTAAGGCAAAAGAAAAAAAAAGAATGTGAGGAAATGGCTTGTAATAAATAGTTCATTCAAGGAGGTTCAGCTCTTATGCAGACTCCGTAACTCCACGAGCAGCCTGCTAAGCCCTGACACACACTCCTTTTTGTCTGGGAATATTCTCTAATCGCCTCTCTAACCCCACAAATCGCTTTCAGAAGGATCCCACATTGGAAGCAAAAGCTGGGGCGACCGTTGTAGGCACCGGGAGCCTACATCCAAAACCAACGCACGACTTAACAAGACAGCGGGACTTCTGGAAAAGGATCTGCCTTTGGGTTTGCCTCGGGAGCGAAGGGCACCCGCAGCAAACCGAGCTCGGCTGTTGCCCGGGGGATGCGGCGCCCACGGTACCTGCGATCTCTTCGATGCTGTTGGCACAAACGTCCAGCAGCACCGTGCCATTGATGATGCAGCTCCTCAGCTCAAAGAGACTGTGCAAGGACAGCGTGGCCACGTAGGGCTTGCTCCAGCGCTCGCCGCCGTCTTCCACATCCTCCTCAAACTTCAGCCACCTGCGGACATCGGCTGCGATCAGCCTCATCGCAAGAAAACAGCCCCAGCTCTGCAACCCCACCAACAGAGCCGCGGGGTAGCAGCGGGAGAAGGCTCCTCGCATCAGCACCTGCAGCTGCAGAAGCCTCATGTCCCGGAGAGCGGAAAGCAGAGCCCAAGGGCTTTACCTTGCCGTTTCCTTCCACTCAGCATCTTCACCCTCTTTCACGCAGATCTCATCCAGCTCAGTGAACAAGTCGTGGGGAACGTGCTGCTCGTCCTCCTCGGTCCCGAGGATGAACTGCACCCGCTGGGACGGGGTGTCTGGCGGCAGAAGGCAAAGCCCCATTCTGTTACCGCGCTTGAACCAGCCCGTCACCATCACATGCAAAGCTGGCGTCGCATTGGCACTGCTTCAGCCGTAAATATCGGGCTGGCCCCTCTCCCCGGCGTCTGTCCGGGTTTGCACAGAGCCATGGAGAAGGAGACGCATCTATTCCACCCTTGCATAAGGATGGGCAGCTTTCCTTCCCCACATTTCCGTTTTTAAAGCCAGGATCCCTCTAGGGCAGGCGAGCCTAAATCCAGCACGCGTTTTATCGCCTTAAAAAAAAAAAACTGAGAGAAGTTTGGCAAAAGCGGGTCATGCTAAATAATGCCGCTTCCCCTCAGAAGAACAGCAAGTCTCTCAAACTAGCCACATGGACCTGCCTACCCCAGCGCCCGCGTAGCCCCCAGGAGTTCAGCAAACGCTGCGGCGGGACTTACAGTGGTAGCCCTGCTCCGTCGGGGCAGGGTCCTTCTCCCGTTCCCGCTTCCGATGCTTCTGGCTGTGGGGTCGGTGATGCCGGTGGCTCTGCCTCACCAGGGGCATCCGAACGCCCACGTACAGGGTCCGGTGGCCTGCGAACAAGTGGCATCTGCAGCGCGCTCGGTATCGCGGAGATGGTCGAGGCAGATGCTACAATTAAACCAGTGCAGCCACCCCAGGAGGAAGGACCACCTTCCCTTCATTTTATTTGCACTGGATCCCTGAACGTCACAGACCTGTTCTTTTTTCCAAGCCTATTTTACTCAAGCTTTGCAGCAAGAGAGCAACAACAAGTGATGGCTCCGGGTCATCTAAAAGTGCCCTGAAAGTATTGAACCTCTTCTCAAATTCCAGCTTCCGCTGGACAACACTCAGACTTGCTCGTTAAGCAGCGACAGAGGTAATTATTTTTAAAATCTTTGTATGGCACAAGGCGACAAGAGAAGATCAAATCAGTCCCATGATAATGAACTCCAGAACAAAAAAAAAAAAAAAAAATCACAGCCCCACGTCTGCAGCCGGCAAATTATTCTCCTGACCTCTCCAAGCCAGGAGCAGCCTCTGCGAGAAAACAAGCAGCGAGTTACACAGCCCCGCAGCTAAAGCTCACGCCACGGCCCCTGCGGGGCCTTCTCCCCTCTGTTTAAAAGCCATAATATTAAAAAACGTGAAAATAACTACGCTTATTTATTTAGAAGCACGCCACGTTTTGCTGCACGCGATGCGACACCGCGCAAGTCCCCACGTCGTAGGGGCTTTGTGCAACGGGAGCAGGCGCCGGGCCGGTGGCCGCTCTCCCAGGATCCCGGCACAGACTCACCTTCCAGCTCCTCCTTCTCATAGTGAATATTGACAACGTTGCTCGTTCTTCCCTGGTCGATCACTGCCTCTTCGTCATGCCTCTGTTCGGGAGTGAGAAGAAGGAGAAAAGTTGGGGCTGGGTGTGTAGAGCATCCTCGCAGCCACCATGCACCCCTGCACCCACGTGAGCCCACGAGCATCACGCCTCTGCGCGCCTCCTCCTCCCGGCACGGCCCTGAAAACGCAGACTTGTAGGAGGTTTGTCTTCTCGGACCCAAATAAAACAGCCCGTAACATCACCTGTATTGTATACAATGTGAGTCTGGAAGTATTTACTACAGGAAGAGAGAGCTGAGCGTTTCAGACAAAAAAAAAAAAAATATCCTGCTTTGTTCTTTTTGTTCTTGTGGTTCCTTTCTAAAAAGGAAAAAAAAAAGGGGGGGGGGGGATTTCCAAACTGGAAAAAAAATAAAACAAAACTGCACTTTTGATCACAGCAAGTTTCAATTTCCAGACGTGATACTTGCAGGACTCACTAGATGGCACTTGGCCACAGGACATGGCCACCACCAACCTCCAGAGGCCCTCAAGAACCTGCAAGGGCTTCGTCCTCAGCCCAACCAGGCTCAGGCTTCCCTTGGTGCAAGCGCGCTTTCCCCAGAAAACGTGATTCTTCTCCTTGCAAAAGCCAATGGCTGAGAGCTAGTGCCCTCCTCGGCTGAAATACCTCTGCCAGCGCTGCACGAAGAGCGTTTGTGCCTTAAAAGCCGCAGGAGAACTACGGGAGCAAAGAGAAATAAGCCTTTTTGCTTCTCTTTTCCCCTTGCCACCGGGGCTGGGGAGGGGGTTACCGGGATTACTGCGTTCAAGGAAATAAAAACCCAACCACGTCTCGCGCTCAAGTCGCAACTGCGGCTTGAAGAAGGGCCTCCTGGAAACACTTGATATTTTTTTTCCCCTCTTTAGGCTGCACTTTGTCTTTTAATTGTTTTACAGGTCTTAAATACTAAAGAAAACACATCACCGCCGGTCGGTTTCTCCTTCCACGCCTGCATGGACAGTAACCCAAGAAAACCAAAATCCGTTCACCCATGTGAAGAAAAGCTCTGTAATGCCCAAACACCCTTTAGTTTCCATCAGTTTCCAAATTATTCCTGCATTAAAAGCACACGGGCGAAGGTTTGGGACTACTGAATTGCTGAGGGTCGTCTCTGCAAGCCCGTCGCTGTCATCACAGCGACCAAAAACTGTTCAAACCCCAAAAACACACCGAGGCTCACACCCAGCTGCTTGGTTGCTGAAACCGAAGTTTGAAGGAGAGCGAAACACCAAGACCGGGGGAACCGGCAGGGCTGTCGGGCCAAGTTCAAGAAGCGAGAGCTACGCCGTGCACTCGGAAACAGCCCAGAACAACCCCAGCTGTAATTTTCGGGTAAAACTTCAAATGCCGAACTGGCAGTGACGACGCATTAACCATAAGGACTTATTAAAAAAATTGAGAATAAATAACGTGTTATGATTTAAGCTGCAAACACTAACGTGAAATCTGCTTTTTAATCCGCCGGGTTCCCGCTTTGACCGCACGGCATCACCTGCCGCCGCACGGCAGCGGCGCTCGGGAAAGCGCGCGCCTCCCGGCCACCAGTTAATTTGACGAGCGAGAGGAACAAACGCTCCTGCCTGGAAATGAGTTTGCTGGTCCCCGAGTACTAATTTCCGAGCCGACTTGTTGCTGCCTCCCCACCAGCTCCCAGGACTCGCCCACGTTACCCAGCAGCCGGATTATCACGCGCCCGTGGCTTTCCCGTCCTCTCTCCGACGACAGCCTCCGCCACCCTCTGTCCCTTCTTAGCAACACATCCTGCTCCCCTCCGGATTTGCCCAAAAAAAAAAAAAAAAAAGACAACCCAAACCCCAACCCCAACCTCGGAAAAGGCAGGGATGAAAGGGCTTAATAAAATTGCAATTTAAATAAAATCGTCGTTTAAATAAAATCGCAATTTAAATAAAATCGCAATTTAAATAAAATCGCAATTTAAATAAAATCGCAGGCTTGAGCACGCAACGTGGGTGTCGGAGCGGGAATAAACGGAGCGATTTGGGAGCCACAGCTTTCAAACGCCCTGCGGGCGACACGGGGAAAGTTTCCTTCTCTCTCAGGAACCGCTTTGCCTCCGTGCTCCGACCAGCGACGCTAAACCTGCCCCAGGAGCCCCCCCCGGCGCAAAGCATCTCCCCTGCCCGTCCCCCCGCGTGTCGGGGCGATGCCGCCGGGAGCCGGGGGAGCGTTTCCCCACCGCTTGGGCGATGCTCAGCCCCTCGGCAGAGCCCCGGCCGCGCTACCTGTAACTCCTCCAGCAGCGTCATTTTGTAACCCCCATTCTGGTTCATCCTCACGTCGGTCACCAGTTTTTGGGGATAACTGAACCCCCGGCTCAGCCGGGGACCCCGGGACACCGGGCAGCCCTCACCGAGGGGAGCTCCGTGGCACCCAGCGCGCACCAACTCAAGGGATGCACGAAGTGACCGTTATGGAATCGGAATCTGTGATGCAGATCCAGGCAGTTATTTAAAGCCACGCACCCCAAAACTCTTCCCACTTGGAAAACTTACTGGACGGGGAGAAATCAGCTCAGTTTTGAGCAAAAATTATCCAGAATGGAGAAAAGGGGTGAAAACGTCGCATCCTGCCCGGGGCGAAAGGCATAAGCGGTGTTTGCGTGTATTTAAAAGCAAAAGCTGCCAAAATTACAAACGAGGTGCAAACGGTTGGGAAAAGAAACGTAACGGGCTGCACTGATCTGCAAAAAATCACGGCGTTTCAGGTCTCGCTTCGGCACGGCCTCCAGCCCTTTGGTGCTTGAATAAATCCTCGTTAGCCGGACCAAGTCCTAGCACGGTACGGAAACGTCCAGATAAGCGACATTTTTTACTCTCCTTGCTTCCTCTAGCTATCTCCAGTCCTACTTTATTTTCCAAGCCAAGCTCATCTGTCATTTCCATCCTACAAATTCGTTTGCTCTAACGAACTTCCTCCCCAGAGCCGCTCAGCACAAAGGTTAACTGCCCGGCTTGCCCTGAAAGGCGACACGGGGTGTAAAATAACACGGCGAAGGAAGGTGACACCGAGGCTTAATCAGTAAAAATCCCGTCGTGATCCAAGCTCGGCTCCCCACTGCTTTTTTATTATTTAGCATTAAAGCTTCAGGAGCAAAAAAAGGAGGAAACGGGACAAGTGGGCACCTCCGGGTCTGCAGCAAGGTGCTCCAAGCATCCCGTCGCCCTTCCCCGGCCTTCGCAGCCTCCCTGAAATCGCGGCAAGCCGCGCACGGAGACGCCGCCGAAGGGAACGGCCCCGCTCAAAAACTCACTTGGTCCTGGTTAGGCCACTGAAACGGGCTTGGCGTGGTTATTTCATCGAGGCAGTTATTGGAGGAGTTACGGATTTACTAGAGCTGCGGGGCTGTGGACCCGCGGGCTCAGGACGGGATGGAGCAGGAAGGGGAGATGCCTCTGGGAAACGAATTATCCCATCCCAGGACGGGTACCAGCACTCGCAGATGCTTTGCTTTCCCTTTCTGCTGTTCCGCTGCCGCCAGGTGCCTGGAACACATCAAATCGTCTAAACGAGGCTGGGAGAGGGGATGTCGAGCTTCGCATCGCTCACTTTTGTTTTGGAGCAGCCAGAGTCGTTCCACTTCACTGTTTTCTAAGCGCAAAGCTCCGGCTGGCTGCTTCGACGCTGGTTTTTTGGGGAGGCTGAAAGTAATTATTGCTTATAAAAATGAAATCAGAAATCGCTGGAGCAAAGGAGGAAAGCCCGTTTCGACACGGCTGCGGTGAACCCCTTCGTGTCACGAGCTCGGTGCATCCTCTCCCCACGTCCATCTCAAGAAAATTTCTGCAAATTATTATTTTGCTGCAATTTTTTCTGTCCCAGCAGGAGAGAGAGGGATTCTCGAGGGTCCTGCCTCAGTTTACCTGTCTCAGTGCAACTCCTCTGGTTAAGAAAGAAAAACCTTTCCCTGGGGAAGCTTTGATGTAATCCAGGATGAGGAAAAGCACAAAGCCCAGGTTCAGGTCCGGCTTTGAGTCCTGGAGCCGGGGTGGGCCGAAAGCATCACACGAGCAGGCAAACCTCGCGTCCCGGACCCCTCGTCCTGTCACACACGAGCAGGACCGGCCACCGGCAGTGGGAGGGAAGATTAATGTAATTAATCTCATCCAAAGTGTAATTAGTAACACTGATCCCAGTCTTATTATAGGATGGGGGTAACAGGGGCCAAACTGGGGGGCTGCTTTGGTGGTGGAGCACCCTCTCCATCTCCATCCCACCCGGACGAAGCCACTGTCCCTGCGGTTCCCTCCTTGGCTATCGTGGGGGTCAGCACCGTCCCCCCGCGGGGTCCCCTCTGGCTCCTGGGCCAGGGTTTGAACTGTGATGGGGGCTGGACCTGGGTGCTTGCAACGGGAGGGGACAGGTCTTCGGACCCCCAAAGTGGGGCTGCGAGGGGGGACGCAGGTCACAGCCGAGCACCAGCGGGACGTGACCGTCATCCGCCGCTGGGGGAGATGTCAATTCCCTTCACTCTTTCCCATGAGCTGTCATTTCAGGGCAGATTAATTCACTCCCCACCCCTCGTTTGCCACCAAGAGCGGCTGCTCCAAGCCGGGTCCCATGGGTGCGGCGGGGGGTTGGACAGGCCCTCCCCAGGACAAGGAGATGCTGAAAGTGGGGGGACCACCCAGCTGCCTCCTGCCCGCACCCCAGCACCGGGCACATCCGTGCAAGCACCTGGTGGGGACAAAAGCTGAGCCCCCCCGCCGCTGACGGGGTGTTGTGGGCTCTGTGGGGACAGCGGCCCTTGTCCCCCCTCCGAAGGGCCACATCACCGGGGGGTCACACCTAGATGAGGAGGAGGGGACAACGGGGGCCCAGCGGGGAGCCCCCCCAACAGGCACCGTGCAGGTGCCTTCCCCCCTCCTCACATCCCTCCTGCACCCACCTTGAGCACCCCTCGCCCCCCCGTTTGCGCCCCCGCCCCTCCGCCTTGCAGACACCTTGCGGCCCCCTCCAGAGGCCTGGCACCCCCTTGCACGTCCCCGGCACCCCATTTTACAGACACCTACCACCCCCCTTATCCCCCCCACCTTGCAGATGCCCTTCAGCCCCCTTTGCACGCCCCTTACAGCCCCCCCACGCACCCCCCCTTGCAGATGCCTTGCCTCCCCCATGCACCCCCGCCCCCCGGCCCCCCCCGCCATCGGAAATGCCGCAGTGAGCAGCCACCGAGCATCCTCCGGCCTCGCCGGCGGCACGGCCCGCCCGGGGGGACCGGGCACCCCCCGCTGCCGCTGCCCCCCACCTGGTAGCTGAGGATCCCGTCGGGCTCGTTGCTGCCGGCGGGCATGGCTGGGCCGGGGGGGCCGGGCCGCCCCCCGGGGCTGGGGCCAGGGGGGCCGCAGCCGGCTGCAGCCCCGGTGCCGCTCACACCGGCTCCACCATCGCCGGGGCCGGGGCCAAACCCCGCCCAGGCCGGGAGGAGGCGGCGGGCGGAGGCTGGGCCGGGGGGGCTCGGGGGGCAGCGCCCGGCGGGGGCACCGCGGCCCCGCTTCGGCAGCCCCCCCCCGCCCCCAGCATCACCCACCTCCCTCCATCCCCTCCAGAGCCACCCCCCCGGTCCCCTCCCGCATCACCCCACAATCCCCCTCCAGGGTCACCTCTCTGACCCCCCCCCAGCATCACCCCTGACCCCCCCAGCAGCACCCCTGTTCCTCCCCAGAATCACGCCCATCTCCCCTCCAATGTCCCCCTCCCATCATCACCCCTAACCCCTCCCAGCATCACCCCTGATCCCCTCCATCATCACCCCATCTCCCCTCCAATGTCACTCCCCCCAGCATCACCCCCAGATTCCCCCCCATCTCCCCCCAGCACCCTCTTGGCCTCCTCCAGCATCCTCCCACCCGCCCACCACCCCAAGCTGCAGCCCCCCACACCTCCCACTCCAGCTCAGGGCAAACCCGGCCCTGTGCCCCCCCAAAGACCCCACTGCCCCAGCAGGAAAGGGCCAAAATCAGGAGGGGGAATGGATGTTTCCCCCTCCGACGGGCATTTTACAAAAGGTCTTGGCAAACACTTGAAACGCTGCTTGTGCCCCGAGCGGTTGACAGCTCTGGTCGGGCTCGGTCGCTCCAATTTTGTGTCCTGACAACCCCAAAAGCATTTATTATTTTCAGGAGAAACTGAGCTCAAACCCACCCTTCAATCCCTCACGTGGGGGAGCGGCAGCAAGGCTCGCCCCACCGCCGCCATCGCCCCCGCAGCCCTTCCCGCTAGCCCCAGTTGCCTGGTTTTCTCCGAGAAAGGCCTTTGGCAAAAATCTTAAACAAAACATAAAATCCCCTCCCAAAACCACCAGCCCAAGATATTGCCGTCGGCTAAAACTCTTCTAATGACAATACTTGAAAATTATTGGAATTGCTTGAAAATGTGCATCTTCCAGTTTCAGACTCCTTCAGCTCACGTCTAAACGCGATGGGATCAAGAAACATTTCTATTAATGGGGGATGAAAATAGAGGGTCAGTTATTAATTAACAGAGCCATTAGCGATGTCCCATCCTTGCTGGTGGCACCGATGAGTTCCTGCTCCAGCTGTGGGGGGAGACGATCCCCGTTTCCCTTATTCCTGATGATGATTCCCAGAGCAATCAAGAGACCCAGGACAAGTGCTGTAGTCGGAGTTTTTCCTTCAAGAAATATTGATCCTGCTGCAGGACATTGGAATTATTCATCACTCTCCCCTTAAGGGGATTAAATCTCCTCCTCCTGCCCCGTGGGATCGATGTTTCTTTTGGCTCCTCTGAAAATGTGGCCCCGAAAGAGCCTGATATTGGAGTTTGGGGGTGTTCATACATGGTTCGGTGTGCTTGCGTCTGTGCGCGCGCGCGTGCATCGGCGTGCGCGCATCGTCAGGACACCCACGCTCCCCCCAGCACCTGGGCAGCCCCTTCTCCCTCGCCATATCCCAGGCTCCTTAATTAGAAAGCTCAACAACTGAACATTTTCCACCCAAATCTGGTTTTCAGCTGCATTTTTGCTGGCTCGGTTTTCACTAGGAGCGTTATTGCCGGCTCCAGCTTTTTTTAAGCCTTCGGTTTGAAAACAAGAACCGAGGGAGGAGGCACATAGTCCCGTGCTTGCCCGATGCACACGCCCAGCAGCAAGAATTAAAGCAGGTTTAATCCAGTCTTGATTTTCCAATTGCTCCTTACGGGAAACTGCCCTCACCCAGCTCCTTTCTTTTCCGGAATGACACCCACCGGTGAGCCGAACCTGGGCAAAAACAATAACACGCCACCCACTCTCCGCGGTTAAGACAAGCACCCTATACTTAAGGTTATTTAGGAAGCAGAGGCACGTTCATGCCAATGGAAAGTGCTGGATTAAAAAAAGAAGCTCCTGTGTCATTGTGGACCATCTGGCTGGGAAGGGGGTGACTAATTGCACTGTACAACATGACATCTAAAAATATAACGAAACACGTTGAGAAAGGCCAAGCAGCGAAGTTAGTTCGTTGAACTTCAAGTGCTCGACCACCTTGAGTCACCAGGGATGGAGCATCAGGCCAAAATTTCATCACAGGTGACCCCAAACGTGCCCGGTGTGATTTTTCGCATCGTTTTTGGCAATATGGTGCCTCACACAGCGCAGCTGCCTCGGCGCGGCCGCTCGTGGAAACCAGCGCTGTGCCACGGTTGCTTTGACTCTTGAGAAAAGCCATCTGTGCTTGCGATTTTTAAATTAAATTTACCGGACGTGCTCTCAAAGCAAGAAGAACCGGGCTGGTTTTCTTCCTTCCGGCAAATTCTGGAGGGCTGTTACAATTTTATACCAAATAAATTTATGGCTCTTCTTGCTCCAGTTTGCTTTCCGATCTGGCGCTTCCAGTAATGCAGCACACTGGGAAACTATTTATTTCCAGGCCCTACAGAAGAGCACAAAACACTATAAAATCATGCCACCACCTAAGTAATTTGAGGAGCTACAGGAGGAAACGTGGAGTTGGAGATGCCAACGGGAAAGTTGCACCGTGACGTGAGAAAACCCACTACAACCCTCAGTGAAATAAAGGTCCTGCGCAGGGCAGAAAGCAGCTCCAGTATCCGTGCAGACGGAGGAACCAAGCTCAAAGCTGTGGCTCTGAGGAAAGCAGTTGTAGGGTTTGTCGTGGAAGACGGTCCTCGGAGAAACGGCTTCGGCCCCCACGAAGCCCAGGGCAGTGCCATCAGCCCCGCGCCCGGCCCCGTGCACATCAGTCCCTGCCTCTCTGCAAGGACAAGGACCTCGGGACTCACGGACGTTTGTCATCAGCTCCACCGCGGTCAGAGCAGATTCATAAATGCGGCTCCATTGCTGGGAAGAGACTTGAGTCACGTCTATTATCTGTGCAGCTAAAGATGAGATGTCGGTGCCGGAGATCGCAATTAGTCCTGATCCGTCGAAGCAGCGGAGTACCTGGCCATTGATTTCGACGCAAGTTGCCTCAAACATGGGATGCCAAATCCATTTCAGCAGCAACTTGCTAAACATAAAGGTCTGAGATGAGGTTTATCAAAAAAATAAAAGGCCCATTTGGGGATCTGGAGCTAATCCATGCTTTGTACCTCAGCTTCCCCACCTCTGCAGGTGAATTCCTTCACAAAACACATAGATAGCCACTGATGGAGAGTGCTATATAACACCCAAACTACAGGTACTGTTAATGAACGAATACAATCTTAATTCTGGTCGCACGGATGGCACCCTCACACGCAATTACTTTCTCCTATTATTCAGGACAAGATCAAAACCTTGCTCGAGGGCAAACCGCAGCCCCGCAAGGTTCACCCAGGCTCTGGCGAAGGACCAGCCGCAGCGCTAGCAGCTGCATCCTCTGCATCCCCCAGTCACACCCACCCACCGCCTCCCAGAGTCTTTCGTTCAAAAGACATTTTCCCCCGGACACTAAATAGAAAGACGGGACAATAACACGCGCGTCGGTCACATCCCTGCGCCGGAGGAGCCCCTTTCTGCTCCGCTGCTCTAAAGAGAGCAAGATCCCTGCCGGGAGAGCCGACCCCATGCCAACGGGTGCTGATAAGCCTCTTCCCACCTGGAGAGGGGTCAATTAAACTCCCGCAAGTCACTGAGCTGGAGCTGATGAGGTTTTCATGAGGAATGAGAAGAGCTCTCGGTTATGCCCTTCCCAGTAACACACCTGGAAGGTGCGATCCAGTCCGTGCCATCGTGCCACTGAGCCTCTCTCAAAAGGCCAATTCAGGTTTAGTGACCGTGAAAACCTTACAATTCTCCCACCCAACCTTCCATGTACTTGGAAAAAGCCAATGTGACTTTTCAAACATCCCTAACTATTTATGGAAAATTCATTTCCACCCAGTTAAAGCTATATTTTGAAAAATTCCCCTTTCCCATTGAGTTACAGCTCTCCTGCTCAGCCCCACACACGTCCGGACCCCAGGACAGAAGCAGCTTTGTTATCCACGAAGCTCAACAAGCCAAAACACACGCAGAGCCCTCAACCAGCCCATCAAGCAGTGCATCAGGGCCCGAGTTTGGGAGCACACTGGATTACACGGAAGAGGACTGAGCTGGCCCCGGTCAAAGCCAGCAGCAGGATCTCGTGAAAGTCCAGAGCCCATCACATGGGTCGAGGTGCAAATATGCGAATTTACGATCGTGAAGACAAGCCCTACTTCATATGGGCTAAGACGTGCTTTAAATAGTCCACTTGGCCCGCTGCATCTGAGGGGAAAATCTGCTGGCAAATGTCACAAGCCTGAGCGTCCTCAGAGGCGAGGACAGCGCCTTGCCCGCGTGTACCGTCCTCCAGCATCCAGCCCGGCATCCAGGACATCTGCGAGGAACGAAGGGGAAAAGCAGTCAGCGGGAACGGCAGAGGCAGCCTCTTTTCAAGCCCCCAGCTGTGTCCAGCCTCTATCCCGGGGTCTGCCACACCAAAGCGCAGCCTCCAAAAGCTGACGCCACGTTTTTGTGCCCGCGGAAAGGCTGGGCTAAGGGCTGCTCCCCCGTGCTGGAGTCTGGGGAAGTTTGGGTCCCTCCTCGCTCCATCCTTGCCAAAATCCACCGGAGGATCCTCTCTCCGTGTGGCAGCTGAGCATCCCCCATCGCCCGTCGCTTATCCCTCAGCAGCTACAATCACTACCCAAGCCAGAACATGAGACAAGTGCTTCTGTAAGAAGCAAACTGGAGCGCATTTGTAATTTCCTTTTTGTGCCATTATCATTTAAGTGCTGATAAGGCACATTAGGGCTTTACCAGACAGACACCGCTTCCACTTCTTTCTTTCTTCTCCTTCTTTTTAAAAAGAAACTAGCTTCTAAATATAGTCCAGGCTGAAAATCAATAGCTTTCCCCAGGAATATGTAGCCACGGCAGTTGTGAAATAATCTTTACGGGCCTCATTTGGAAGAAGGAGTGAAAGGAAAAGGGCTTGGCACTGTAGGCACCCTCACCGGTAAGCCCAGGGTTGGTGCCACACCCGTAACACACACTGTGAAGGCTTACCAGGGGGACCGAGGGGCCTGAGTTTAGGATGTCTTTAGAAATCATCTTTTGGGGGGCATATAAATCAGACAGAATAAAGGAAATATTTAAGACTCCATTTAATTTGCAGATCCAAAGGAGGTCAATACAGTTTTTCCCCCCCAAGACTGAATCGACTGCTTCAAGGTTTCCTTCAGAAAGGATCACGGGAGCGACTTCTCCCCAAGTGCATCAGGTGCTGCTCGGCAGCCAGATCCTGGGGGCTTTTCTGTACCTACTTCCCCCGGGAACTGGAGAATGGGATGCCTAGAGACTTTTTCAGGACATAACCCCTAAATCTCCACCCTGCCACAGCTTCCCATGTGTTACAGCAGGGCCGATGGAGAGGATGCTGAAGACTGACAGACGCCATTACGCTGGGAAGAGCACGCAAAAGTCACAGACAAAAATCCCGGTCAGCCTCACAACTTACCTTCCCGGGTCCTCGTATCTCCACCGGGATTTTAGCCGCAGCAGGCAGAGCACTGTTGCTGGGAGTATCTTCTCTCCGAAGGACTTCTGGGGCTTCATAGAGGTCCAGAAGAGTCAGGAAGGAGTCCACGACAACTGGGTTTGGTGCCGCCAGCTCCTGCAGGCTGCAGCAAGCTTTCACTTCTTCCTTGGGGGCTTTCGCGGTAGGAAGCACCCTACAGGCGTTCAGCCATGTGTCTACATCCACCTTCTCGCTCCTCTCCGCCTTGTTGCTGCCAAAAGCTACGGCAAGAGCCGCTCCTCCAGCTCCGCCACCAAAGACGCTGCCATTCGCAGCGCTTGGTGGGCACTTGCCGTCGAAGCCGGGCAGCGTGCCGACAGCGTGCGGCCGTGCCCGCGGCTGAGCGGAGCCCTCTGGGTTGGAGGCGGCAGATGCTGGGGCCTCTGAGCATTTCTGGTGGCTGTCCTGTGGTCTTTCCCCTTCCTCCGTGACCATACCCTCCGTGCACTGGATCGGCAGCGACACGGGGATATCTTTGAAAGCAAGCAAGCCAGAGCGGTCATTCCTGGGACTTTAACGGTGTTCATGTTTCACCTTCCCATCGCCTCATCCTCCTTTTGCGCTTGCAAAACAACTGGGCACTGCCTCCTTGCTGGCAAAGCTCGCCTGTCCCCGTTGCTCGATTAAATACAAGGCAGCACCAGCGAAGAAAGAGCATCCCAGGACAGCCAGAGAGGGCTGAGAGTCGGAGGAGTATTAGCTACCTTAGGAGATGTCGAGACATCGCTGCATCCCCGAAAGCTGGGCTGATCCCAGTAATGGCTCAGGTTTGGGTCCTATTTGGGTCCTATTTTTGCGCGCCAGCCCCAGGAAGGACAGACAAACAGACGGTAGAGCGGCAGGGAAAGGAGGCGAATGCAGGGGTGGGGAGCACGAGAGCCTGCCCGGCAGCTGATTTTGCAGGACATGGCAGTTGTTTGCCCGAGCCAGTCCCTCCTGGCCACAGAAACCCCCCTGGGGGGACAGATGAGCGCACGGACCACGGCCGGGTGACCGGGAGGGAGACTTCTTGGAAAACCAGGCAGGCTGCTGGGGAGGGTGAGAACATTTTCCCGGGCCGTTTCCAGGCTATGGAGGCTCCAATGCCACCCCTGCTTCCCAAAACTGCTCTAGGCAACGGGTACCATCCGCCCCACGCTCCTTCCCCCCCTCCCCAGGGGCAAGATGTGCGAATAGCAGCGGCACGCCTGCGGCGGTTTTAACATGACTCTAAGCAGACACACGCACACATTACTCCGCGTTTGATGGAGAAGGCAAAGCCAAAAAGCCACAAGACCCAGCAAGGGTTGCAGAGCACGTTTCTGCCTTAAACCAGCTTCACGTTACCCCCACTTTCCGCAGCAAACTTCTTGCCGGCATCAAGACGAAGGTTCAAATTACACTTGTCAGCCCAGATCTGCTTACCGAGGATGGGTCCCTTCCTGGCACTCAGCTTCTGGAGGAGCTTGCCCTGCTTGGCGCACAGATCCTGCAGCCTGCTGACCTCCTCACAGAGCTGGAGGAATATTTCTTCCATCTCCATCGTGCCTGATCAGGAGAAAAGTGAGATGAAATGACCGGCTGTGTGTTATCCAAAAAGCAGTGAGGAGCCACCAAGGTTACCCTGAACTGGTGGGATGGGGCTCGGTCGTCCTGCAGGATCACTGGAGATCCCGCGTGCTCAGGCGTGCAGGACAGCAAAGAAAGAAGCACTCCCAGTTCTCTTACAATTTACACAGACAAAAACTGAAAAGGAAAGTGATTCTTTCTGAGCCAGGGGATAACTGAACAGCCAAGCCGGGCTTTTCCACCTCTCAGCCCACAGCTGCTGCGAGCTCAGCTCCAAACCACCAAAAAGTCCCATTTATTGAAAAATCTACCTGGAAAAAGTTGCATTTCCCATCCACTTAGTACCAAGGGGTCTAATTTTTTGTGCGCTAGCATGAGAGCAAACAAACTCCCGACAACAAACCCATACAGGGCACAATGTCCAAGCGTGGGGCACAATTCCCCTTTCTCGAGATGCTCAGCCCCGAGCTGCCCCCTCTGCTCTCAAAAGTACCCTGCAAATTAAAATCCAGCTCATGCCCACACGGTATGCATTAACCAAATATTGTTACTATGAAGAAAAATCTCTCTGCATTGTGTTCAACATATTTCTCCTTGCTTTAACAGCTGTATTGTGGATTAGACTTTCCAGTTTTACCATATTGCACCAATTATTACCAGTCTGAAAGATAATAAATAAAACCAAAGCTTGGTACAAATCTGCAAGCCATCTGCAAAGTACGTTTTAATTTGAAAGATTTGTGCAATCTCGATTAGCATAAATATGCAAATCGGCTTTGGTTCCTGTCATATTTTCCAGGTTCGCTGTGGCTCAGCACTGCAAATTTAAGTTCTGGCTCTGTAATTAGGGGCTCGGCTGATCGGTTTGATGGAGCTTCCTCTGATGCTCAGGGCGATGTGGATTCCCCGGTAGGGGCGATGGGCAGAAATCCCGACCGGCCTGAAGGAAACACGCCCGGTGCAAGGAAAACTGCAGACAAAATGGTAAGGTTCGCTTCCAGCACAGGTATTTCTGCGCTTCTCACACCACAAACGAGCCACGACGGTAACTGCATCGTATTTTTGGCTTTTTGGGTCCCACTGTTTCTTAAAAACGAAGGATGAACGTTCTGCACCCTCCGAAGCAGCTAACTCCATAGCTAACATATCAAATTAAAAGATTAAGAGGATATATTTTGTCTGAGAGTTATATATAACTATGCCAATTAATTATTAAGAAGTGTGTGATTTGGAGCTGTCGTTCCCAAGCAGCCCTGTATTGATTTTGTACGATCCCTGCTGTTTTTTTCAGCAGTTAACTGCTTCTTCATTTCCCCCAATTTACCTCGGTGACACTAGGAGGACGGTGCACCAGGAGATTTTAATCTCCTGCATAACCCGAAAAACATTTCACAAATTGCAATTAAAAGAAGCAATCTGAGAACACAACAATCCTGGGGAAATCAGATGCTCGGGGTTCACCGAGCGACTCTGAGGGGCAGGACCTTCAGCTGTGTTCTCCCTTGGTGACAGGGAACAGGGCTGGTTTAACGCAGTGAAAAGCCCGTCCCCACCCCGTCCCCCCCAACACAGCCCAGTGTGGACCCCATGAAGCCAAAAAAAAGCTCCATTTTCCGCAGAAACGCACTTACTCTGGCAGGAGGCTCTCCTTCCCTGGGCCGAGCGACTGCGGTGCGCCATCGGGCTCGGCGAGTCGCAGCTGAAAAAAAGTTCAGCAGCAGCAAACTTTGGGGTAGGGAATTTCCCCTTCAGTTTTTGCGCTAAGAGCGAAACCTCTGCAGAGCGGCGAGGCAGGAAACAAAGCAGCAGTGAATTACAGGCGGCCGCCGCGCAAACCCAGGGTTTAAATTTAGCTCTGAAAAGCACCGGAGACGATTATGAAGGCCAAGGGTGGCCTCATGGCGGGTGAGTGTTGGCTCCTCTCTGTGCCGTGCTGGGGGAGGCAGGTGCCTTTTCTGTGACTCAGTTTCCCCCTCCCTTTCTCTAGTGACTCGGTAGTGCTTTAATGTGGAGGCTGCTGGGTATTTGTGCGTCTGTGGTGCCCCGGAGCCATGCCCGACTTATCCCCTGTAAGGCACCTAATATTCAAGCTAATATCCCAATAATCCAAATTAATACTCACTCTGGCTCAGCTCAAATCTCCCAAATCCTCCATACGGTGCAGGAGCCAAAGCAAAATCCTTAGCTGGGAAAAACCCGCCCAGGGCTCGTCCCTCCGGGATCCTGGAGAAGCCGCTGCGTTTTTCCCCGTCGCCCTCCTGCGCGTCTCAACCGCAGCCTCTCCTGGGGTGCTCAGCGGGTTTGGGGGCTGCTTGTGCCTTTTCCTGCAAGCGTGGGCATCCCTGCCGAAGGGCTCGTACCCACCACATCATCCCTGAAGGGGCTTTGAGTGGCTCTTTCACACCACCACCATCTCACCTGGCTTTTCCGGGGAGTTTTTGTGCTGTGACTAAACAGCTGCTGATCCTCAGGCCGAAGCTTCATGAAGATACCACCATCTAGTGTTAAACACGGGTCTCGAGGAGACGAGAAATGGGGCGCTCGGAGCGGGGGGCTCACTGTTTGGGGCTGCCACCTCGCTGTGTGCCGGGGGATCACGGCCCCGTCCCCAGGCGGGGGCTCGGGGCGCCGGTGGAGAGCAGCAAGCTGGTGCAATCCGCAGGTCAGCTGGAAGATACAGGCTAATGAGGGATGACACAGTGGGATGAGAATAATTAGTACGTTCCCGTGTTGACAGTCTATTTATAGCAACCGGTGTGCTCACAAAAAAATACTAACAGCGATTATTGCATCCCAGTAAAACGGACGGTAAATAAACTCCCAGCCGCAGGGAGCTGCTGCCCCCGAGCTGGGAAGCTCAGGAGGCTCCGCCGCACCCGTGGAACAATTAATAAATAAGAATAATGACAACAAATGCGGCATGAACTCAGGAAGGAGCGCGGGCAGGAAGGGCGTTCGCACCGTGCCCGGGGCTCTCTCCTGCCACCCGGCAGTCGAGTGGTGTAGGACCTATAGCTCCTAGCAGCACGCCCAGGGCCAGGCCTTTACTGGTCCCCAGCACACCGGGGGTCGGGCCTATGGCTTCTATAGGCCCCTGTGACTCCCAGCATGCCCAGTGCCAGGCCTTTACTGGTCCCCAGCACACCGGGGGTCGGGCCTATGGCTTCTATAGGCCCCTGTGACTCCCAGCACGCCCAGGGCCAGGCCTTTACTGGTCCCCAGCACACCGGGGGTCGGGCCTATGGCTTCTATAGGCCCCTGTGACTCCCAGCACGCCCAGTGCCAGGCCTTTACTGGTCCCCAGCACACTGGGGGTCGGGCCTATGGCTTCTATAGGCCCCTGTGACTCCCAGCACCCCCAGTGCCAGGCCCCTCTAGGCCCTATGGCTCCTTATAGCCCCCTATGGCTCCTTATAGGCCCCTATGGCTCCCACCCCACCCAGTGTCAGGCCCTGTAGTCCCAATGGCCCCTATAGGCCCCTGTGACTCCCAGCGCCCCCAGTGCCAGGGCCTTGTGCCCCGTGTAGACCCCTGTCTCTGCCGGTACCCCGGTGTCAGGCCCCTACAAGGCCCCTGCCACTCACCCTGCCCCCCGTTCCAAACCCATACGGTCCTTATAGACTGCAGCCCCGCCGGTACTCTGGTGTCGGGCCGCCATCGCCCCTCCGGGAGGCCGGCGCGGGACCGGTGGGCGGCTCTAGGACCGCGGCGTCGCTCCCCTTGGCCGTCGGCGCTAGGACCGCGGCGGCGCCGCCCCGTGCACCTGTACCCCGGGGCGGCGGCAGGTGGCGGCGGCGGCGGCCACGCCCCGCCCGCGCGCCGGCCCCGCCCCGCCCCGCCGGGAGGGCACCTGCGGCCCCGCGCCCGCCGCCGCCGCCGCCGCGGAGCCGGGTGAGCCGGGTGCCCCGGGGGGTGAGCCGGGTGCCCCGGGGGGTGAGCCGGGTGTCCCGGGTGTCTCGGTAGTGTTCGTGCGCACTGGGGAAGGAACCGGTCCGGAGCCCCACCCGGGGAAGGGGTGGCCGGTACGCAGCTCCCTCCCTCCCCCGGGGGAATGGGGGCTCGGGGGGGGGGGGTGTCCCGGTGCAGAGCCCCCTCGGGGAACGAGCCGAGGGGGGCCCCGCGGGCGGAGTCCCCCGGGGGAAGGGGAGCCGGGGGTCTCGGTGCGGAGCTCCCCCGCGGGGGAATTGCGGGAGCGCTGCGGGACCCTCCCCGAGGGAAGGGGGGCCGGGGAGACACGGGACGGCGTCCCCCACGCCGGAGGGAGGATCTGGGGGCCCGGTGCTGAGCCCCCACAGGGAAAGGGGGCCCGGGACGGAGCCCCCCCGGGGCCGCATGGCTCCCCGCACCGTCGGTGAGCAGGGTCCGGCCCGGATCCGGCCCCCTTCTACCCCCACGGGCCATCCCACCCCCCCCCGCGGCGGGGCAGAGCTGCCCCCCAGCCCGTCTCCGGGGGTCCCAGCCCCTCCCGCCGGGAGCGGGTCCAAGGACCCCAAGGCTCATCCCAACCGGGGCGGCTCGACGGCAGGAGCCCCGTGGGACCCCTCTGCTTTGCACTGAGCACCCCCATTCCCCTCGGACCCCCCTCCGGTATCACCAGCTCCAAAAACTGGAGCCGTGCCACGATGCTTCGGCGCGAGGAGCCGAATCTCACCAGCAGCGCCAACCATTTCTCAGCACCGCCGGTAACGGAACCGGCTTTTCCGCCGTCCCAGCTGGCAGCGGGGTTGGGGGGGGGGGTGCAGGATCGCACCCCGCTTCCCGCTGTTGGCTTTTTGCAATCCCGACCGCTTCCACCGTCGCAGTCGTGGCCGCCGGCTTGCTGCCA